>NC_135908.1:12424400-13006900 GCF_964194155.1 Cetorhinus maximus | reverse complement strand
GGGAAAGCAGTGAAGGTTCACTTACTGTTTTTAACGGGAAACAGTGGCGGTCTGGACACAGTTATTCTCCGCAGAACAAACAGGCAGTAAATAAATTCCGCTTTACCTCCTTCAGCTCCTTCGCCACCTCTTTCAGCTCCTGGAGGATGACTTCCAGCTGGTCAATGACCATTTTCATGCGGTTTCGGATCCCCACCTTCACCGGGGTCGGGGCTGCGGCTTCACTCCTTAGGCTGGGAGGGCTGCCCCTCGCTGACATTGTTTAGAGAGCTGGCGAGCGGCGGCCCAAGCCGGCCATGCTCCTCGCCGTTGACCTCGCTGATTCTCCGTGGAGTTGGCCGTGACTGACACACGGGAGGACTCACCATCTTCACACCAACGCCAGGAGCAACCTTGCCCGGGGATCTCTCTCTCTCTCTCTGTCTCTCTCCTTTACATCGCAGAACCGGAATGGTTGGTGAATGGATGTGTGTGTGTGTGTGTGTGTGTGAGTGGAGGGGAGGGTTGGTTGGGGGGAGGAGAGCCTCCTCTCAGGATAACAAGTTTGCACCGATCAGTCTATTTTATTTCCACCTCGCCCCCTCTCTCTCTGTGTGTGTCTAAAATTCTCTCTCTGTCTAAAATTCTCTCTCTGTCTAAAATTCTCTCTGTGTGTCTAAAATTCTCTCTCTCTGTGTGTGTCTAAAATTCTCTCTCTCTCTCTGTGTGTGTCTAAAATTCTCTCTCTCTCTCTCTGTGTGTGTCTAAAATTCCCTCTCTCTCTGTGTGTCTAAAATTCCCTCTCTCTCTGTGTGTCTAAAATTCCCTCTCTCTCTCTGTCTAAAATTCCCTCTCTCTCTCTCTGTATGTGTCTAAAATTCCCTCTCTCTCTGTGTGTCTAAAATTCCCTCTCTCTCTCTGTCTAAAATTCCCTCTCTCTCTCTCTGTATGTGTCTAAAATTCCCTCTCTCTCTCTCTGTATGTGTCTAAAATTCCCTCTCTCTCTGTGTGTCTAAAATTCCCTCTCTCTCTCTCTGTGTGTGTCTAAAATTCCCTCTCTCTCTCTCTCTGTGTGTCTAAAATTCCCTCTCTCTCTCTGTCTAAAATTCCCTCTCTCTCTCTCTGTATGTGTCTAAAATTCCCTCTCTCTCTCTGTGTGTCTAAAATTCCCCCTCTCTCTCTCTGTTTAAAATTCCCTCTCTCTGTGTGTGTCTAAAATTCCCCCCCTCTCTCTCTCTCTGTGTCTAAAATTCCCCCTCTGTCTAAAATTCCCTCTCTCTCTTTCTCTCTGTGTGTGTGTGTCTAAAATTCCCTCTCTCTCTCTCTCTCTGTGTGTGTCTAAAATTCCCTCTCCCTCTCTCTCTGTGTGTGTGTCTAAAATTCCCTCTCTCTCTCTCTCTGTGTGTGTGTCTAAAATTCCCTCTCCCTCTCTGTGTGTGTCTAAAATTCCCTCTCTCTCTCTCTCTCTCTGTGTGTGTGTGTGTGTCTAAAATGGAGATGGAATGTATCTCCTCTTCCCCTCTGGTCGCTGCAGAATTAAAAGGTGTCTCTTTGGGAACCCGGCGCCTGCGCATTTGCAGGGGAGCCCGGACAACTTGGTGGCTCCGAAGCGGTGATGGGCAGCATCTCAAGGCTGGAGTGCGGCGTCCCGACGGCTGCTTCGCTGCTCCCCCTGGGCGTGAACCCTAGAACAGAGGCACAGCACAAAGCGCAGACCGTCAGCCATCCTCATAGAAACTGGCACTGGGGGCGCCCCTCTGCCCTGGAGGGGAGGGAGGGAGGGGGAAACACACACAAATACACTCACCAAAACAAGAAATGCAATATGTATAAATAAATCCCTTCCAACTTCCTGGAGCAGGCGAGGAACTGGAGATGGGGCAACGCATGCACTTTTAATAATAGCAGGAGCTATGAGGTAACCTTCCCAGAGCCTCTCTCTCTACCGCCTTATAGTTTATCTTGCAATATATCCATCTACATTGTTTTTTTGTGCAAGGGGAGGGGAGGGGAGGGAGGGAGGGAGGTGTGTGTGGGGGGATGAAATTAGTTGTCAAGAAACATCATTGAAATTGACGCGAGCATGCGCTGTGCCCTTCAACCCACCAGGATGACAAAATACATACATTTGCACACAAGGAGCTGTAGAATTCATTTGGAAAGCGTCCATCAGCCGGGGTTTGGAAAAGAAAAAGAAAAACGCATGCATCATTATTTTAAGCATGCTTACCTCGGTTCATCATTGCTCCCCTCCTCCCTCCTCCCAACCTCTCCACCCCCCTGCTAGTTGGAAATCCCAATCACAGAGGAGGAGGTGGTGGTGGTGGTGGAGAGAAAGCAAGTGAGTGGTCACTGCAGACTGGCCCTGCAGTGTTTGTGGGATAGAAGCCGGCGCCTGACACCACATCGGCCCAGATTGCTCCCCCCCTCCCACATTGTGTGACTTACAGCAACTGGATGGTAACCAACCCCGGCTGATTAAATCCCGTTAGTGCTCCAGAGAGAGAGAGAGAGAAAGAGACAGAGAGAGAGAGAGAGAAAGAGAGAGACAGAGAGGGGGAGACAGACGCTTCTCTCTCTCTCTCCACTTTTAAAATTACGTTTGCAATATAAAAATAAACACGCAGAGAGAGAGGGAGAGAATGTATTCCCTGCTGCTACACCCCACAGTGTGTGCCTGACCCAGAACTGAGCCCTCACTGAGCCCCCAGCATTTCGAGGGAGCTGCTCCTCAACTTGTCTTATCACTTGTCGCAGCAGCGCTACAATGTTAAACACAAACTGGGGAGGGGGGAAATACAATTTAGCCGGGCTGAGAGTAACGGTGGAGAGACAGAGAGAGAGAGAAACAGAGACTGTATGACCCTAGTATTTTATTTTGCTTCAATTTGACATTGCAAAGCCTGGGGGGAGAAAACCTCCATTAAATTAGGCAAAAATCCACACGTGTGGTAAACTCCCCAGTCAGGGAGAATGGATCACTGCACTCCGGACTTCACAGCCACGAACTGATCTGGAATCTCAAGTTGTAACTTTTATAAAATAGATTCCGAATTCCACCACCCCCCCCATCCCCCCGAACCAATCATTGACCAATGTCCCCAAGTTTGCCAACTCTACCTGCTAGAATCAGATTTCTGCTCTTGTGGAAGATGTGGTTGGTCCTGAAGGATTCACCGAGATACATGGGGGGGAGTGTGTGTTTTTTTTTTGGAGGGGGGGTTGCTGCGAGGATTTTCTGGAATGCACCTGGGTCCACCAGGCAGGGCTCCTTTCCCCCCACCCCTTCCCCCTTTTCTATGCAGCCCCGGGTGTGTGGGACCCCTGGCAAATGTCAAAGAGGCAGGAATTCGCTGGCTCTCGGGCCGCTAGAGGGACTGAGGCTTCCACTTGGTTTCAGGCTCACATTGGCAGAATTGCTACAGCGCCAGGAGGAGGGCCATTCGGCCCATCGCGTCTGCGCCAGCTCCCCGAATGAGCAACTCGCCTAGTCCCACTCCCCCCCCTCCACCTTCTCCCCACTACCCTGCGCATTCTTCCTTATTGGGACGCCTGTCTAATCCCCTTTTGGATAAGAGTTCTGATGAAGAGTCATGCAGACTCGAAACATTAACTCTCCGCAGATGCTGTCAGACCTGCTGAGCTTTTCCAGCTATTTTTGCTTTTATTTCAGATTTCCAGCATCCGCAGTGTTTTGCTTTTTTTCCCCCTTTTGAATGCTTCATTTGAACCTGCCTCCACCACACCCTCAGGTAGTGCATCCCAGACCCTCACCGCTCCCTGTGTGAGCACTTTTTTCCCTCATGTCACTGTTGCTTATTTTATTTTTTGATTCCTTCATGGGATGTGGACGTCGCTGGCTGGGCCAGCATTTATTGCCCATCCTTTAATTGCCCTTGAGAAGGTGGTGGTGAGCTGCCTTCCTGAGCCGCTGCAGTCCATGTGGTGTAGGTACACCCACAGTGCTGTTAGGGAGAGAGTTTTCTAAACCAATCACTTTAAATCGGTGCCCTCTTGTTCTCGAACCTCCCATCAATGGGAACAGTTTCTCCCTATCTAGTCTGTCCAGGCCCCCCGTGATTTTGAGCACCTCTGTCAAATCTCCTCTCAGCCTTCTTTTCTCCAAAGAAAACAGCCCTGACTTCTCCAATCTATCTTCGTATCGGAGGCCCCTCATCCCTGGGATCATTCTCGTGATTTTTTTTTCTGCACCCTCTCTAAAGCCTTCACAATGCCTGCACGCTGCTTACCCAGTCGTGATCAGCGAGTCCCGGTAGAGGAGAGGTTGTAAAACAGGCCAAGTTTCGACAATAGCTTCCCTATACTGCCATCTGGGCTCCTTTTCCCAGGAGGATCTTGCTCAGAAAGACCCAAGGCAGTTGCTGATATTAATAGGCACTCTAAATGCAGAGGCATGTGGCTCTTATTGAGAACACTCCTATTTTCCAAATAGAGGTGTTGAAATCTCTCACACCGGAGAAAGCAGATTGGAGTTTAGCATCTCACCTGAAAGATGGCACCTCCGACAGTACAGTCCTTCCTCAGTACTGTATTCAAGTGTCAGCCTAGATGTGCTAGAGCAGGGCATCTAACCACATCTATGCTTAACTTGCCCTTTCACATTTAGGTTATGCCTTTGAATGTCAAGGGGCAATGGTTTTAATGCAGATGATCATTGCCTGGCACGAATGTTACTTGCCACTTGTTAGCTCAAGCCTGGATATGGTCCAGGTCTTGCTGCATTTGGACATGGGCTGCTTCAGTATCTGAGGAGTCACGAATGGTGCTGAACATTGTGCAATCATCAGCGAACATCCCCACCTCTGACCTTATGATGGAAGGAAGGTCATTGATGAAGCAGCTGAAGATGGTTGGGCCGAGGACACTACCCTGAGGAACTCCTGCAGCTGACATTATTGACCTCCAAGAATCACAACCATCTTCCTTTGTGCTAGGTATGATTCCAATCAGTGGAGAGTTTTCTCCCCAGTTCCCATTGACTCCAGTTTTGCCAGGGCTCCTTGATGCCACACTTGGTCAAATGCTGCCTTGATGTCAAGAGCAGTCACTTTCACCTCATCTCTGGAGTTCAACTCTTTTGTCCATGTTTGAACAAAGGCTGCAATGGGGTCAAGACCTGACCCTGGTGGAACCCAAACTAAGTATCAGTGAGCAGCTAAGCAACTGCCACTTGATAGTGCTGTTTGTGTGGCCATTTCCATCACCTTTACTGATGATGGAGAGTGGGCTGATGGGGTGATAATTGGCCAGGTTGGAATTGTCCTGCTTTTTCTGGGCAATTTTCTATATTACCAGGTAGATGCCAGTTGGAACAGGTTGACTCAGGGCATGGCAAGTTCCAGCAGAAGTGCAAGTCTTCAGTACTATTGCCCATCCCCAATTGCCTTTGTTCAGGGGGCATTTTTTAAGAGTCAACCACATTGCTGTGGGGTCTGGAGTCACATGTAGGCCAAACCAGGTAAGGACAGCAGATTTTTCCCCCTAAAGGGGCATTAGTGAACCAGATGGGTTTTTACAGCAATCAGTCATCATTAGACTTTTAATTCCAGATCTTTTATTGGATTCAAATTTCACCAGCTGCCGTGGTGGGATTGGAACCCGGGTATTACCTTGGGGGTCTCTGGATTACTAGTCCAGTGACTATGCCACTGCCTCCCCTACCTATTAAAAGTTTTGAATATGGTGTGCACTTCGTTTAGGTATCACACTTCATATAACACTTTCCACATTCACATTTTCCCCATTACATTTTGGTTATAATCCATCTATTGTTATAAAACCACACAACCTCTGACTCCCTCTGAGCAATGCCGTGGGAGATCTATCAGCAACATTTTAAAATCTTTTTGGATATGCAGGCACTTTCTGTCCAGAATGCATGCTGTCCAGCACGCACACTGTCCGATGTAAATTCCTGTGTCTCATTTCAAAAAAATGAAATACAAAGTAACAGGAATGATCAAGGAACATAAAATACTAGAGCCAGAATATCTGCAGTCTTTTAATTGACTTGGCCCAATGTTAAAAGCAATTAAAATTAGGAGCATTAAAAGTTAAAAGGACATATACTTGTATTTTAACACAACAGTAATAATTGTATTTTGCATTGCATAATGCAATGCCCCTGGTGCTAGATATTCTCAGATGACGGCGCATAATAAGCTGTATAAGATCATCCGCTCATTCTACACAGCAGCTGATACTTAACTCCATTAACTGCAAGTGAACAGAATATCAGAAGCTGGGTACAACATCTGGGTCTGTCTGATAAATTCGGCGCCATCACCCAGGTAAACTTTCAACCCCATGACATCTGGAAATGCAAAAGCATGAGCTGGAAGAACATCTAATAGTCACCAGTATTTAGTGTTGAACTCTGCAGATGTGAGAGTTGGACTCTGAAGAAAGGGGATGAGAGGAGGCTTTTGAAATGTGGGTATGGCAGAGGATGCTCAGAATTAGCTGAATGGGCAGAAGGGCAAATGAGTGGGCTCAATCAAATGGGGAATGATGGTGGCATAATGGCACGGTCACTGAACGAATAATCCAGTAGGTCCAGGCTAATGACCCAGGAACTTAGGTTCAAGTCCCACCGTGGCAGCTGGTGGAGCTTAAATTCAATTAACAAATCTGGAGTTGAAAGCTAGTCTTAGTAATGTTGACCATGAAATTATCATAAAAATCCACTAATTTAGGGAAGGAAATCTGCCATCCTTACCTGGCCAGGCCTACATACCCTTAGCAATGTAGTCGACTTTTAACTGCCCCCTCTGCAATTTCAGTTCAAGGGGCAGTTTGGGTGGGCAACAAATGCTGGCTTTGCATTTGAAAGAATGCATCATGTGAAAGAACTTTAAAAAAAAATGATTAAGAGTAGAAGTTCAGGGTTGAAAAGGTTGCTAAGTACAGTTAGAGAGAGAATGTTAGCCAAGCACAGATATTGAAACAACTTGCCCTGGCAACAATTGAAGGAGAAACTGAAGGTAAAAACAGAAGAGGAAGAAGAAAAATCGGATGGGTGGATAATTTTTGAGATGCGGACCGAGGCTTGAAGGGAGGCAGGGAAGAACGATGCCAATGGCCACACTGAGGCTATGGTGACAATGAAAGAACAAACGACATTTATAAAACATTGCCTCCTCTGGTTTATTGTGAACAGGGCCACAGAGCTTTGCAAGTAATAATACAAAATAGTGGCATTGAGATGTAGCATGCTAATCTCATAAAGTTCCCCAAATGTAATCAGTGCAATACAAACACGGTTCAACATTACATAGCTTCCAGGAATGTGAATAAAAGAGAGTGAATCAGAAATATTTTATGCCTTTAATTGAATGAATGGAGACTGATAATAAATACATTGGAGAAAATACATAGATGTGGTCCACTGTCCTGCGGCTAGATCATGAAATAGTTCTAAATATCACAGCCTGTGCCCAATTTAGGCTGCTTTTAAGGCTGAAGTTTCATGCCCTTGAGAGTTAGGTTCAAGAAAAGTCACAATTCATAAAATAAATATTCAGGCTGGAAAGTGCAACTCCTTAAAGCTTGAGTTTCAGGAGAGCTGTCTTTTTTGTGTCAGAACACCCCGGGGACCCAGCTGTACAAGATTATAGTGACAACTGTGAGAACCTCAGTAGTTTTTTTGTTGTATCGTTCCAGAGACCAATAACACCTTTTTATGGCTGATAATAAATGTATTAGTCCAAAATGCCCTTTTTTTTTTAAAAGAGTATTGATCCAGAGCATTGTACAAACCTGGGTATAATGCTGTCACTTATAAAATTAATTTGTAAAAGCTGGTGGATTGGGAGCTCTCAAATGCAGCTCCCTTGACATGTTATGCTTTTCATTCTTCCTCTCCCAGGTATGGAGTTGGCAGCTCACAGAACCTTGTGTACAAATATATTTCTTTTAGTGAATTTTATGCTCTCTGATCTGAGGAAAGTGAGTATTTGGGGCTCTCTGCACATCTCATCCAGCAATGATCCTTCTTACTTTACAATCCTAAGTGCAACCGAACTGTGGTTAGGCTAGCCTCTGCGTTGTCAGTCCACCATATTCGCTGGCCTTATGGAGATAAGGATTTTGTTTTGTTCATTACGAGCAACAAGTTCAAAAGCATAAACAGAAAATGCTGGAAAAACTCAGCGGGTATAACAACATCTGTGGAGAGAGAAACAGAATTAACGTTTTGAGTCCATATGGCTCTTATGTCTCTTAAAAGACAGAGCCCCTATTTGTATTTTTTTTTTAATTCATTCATGGGATGGGGGCATCACTGGCAAAGCCAGCATTTATTTCCCATCCCTAATTGTCCTTGAGAACTGAGCAGCTTACTTGGCCATTTCAGAGGGCAGTTAAGAGTCAACCACATTGCTGTGGGTCTGGAGTTACATGTAGACCAGAACAGGTAAGGACAGCAGATTTCCTCCCCTAAAGGACATTAAAGTGGCTTAAGAGTCATACGGACTTGAAACGTTAACTCTGTTTCTCTTTCCACAGATTCTGTTAGACCTGCTGAGTTTTTCCAGCATTTTCTGTTTTTGTTTCAGATTTCCAGCATCCACAGTATTTTGCTTTTACCTTAAGTTCAGAAGCATGTTTTTGGAGATTTCTTCTGCTCTGTGTTTCTGTTAAAATCCTAATTGTGTTCCTTTTGGATTCTATATAGTTCATATATTGTTTCTGTATATAGTTTCACTACATTTACCAAACAGCGGGCATCTTCACAAGCATAATTGCCGTGCTGCGCCTAGTGACAATTATCAGCAGATCACATTTGAGTTAGCCCTTCTCCCTGGTGGAATTCCCCAGGTGGAATTTTGCGCTGTAGAATTATTTCCAGCAAAAAATTGGATTCAAGCTGCTCATGGTTGCTATGAGGGAGAGAAAGGTCCTCCTCACTGTCAGAATTGGTTCCATTGCCAAGCTCCAGCTTATAAAAGACAGAACCCATATTTTTTTAAAAATTCATTCATGGGATGGGGGCATCACTGGCTGGGCCAGCATTTATCGCCCATCCCTCGTTGTCCTTGCGAACTGAGCGGCTTGCTAGGCCATTTCAGAGGGCATTTAAGAGTCAACCGCGTTGTTGTGGGTCTGGAGTCACATGTAGGCCAGACCAGGTAAGGTCAGCACATTTCTTTCCCTGAAGGACATTAATGAACCAAATGGGTTTTTACAAGAATCGGCACATGGTCATCATTTGACTTTTAATTCTATATTTTTTTCTATTGAATTCAAATTTCACCATCTACCATGGTGGGATTGAAGCCCATGTCCCTGGAACATTACAAAAACAGAATTACCTGGAAAAACTCAGCAGGTCTGGCAGCATTGGCGGAGAAGAAATCAGTTAACGTTTCGAGCCTTCATGGCCCTTCGGCAGAACTGAAGCATAGTTAGGAGAAGGGAGAAATATAAACTGGTTTAAGGTGGAGTGGGGGGGTGGGGGGGGCGGGGGGGGGGAAGAGAGAAGTTGAGGGTGTGGTGATTGTGGAGATAAGCAGTGATAGGAGCAGATAATCAAAAGATGTCACAGACAAAAGGATCAAAGAGGTGTTGAAGGTGGTGATATTTGTCTAAGAAAAGTGCTAATTAAGAATGGAAGACAGGACACTCAAAGTACAGCTCTAGTGGGGGTGGGGTGGAAAAGACTAACAAGGTTTTAGTTTTAGATTTAAAAATAATGGAAATAGGTGGGAAAAGAAGAATCTATATAAATTATTGAAAAAAAAGGGGGTGTGGGGGGGGGGAAGGAGAAACGGGGTGGGGATTGGGGGAGGGGGAGTTTAAGATCTAAAGTTGTTGAATTCAATATTCAGCCCAGAAGGCTGTAAAGTGCCTAGTCGGAAGATGAGGTGCTGTTCCTCCAGTTTGCGTTGGGCTTCACTGGAACAATGCAGCAAGCCAAGGACAGACGTGTGGGCAAGAGAACAGGGTGGAGTGTTAAAATGGCAAGCGACAGGGAGGTTTGGGTCTTTCTTGCGGACAGACCGCAGGTGTTCCGCAAAACGGTCGCCCAGTTTGCGTTTGATCTCTCCAATGTAGAGGAGGCCGCATTGGGAGCAACGAATGCAGTAGACTAAGTTAGGGGAAATGCAAGTGAAATGCTGCTTCACTTGAAAGGAGTGTTTGGGCCCTTGGACGGTGAGGAGAGAGGAAGTGAAGGGGTCTTCCTCCAAATAAAAGGTGTGGCTATGGGTACCCGCATGGGCCCCAGCTATGCCTGTCTCTTTATGGGGTATGTGGAACATTCCTTGTTCCAGTCCTACTCCGGCCCCCTCCCACAACTCTTTCTCCGGTACATCGATGATTACTTTGGTGCTGCTTCATGCTCTCGTCGGGACCTGGAAAAATTTATTAATTTTGCTTCCAATCTCCACCCCTCCATCATTTTCGCATGGTCCATCTCTGACACTTCTCTTCCCTTCCTTGACCTCTCTGTCTCAATTTCTGATGATAGACTGTCCACCAATATCCATTACAAGCCTACCGACTCCCACAGCTACCTCGACTACAGCTCCTCACACCCCGCTTCCTGTAAAGACTCCATCCCATTCTCTCAGTTCCTTCGCCTCCGTCGCATCTGTTCTGATGACGCTACCTTCAAAAACAGCTCCTCTGACATGTCCTCCTTCTTCCTTAACCGAGGTTTTCCATCCACGGTCGTTGACAGGGCCCTCAACTGTGTCCGGCCCATATCCCGCGCATCCTCCCTCACGCCTTCTCCTCCTTCCCAGAAACATGATAGGGTCCCCCTTGTCCTCACTTATCACCCCACCAGCCTCCGCATTCAAAGGATCATCCTCCGCCATTTCCGCCAACTCCAGCATGATGCCACCACCAAACACATCTTCCCTTCACCCCACCTGACGGCATTCCGTAGGGATCGTTCCCTCCGGGACACCCTGGTCCACTCCTCCATCACCCCCTACTCCTCAACCCCCACTTATGGCACCTCCCCATGCCCACGCAGAAGTTGCAACACCTGCCCCTTCACTTCCTCTCTCCTCAGTGTCCAAGGGCCCAAACACTCCTTTCAAGTGAAGCAGCATTTCACTTGCATTTCCCCTAACTTAGTCTACTGCATTCGTTGCTCCCAATGCGGTCTCCTCTACATTGGAGAGACCAAACGCAAACTGGGCGACCGTTTTGCGGAACACCTGCGGTCTGTCCGCAAGAAAGACCCAAACCTCCCTGTCGCTTGCCATTTTAACACTCCACCCTGTTCTCTTGCCCACATGTCTGTCCTTGGCTTGCTGCATTGTTCCAGTGAAGCCCAACGCAAACTGGAGGAACAGCACCTCATCTTCCGACTAGGCACTTTACAGCCTTCTGGGCTGAATATTGAATTCAACAACTTTAGATCTTAAACTCCCCCTCCCCCCATCCCCACCCCGTTTCTCCTTCCCCCCCCACCCCCCCTTTTTTTTTCAATAATTCATATAGATTCTTCTTTCCCCACCTATTTCCATTATTTTTAAATCTAAAACTAAAACCTTGTTAGTCTTTTCCACCCCACCCCCACTAGAGCTGTACTTTGAGTATCCTGTCTTCCATTCTTAATTAGCACTTTTCTTAGACAAATATCACCACCTTCAACACCTCTTTGATCCTTTTGTCTGTGACATCTTTTGATTATCTGCTCCTATCACTGCTTATCTCCACAATCACCACACCTTCAACTTCTCTCTTCCCCCCCCGCACCCACCCCCCACCCACCTTAAACCAGTTTATATTTCTCCCTTGCTGAAACTATGCTTCAGTTCTGCCGAAGGGCCATGAAGGCTCGAAACGTTAACTGATTTCTTCTCCGCCGATGCTGTCAGACCTGCTGAGTTTTTCCAGGTAATTCTGTTTTTGTTTTGGATTTCCAGCATCCGCAGTAGCTTTTAGCTTTTTGTTTTTATCCCTGCAACATTACCCTGGATTACTAGTCCAATGTGCCCTTTGCAACCTTAGGGCATCCCAAAATGCCTTACAGCCAACCAAGTACTTCTGAATTGAATTGTAGTCACCATTGTAATGTAGGAAACATGGCAGCCAAATTATGCACAGCAAGCTCCCACAAACAGCAAAATTATGATGGCCAGATCATTTGCTTTAGTGATGGTGATTGAATATTTGACCAGTACCCTAACCTGATTCATGGTGAACAATAATGTAAAATAGGAAGAGAAACAGTCAAATGTTTAATTCACCTGGTGATACATGTTAATGTATATATTAACTATATATTATTACACAAGTCAGAGCCATATGGTGAAGCAGACAAAACAGCATATTTTTCAGAAGTCTCTGTTCCCATCAATGTGAATTGGAATTGGCATAGTATTAAAGCTTTAGAGCATAAGATCCATAATATTTCACAGATCATAAAGTTGCAATACTAAAAAGCTCTTCCTACATCAGAACACAGGAGCAAGAGCGGGTCATGTGGCCCCTTGATCCTGCTCAATCATTCAATAAGATAATCCCTGACCTCGACTCTGCCTTCTCTCACTATCTCCATATCCTTTGATTTCTTTAGTATCCAAAAATCTATCAACCTCATTTTTGAATATCGACGAAGCATCCACTGCTCTCTGTGGAAGTGGATCTTCCAAAGGTTCACAACCCTCTGACTGAAGAAATTTCTCATCTCTAGTCCTAAATGGCTGACCCCTTATCCTGAGGTTATGACACTTAGTTCTAAACTCTCCAACCAGAAGAAACAGCTTCTCTATATCTGCCTTGCTAAGCTTTCCAAGAATTTTACACATTTCAATGGGGTCACCTCTTAACATCAAAGGGTATAGGTCCATTGTTCCCATTCTCTCCTCATACAACAACTCCATTGCCCTTTGTTGCACCCACCCTAAGACAAGTATATCCTTCCTTAGGGAAGGAGACCAAAACTATGCTTAATAATCCAGGTGTGGTCTCACTACAGCCTCACATAATTGCAGCAAGACTTCCTTACTCTAATACAGTATTCCAAATCCCTTGCAATAGAGGTTAACTTATCATTTGCCTTCCTAGTTGTTACCTGTACCTGCGTGTTAACTTTCTGTGTTTCCTGTGTCAGTGCCTGTTGGTTCTCAGCAGCAGCTATCTATTGTACTCGCACCCCCTGTGGTCCCCATATATTTTTATTCACCAGTACCTGTCCAATTGCTTTTTAAACCAACACCACTGCTTCAATTGCTATCTCAGGAAAAGCATTCAACATTTAAATGGAATTACATGGAGTTCACTGTATAGAAACAAGCCATTCAGCCCAACACATTTATGCTAGTGTTTCTACTGTACACAAATTTCCCCTCTCTACAATAACTCTGTTTGTGAAGAAAGCTTTAGGAGCTTCCTTACTTTATTAATCTAGTGAATGGTGAGCAGGTGGGTGTGTGTTTTTGCAGTGTGAGGTTTGGAATGCCCTGGCCAATTTTCCCATTGTCTGTCTTAGCGGCAGTTGGGCCAACTGTAGTCTCCTACCTCTGCCTCATTACTGAACACCTCCATCAAATGGTTTAGAGAGGCAGAGCAAAGGCCAGGAGGTTGCCGCAGAGGGAGGGTAAGCCTCTCTCAGGCCACATCAGAGCTGGTCATGGAGTGACCTTAACAGAGGTCCATGAGGTGGTGGTAGGATTGAGGACCATAGGAACGAGGGGTAGGCAATGCAACTCCTCCAGTCAGTTCCAATTTACTTGCCTTGGTTCAATGACCATTACTAACTTTGATGAACAAAATTTATCACTCACAGTTTAGAAATTTTCCACTTCACCCCTGCCACCCCAAAGCCGCGACAGCTTTTTAGGGGAGCGAGTTCCAGATTTCCACTCCCCTTCGCATGAAGAAGTGTTTCCTGATATCACCCCTGAAGGGGCTTAGTTCTAAATTTAAAGTAATACCCCCTGGTTCTGGTCTTTTCCCCACCAGAGGAATGATGGCTGGCAAAAGAATGGAAAATACCGGATAAAAGAGCTGAAAAATGGGCCATAGCACAATATGTGGCCCCATTTTTATGGTTGCCACATCCAAGGCAAAGTACTACCACCCACAGAAAGGATATGTAGAACATCTGTTCCCAGACCTGCATAAATAGGGAACATTAAGGGAAAATGCTCAACTAAAATTCTTCTTGGTTTTGAATGTAATTATAATCTATTGGTTGTCAACAATAGACCTAGGTGTTAATGTTTATTTGTTAAGCAATGTGCTACAAGACAATATAAAGCTACAACAGCTTGTTATTCATATAGCGCCTTTAATGTATGTGGTAATCTGAGGTGTAATGCACCTTTAAGAGAGTGTGAGTAGATTGACCACTTGACTGTAAGACCCAATAGCTGTGTAGCGCGGGCTACCATGTTAATGTTAGTCTAGCGTAGGGTCTGGTTGGAGAAGCACACATCATGTTGGTGCTCTGTTTCTGTGTAAATAAATAGTATGTGCTTTATTTCATGTGGGTCTCTGCGTCTACAGTATATGGTAATCACCTCACCTGCTGACAGATAAGCGTGCAACCAGTTCACAAACAGAGCAACCCATAGCCAAAACATAACAATGTAGTAAAGTGTCGCAAAGTACTTCATAGGAGTGTTATCAAAGAAAATTTGACTATGAACCAATCGGGAGATATTAGGTCTAGGTGTCAAAATGCTGAGTCACAGATGTAGATTTTAAGGAGCATCTTAAAGGAAGAGAGGTAGCGAGTTGTTGGAGAGAGAGCTGAAAGCAAGGCCATTAATGGTGGAATGAATAAAATCAGCGATACACATAAGAGGCCAGCCTTGGTCTACAGTCAGTTGGAGATCCTCTGAGGTTAGAGTTGATATGGGGACAGGACAGGTGCTTTCCTCAGGATGTGGATCCACACGACATTTACCCAGGAAACGAGTACAACAAGCATGAAAATTGAGTAGAATTCCGATGTCTGTTTCCTTTAGCCTCTGATGGTGGGCAGGTCAATGGTGTCTGTGGCCATACCACATCTGAATGGGGCACATCTCGTGGATCTATTCTCATCCTTCCTCTCGCAGCATTTATTCCAACATCTTTCTCTGTCCATTCATGGAGGTAACTCTGCCAACATTTAAATAACAGTTGAAATCAGTCGTTAGACCCGTGTTTTAAATGAAACATTGGCAATGACATGTCACAGCTATTTATCCTATTGAATATACAGAGTGAACCCGTCTGCTGTGTTGAACTGCCCCTGTTATAGTCAAATTCCCACACTCAGAATCATGAAAGGTTAAGTGAATACGAAATAGCTGCAATACTATTACCAAAAGTGCCATTACCACATCACTTGCCTACAATTTACAAAGGCCATCATAATAATTGAATGCTTTGAAACATTGCCATGGTACTTCCTACTGTATACTACTCCATTCATACGCACAAAGCCCCCACATCGCACTCATCCACATCTCTTTACCCTTCCATTTCGTAACTGTATTAAATGCTGATGTTTCAATGGACTCAATTATGCTTTTCCATTATACATCCATTCATAAGTGTGATAACAGCACATTACTTCCTCTGAAAAGGTATTTTTAATAAAAAATATTGTTGACACACCTTTTCAAGTACGCCCGCTGGACATAAAGGAATCTCAGTATGTTCTTCTGAATCTCAGCTTTATTTTTCAACGTGTGGGTGGTGTGTATGAGTGCAGATGTTTTACCTGTGTATGTCCCTGTGCGTTATTGAGTACATGTGTATGTTATCTGTCTGTTTTATCTGTGTGTGAGAGAGGCAAATCTTGTGTATGCTTTCATCATGTGACTGTGCATTATCAACATTTATCTGTGCATGTTGCCTTTGAGTGTATGTGTTAGGGTTAAAATATTTGCGTGTTATCTGTCTTTTATCTGTGTGTGCGCATTATCCACGTATATGTGCACATGTATATGGCTACATGTTTCTTTGTGGGTCCAGGTCATTTCCCTGATCATTTGACATCATTGGTCTTCTGAGGAGCAGTATATATGTGGCATTATCCGTGTATATGTGTGTGTGTTACCTTTGCATGTGCATATATGATTTCTGTGTATTTCACCGCTGTGTATGTATGTGCATGTGTGTGTGTTTATGCGTAGCAGATCCTCTATAAAATTGTAGCAGAAGACATAATGGAGGGTGTTTGTCAGAATTCCTCTCAGTAATGAGCAAATTTAAGCTCATCTCCTAATGTGCATTAGGAAAGAATATTGGGAGTTATTTTAGGAAAAGGGTGAAAGGAGACACTTAGTGGGTGCTGAGCTAATAAGACTTGCCTGTTTAAAGATCTGGTTTTAGTCTGCAATTTTGGGGCTAATTGTTGATTAAAATGATTTAAACATGCCTGGAGGTGCTAAAACAAACACCGTGGGCTGAATTTTCAGGACCCCCCTGAAGTCCGGAATGAACGCAGGGGGCCCCCTGTAATACCGATGCCGGCTGAATGCAGGACATCCTGGCAATAGTCATTCTGAGGGAGTGGGTTCAGAGCCCGGGAACTCTTGTCCACCCCCATTAGGCGAGCAGGTAATTAGACTCGTTAATAGCCTTGCTAATTAAGGTCCACCGTGGCTCAGTCCATAGCACCCTCGCCTTTGAATCAGAAGGTTGTGGGTTCATGTCCCACTCCTGGAAACCAAGAACTGTGATTGTACTCAAAAGAGTTGCAATCTGTGACTGTTGATAACTCGAAAGAATTTTTTTTTTGTTAAAGGCAAAGAGGTGTCAGCTGTGGCTCAGTTCATAGCACCCTCGCCTTTGAATCAGAGGGTTGTGGGTTCATGTCCCACTCCCGGAAACCAAGAACTGTGATTGTACTCGAAAGAGTTGTTAAAGGTAAATTAAGGAAGCCCATTAGGATTTTCCAGTTGGCCTCCAGTTTCCCGATGTGATGCAGGGGGGCAAATCAACTGTCTGGAAGTAGGCACCCAGCAGTAGGCAGGGGTGACAGCACTCTTGGCAGGCCTAGAGGCCTTCACTGCTCTCCTGGGTTGGGGTACAGGCAAAGGCCGTCATGCAGAGGAATTCCCTCACCACTACCTCCATCCCTTCATTTCACAAAGTGGAGGCTTGGCTGCTTTTTCTGTTTTCTTATTAAAGTGTTTTAAAAAAAGGGGGCTAAGAGGGCACCCTCTTGTTGAGGCACCCTCCCAGCTATTTACCTCGTACTGCTGCCAAGTGCTTCTCTGTAGCTGGAAGGCCTCTGATTGGCCCTCCAGCTTTGAGAGCCCACCCACCATCCTCACTTGGACAGGAAGCCAGCCTCCATAACAATGAAGGACTCTTGAAAATCAGAACTTTAATCAGTTTCTGCTGAAGCAGGTTCCCGACCAGAAATCAAGCCAGGCTCCTGTTTTGCAACTCAGCTCCACATGTGCTGCACTCAGTGCTGATTAGGAGTAATTTTCATGGAGTAATATATTTATCCCTGAGGCAGACACTTGCACTGACAGTGTGGAGTGTGCTGACTGACAGACAACGGTATGCAGCAGGATGGATCAAAGACCAAGGAAGAGAGGCTCACAGGTTCTTGGAAGCAGCACTGGAGGTCCTTGTGGATGAGGATCAGGGGAGGGATGTCTTGTGCCCACATCACGGAAGGAGACCGCAGCAGAGGCAAATCATGCAGTGGATACGGGAGGAGATGGCCAGGGAGGTGATAGCAAGGAGCCCTATCCCCAGGTCATGGCTCCTACACCACAGAAATAAATTAACGATCCAACACAAGCCGTCAAGTTAGGATCCTATCTCGTAAACAGACTTTTCAATAATTGCATCACCACCAGCGTCACATCATCAATACTCTTCATCCACAATCTGTTGATAACTAACATTTACACCACACTTTTGCATCCCTCACAGACACTACTCAGACACATTCCACAGCTATTCATTTATACGAGGCATCACACTCATACACACAAACTCGACTGTCTCATTTTGAATTACCGCTCTTTCTCTTCCAGGACAAGATAACACATGACAGGCACCAGCCGGCCATGAAATAAAAACAGAAAATGCTGGGAGCAGGTCTGGCAGCATCTGTAGAGAGAGAAACAGAGTAAACGTTTCGAGTCTTCTTCGGAGCTGACTGGACCAGACACCAGCCAGACCTGACTGGGGCATGGGAAGTGTTGTGTTTTTATAATGATTTCAATGCACCAATCAGTCATTAGGGATTGGGTAAACACGTTGTGGGTTCATTTATTAAGACTACACACAAGAGAACAGATACACATGGGTATAAAGCTTGAAGACATCAGCAGCAGAGCTGTGTACGCTCTGTTCTTCTCACAGGCTAAAGTGAAACTGAGACTGGATCACAGGACACACTTCCCTTCTAGTGATAATCTGCTACTATTCCTTAAAAGCATAAGACTGGAAGCACAATTCCATAAGATCACTCCCATAGAGGAGGCAGCGCTGGTGGTAACCTGGAGGGAAGTGACGTGATATGGTCACAGGAGGAACAGGGGCCATATCACCTAGATATGGCCACTCCAGCTCCTTTAATATCCACAGTTATTCTTGACCTCTAATTCCCCAAACCTATCCTTACTCACAAACTCACTATGTTCTTGTCGCACACATTCTCTTATGGTAGCCACACGGGTCCCGGTTTTATCATTGTGAGCTCCCAGGAGCAAGAGCCGCCTCACACCCTGGAGGAACTGGAAGAGGTGGAAGAGTCACCTCGCTCCGCGGAGGAAGGGGAGGACAGCAAGGACGATGGCACTATGATAATGGGTACCACCATCACAGGAACCAGCTCAGAAGCTGGCACCACATGGAACTTAGAGGCACATGTAGAAAACGGGCTTTCACAGTGGAATGTTTCAGGCAGTAATGGGCAGCAGCCATGCCAGGTGGAAGGTACACCCCGTTACCAACTTGCTGCTGTAGAGGAGTCACATGAGGACCTAGCCCTGCCAAGTTTCAGAAGAAGGACAGTGGGTTTAACAAATAAAATGGAGAGCGTACCTATAAAGGTATGGGTCGTTGCTGGGAGATGGAGGTGAAATTCTCTTCTTGGTGCAAGGCTAGACGCAAAGCATGAAATCCATCCTCTACAGTGTGGAGAGGCTGGTCAATTCCATCCAGTGATCTTTAGGGCCCAACATCTCTGTCTCATAACTGAGGTCAAAGCTTCCAATGCAGCCAGTGCAGCTTCTCGAATAGCACATGGAATGACAAAGCTTTGCAATGGAAGCCCAGGCAACTACCAGAGCGACTCTGGGTCCCTTGCTTGAAAGGGGCTTGCAGAGTTTCAAGCTGCCTGGAGGTCTCTCCTCCACCACATCACATAGGGAGGCTCAACAGAAAGCGCAGAGCATGTGCCGTGGGAAACAGGGTCCAGAAACCTACTGGCCTCTCTCCCCAGAGTCTGGCATTGCTGCTTCCACCCTACAACTCCACCATTGCCATTGCCTGTCAGCCAGGTGGTCTAGACTGCTGATATTGTGCAGTCTGAAGCAAAGACACCATGGCTCATGGGCTCACGAGAGAGGCCCAAGCAGACAAATGCCCTGTAGATTCTAAGCAGACATCCCACCCCGCCTGCTGCTACCATTTGGGTCGCACTTGTAGAAGTACCAGTTTAGGTAAGAGCACTTATGCAAGAGCCACTTAAGAGTAAACATTAGGATGGATAGTTTAATATCTGTAAGCTGTGCTGTTTCTGTTACATTTCTCCAGAAAAAGAGTGATTGGGTAGTGGTGGAATTGGAGCTATTTTGATTGTGGTCTTCCTACATCTCGTCTTCCTTCCTGCTCGTCTGACTCATCCCCTGAGCTCGAATCCCTTTGCACAATTACTGGTGGTGACAGCTGATCACCCTCAATCCCCCAGATTGTAAAGCATCCAGTAAGTCACTGTAGGCTGAATCTCCAGTTGTGCAGGGAGTGGGGCGGTGGGGGGTGGGGTGGGTGGAGATTGAGCAGGGTTGTATGCACATTGAAAATTGCATTCCCGGAGGGCATTACTGGATCCCGACACCTCCGGAACGCAACCGTTTTCACAGGAAGGACAGTGGGGGTGGAGCCGGGAAAGCAATCACCTCCAATTAACGGAAGGATAAAAAAGCAGGGTGCTACTTAAATGGAGAACAACTGCACAATTCTGAGGTGCAGAGGGATCTAGGGATCTAAGAATCATCATTCTTTCAATGTTGCTGGGTCAAAATCCTGTACCTCCATCCTTCATAGCACTGTGCACCACATGGACTGCAGCGGTTCAAGGAGGTATCTCACCACCACCTTCTCAAGGGCAACTAGCGATGATCAATAAACACTAACGTTGCAATTGATGCCCACATCTCATGAGCAAATGTAAAACAACTAAAGTGTTTGAAGAAATTATCTCCCCATGAGTATTATAGGAACAATATTCTACATAAAATCAAAAGATCTCCTGAGGCTTTGCTGGAAGACATCCTGTTCCAAAATAACAGGGGTTGGACAAAAATTAATAGGGAATATGTTACAGCAAGGAAGCTTGGTGCTAAACGGAATTGTGCCATATAATCAAGACGTATTGTCAGTAGATCTGAATGTGGCATTGCCCACTACGAGTTGGAGGATCCACTGTTTACAAAAAAGAGGCTTTATCAGCAAAATATGATCAGAAGAGTTTTTAAGAAGTAACATGTTACTCTTAACAGGGAATGCCTATTGGATACAAGACAATAACAGGGAGAAAGAGATAACTTGGATTTATGTGGTACCTTTTATGATTTCAGGATTTCTTAAAGTGTTTTTAACATTCAAGCAATATTTTGCAGCCAGTGTTATAATGTAGAAGGCTCCTTCCTTCAGTTATTCATAATAGACAAAGTGCAGACCATACTCAACCAGCCCACACTTGCAAAACCCAAACAAAATATCTACAGTTAAAGGTGATTCCATGATTGGGCAGCACTTGCTGCACAATCCTGAGTGCACTAATAGCAACAGTAACAACCAATTTAAGATAATCACTCGAGTTCATAATGCAGCTCATTTACCCTTGCTAGAAATGCCATACCTTCATACACAGGGAACCATTCTCTGCAAACAAAAGGAATATGTTCAAGCCTTGTGCCTTTTTGAATTGCCTGGGAGCTTGGGGGGCCTATTGTTCCTTTCTCCATGGGAAGAATTTTCCCGTCAGCGAGCAGGAGAGGGGCCCGCTCACCGACGTATAAAATGATGCGCGGTGCCGTTGGGCGGGCGTTCTGACATCACCGCGCGTCATTTAGACTTTCAGTTCGTTGGGTATGCAGCCGACTCAGCTGCGCGCCCGCCGAACTGTCAAAGGCCTATTGAGGCCATTAACAAAGTAATTAAAGTTGTTAAGAATGCTGCCTACCCAACCTTAAGGTTGGCGGGGGGGCAGGCGAAAAGCCCAGGCGGCCTTCGCATTTTTCATGGAACCTCATCCACGGGCGGGATGAGGTTTCATGAAGGGTTTATTATTTAAATAAACATTTTTGAAAAAGTTAAAGGGCTTGTCCCAGCTCATGTGACAGTTTCACATGAGGGGACGTGTCCTTAAAGTTTTTTTTCTGCAGTCTTTCGCGCGCATGTGCGAAAGAGCGCAGGCCCCGACTCAGGGAATCCCCACCCCCGCCCGCACAGGGAACGCTCAGCGCTTCCGGGTGTGCATCACGCTGGGTGGGCCTTAATTGGTCTGCCAGCGTAAAATGGCGGCGCGCACCCAATCGGGGGAGCTGATCGGGTCTGTGCCCACCCCCACCCACCCCCGCACAACCCCCCACCCCCCCCTAACGGAGGGAAAATTTCTCCCTATGGCAATGCCTCAGCCAATCAGAGTCGTCTTGCCAACCAATCAGCGTCCTTTTCTCCTGTAGTATAAATTTTCGTGATCATTTGAAATTTGGCATTCTTGTGCTTGTCCTGATGAGTGCGAGACGAAAAGCTTCCTCATCATGTCTCTCTTTTCAGCAATAATGCAGAAAATGATGTAAATTGCTGAGGTATTACACACGGGGGAAAACATTTTCTTTCATGACAACTGGCTATTATTTAGAGACTGCAATGAATGATATCGTAAGGCATCAATAACAGCCTGTGCAAAGACCAACAATAACAAGGTCCAGTATGGCATAGTGTCATGCATCAAGGATGAGCTGTCAGACTTAAGAATTATTGCACTTCAATCTTGGAGCACATCCCCACCATTGATTAATGCTTACGAGTCAGGTGGGCACAGAATCTATATTCTGTTGGACTTCCATTCCTGTTCATCCTTGTTATCCATTTGCAGTTTTCTAAGGTTGAAGTGTATTTATACATATTTAATAAATGAATATTGACTTCAGCTTTCTGGCTGCAAATTAATATATGAAGTGATGGGTAACCAAAGTGACCTGGCATGTGTAAATAAGGCCTTGGTTATTAGCATTAAATGCCAGTACATGCTGTCAGTCACTTTCTATTCATTCTGGGAATGTAGGCATTGCTGATCAGGCCAGAATTTACTGGCCATCCCTAGTTGCCCTGCGAAGCAGCTTGATACAACTGCAATGGCAGTTCACAGGTCGGGAAAGAGTTAACCATATTGAAGTATGTTAATTGTGCATCCAGTGTGTTTAATAATATTTCACTTGAGCACAAATAAAGAGCCCTTTATTGAAACAGGTGTGTAGTTGAGTTCGGAGGTGTGTGCTTGTAATGTTTCACTCTGTAAATAAATATAAGACTGAGTAAAGATTGGTTCTAGTAATACCCTACACCAACTGGCTTTCCAGAATAGAACAACATAGGAACTGTGTTCCTCTCCACAGATGCTGCCCGACCTGCTGAGTTTTTCCAGGTATTTTTGTTTTTGTTTTGGATTTCCAGCATCCGCAGTTTTTTGCTTTTAACATATATGCTAGAACAGGTGAGGACAGCAGAATTCCTTCCCTATAAAGGACATTTGTGAAGTGGTTAGATTTCACAACAAACCGACATGGTCAGCTCTACTGATATTGACAGTTTATTCCCAGGTTTTTTTTTTCAACTGAATTCAAATTCTCAAACTGCTGAGCTGAGATTTGATTTTAGCTTTTCTAGATTACTAGATGTGCAAATATGTAGCCAATAATTTGACTTTTTATTCTTCAACTACTGTCAACAATTGTACAGAAAATACCAAGCAGCAGGTTTAATACTTCATAACTGTAGTTGTGTTTCTTTATTGAAATGCTAGGTATTTATGTATCTAAAAATGTGATGGGAGAAGTATTTCATTCTGTCCATTTTGAGGTGCATTCAAATGCACCCAGGCTGCTTTTCACTCGTTCACCTACCTGCTTGCAGAATACTGTGAAGGAGAGATCAGTGACATTCATGCAATGCCAAGTTGTCACTGATGCTTTAACCCTGACCAGCTTTCTGCACAGTCCTCTGCAGAGATGTGTATCATTGAGAAAAATTTTAAAAAGAAAATTGGCGCAGATTTTGCTGGCAAAGTAATGGTGGGTTTAATTGCACCCGCCGTTACTAATTACGTAAGATTACATAGGATGTAATACCTATGTTTATGCTCCACTCGAGCCTCCTCCCGTCCTTCCACATCTCTCACCATTGCCCTCTATTCCCTTCTCCCTCCTATACTTGTCTAGTTTCCCTTAAATGCACCTATATTATTTGCCTCACCCACTCCCTGTGCTACCGAGTTCCACATTCTCACCACTCTCTGGGTAAAGAAGTTCCTTCTGAATTCCCTATTGGATGTCTTGATGACTATCTTATATTGATGGCCTCTAGTTCAGCACTTCCCCACAAGAGGGAAGATTCTGTCTGTATCCACTCCATCAAAATCTTTCAGAGTTTAAATATTTCTATTAGGCCATTCCTCAACCTTCTTTTTTCAGGAGAGAAGAGACCCAGCCTGTTAATCCTTCTCTGATGTGCATAACCGTGCATTCCTGGTATCATCATGATAAATCTTCTCTGCACCCTCTCCAGTGCCTCTAAATCCTTTTTAAAGTATAGTAACCAGAACTGCATGCAGTCTCCAGCTAATCATGGCAATGAAGAGGTACCCAATGAATTAGAAATCATCACAAGAGGCTTTGAGTTGTTCTGCCATTAGCCTCTCAAGGAACTAGAGTTCTCACTCAACCTACTGGTGAGTTTCATGGAGTTGCTGCATTTGTGCATTAATCACCAAGTAGACCTGCCTCAGAATGTTAGCTGTGTAACAGCGCAAGCACCTTTTTTAATAAGATTAATATTCCTGCACTGACAATCCATCTCTCTTAATGACTTGATGGACCGGACAGGTTTCAACAAGAAACAGATGAACTTTGTTACAGAGAGCTTTTCAGATGCTACATGTTTGATCAGGGCTCTCGTCAGGAAGCCCCACCTCCCGGATTGTCCGCACTTAGGGCTCATTAGTCAGAGCCTCCAGAACCATCACACGACCCCTGATAGACAGCAGGAGAGGCTATACCTTCTGTTACTACATTTCCTGCCCCTTTCGTTTTTTACAGTTGCTATTTACAGAGAACGTTTGAATATCCAACAACATATACATATATACAATTTCAGGCGATTAAAGATAAAGTCTCTGAGGTGCTTTCCTTATTCGGTTAGAGCGGTGTAGCTCTACCACTTGAGGTTCCCCCACAGGCTCAACATGATCAGGAACTGCAGCACGAGATACGTCATTAGAAAGTGGCAGTTCTGGGTTAGGCAACTCTTCAGAGACATTCAGTATGCCTGTTCTAGGTCAATCTGTCACTTCAGGGATTGATGGTTCAACATTAATCACAGGCGGAATAGTTGGTTGTTGGAATGTCTCTAGATCACAAATATGGTCCATGTCTTTTCAGACAATTCTGTCTTCCACTTCCACCTGGAGGAATAAGGGACCAGTCTCTGAGACAATGGTTCCAGGAGTCCAGCAAAGTCCACTCCGAAATTTTGCACGAAAACTGTGTCTCCTACAGTGAAGGTGTGAACTTTGCTATGAATATCATGATTCAATTTTTGATTACTCTGATTCCTCGCTACCTTCCCCTCTAAGTTTGGAAACATCAGGCTTAACTTTGTACGTAGGTGGTATTTCATCAATAATTCAGATGGTGTTGAACCCATAGTCGAATGTGGCGTTGTATGATAACTGAGAAGAAAGTGGGAAAGTTGAGTTTCTAGAGCACCTTCTGATAACCTCTTCATTCCAGATTTGAAAGTTTGCACAGCTCTTTCAGCTAAACCATTTGATGAGGAATGGTATGGGGCTGTTTTAATATATCTGATTGCATTTAAATTCATGAAACTCTGAAACGCTGTACTAATAAAGGCTACTGTTATAAGAAAAGATGATTTCTGGTAGGCCATGCATGCTAAAACAATGACGCAGCTTCTTGATAGTTGCGCTCGATGTTGGTGATCTGACTTCGTATACATACATCTATTTAGAATGTGCACCTACGGTCAACAAAAACATGGTACCTAAGAATGGTCCTACATAATCAATATGTAGTCTAACCCAGGGTTGACCAGGCCAATCCCACGAATGCAGAGGAGTTGAAACAGGCAACTTCAGTTGTTGCTGACAATGGAGACAGGGCTTGACCTGGCCAGCAGACATAGTTTATGCAAGCATTTTCATCTTCGATATGCTTGGATGAGCACCGTAAAGCTCTGTCAAGGATGGTTCTCTTCCTTGTGAAGGGACAACAACTCTCGATCCCCACAGCAAGATTCCATCTTGACAACTTAACTCTGTTTTACGGGCATGGAATGGTCTCATCTCTTCGGATACAAGCGAATTTGACCACCCTTGCAAGGCAAAGTCCCTGACTTTCGACAAAATTGGATTTCTGTCCATCCAATTTCTAATTTGCTTCACACACACAGGCGAAGAATCCAAGAAATTCAGGAATAGCAGAACTTCTTGTGGCACTGGAGCATATACAATGTTATCTGGTAATGGGAGATGACTGAGTGTGTCCGCATTTGCAACATGTCAACCAGGAGTATAAAGGTATACTCATACACAGATAATATCAAAGCCCAATATTGTAATCTTGCTGATGCTATTGGTGGAATGGCCTTATACTCACATAATAAACTCATTAATGGTTTATAGTCCGACACAATGGTGAAATGTCGTCCATTCAGGTACTGGTGGAATTTCTTCACTCCGAATACCATCGATAAACCTTCCTTTTCTACCTGGCAATAACCCTTCTCGGCTTGGAGAGAGTTCTTGAGACATAGCCAATCGGCCTTTCTGATCCATTTTCCATTCTATGTGATAACACAGCTCCTACACCATAAGGAGAGACACCACATGTTAATACCAATTCTTTCAATGGGCCATAGTGTACCAATAGACATGATGAAAGCAACAGTTTCTTTACTTTCACAAAGGCTTCTCCCTGTTGTGAATCCCATGACCAATGGTGATTTTTTCTTAACAACATGGGTAATGGTGCCAACACAGTAGATAAGTTTGTCAAGAAGCGGCCAAGCGTTTGGTCTCGGTTGACCCTGTGATCAGAACATCATCTAGGTAACCTATAACTCGAGGAAGTCTTTACA
This sequence comes from Cetorhinus maximus, assembly GCF_964194155.1. Taxonomy (NCBI): domain Eukaryota; kingdom Metazoa; phylum Chordata; class Chondrichthyes; order Lamniformes; family Cetorhinidae; genus Cetorhinus; species Cetorhinus maximus. Next base: position 12,980,368 of record NC_135908.1, on the reverse strand, counting down.
AAAGACTCTCTATTGTTCTCTGGAAGATAGTCCAAAGGAAGTCCTTAGAAAAGACTCTCCATTGTTCCCTGGAAGATAGCACATGCAGACAATACTCCAAAGGGTAGATGAGTGTACTGATAAAGACCCTTGTGTGTGTTGATAGTCATGTGTCCTCTAGACATGCTACCCACTCTAATTGTTGGTAAGCATAGCTCATATCCAATTTTGTATAGGATTTGCCTCCAGCTAGCTTTGCATGTAAGTCATCTATCCTTAGAATGAGGTACTTATCAAGTTTGGCTGCCTTATTTAGGGTCAATTTATAGTCCCCATAACTGCCTATGGTTTGGTCAGGCTTAACTACTGGGTCTATGGGTGCTGCCCATTCCGAGAATTGGACTCGCTGGATGATGCCCAGCTTTTCTAGCCAGCACGATTCTGCATCCGCCTTCTCCTTCAACACATATGTTATACAGGGAATAGATGTCGGTATTGGCAGCTTCAGGTTCTGCTGTATTTTTTAATTCAGTCATGCGGGTTTGCTGATTTACAGCCTATTTCAGCTTCTCCGTGCATTGTCTTAGTAGGTAACCTTTCTTATGGCAGTAATGGCATTCTGCCTCCTTGAATCTGCAGGTGTCCGGTACATGGTTACCCCCACATCTTTAACAAATTAACCTTGCTGAAATGTTTCTACTCGGCCTTCTCATATTTCTAAGAGTGGACATTGCCTCTCGCTTCACTGCTGTGTCTCTGGATTTCGTGTCACATTGGGAGGTAGGTTCTTGCCTCACATGAAGAACAGCACCATGTTGTATGTTTTGCAAAGCCTGTGAGTCTCTCACAGCACAGAAGGAGATTTCTAAGGCGCCCTTCAAGTCGATGTCGACCTCTGCGAGTAAACGGCGCTGAATGGCAGCATCCTGAGCTCTACAAGCTAATCGGTCCCACAGCATATCATTGAGTGTGTCCCCGAAGTCGCAGTGCTCTGTCAACTGCTTCAGCTTGGCTACATAGGTTGCGATGGACTCTCCCGGGGTCCTAACTCTGGAATTAAACTTAAACCGCTGAATTATTACGATGACTTTGGCTGAAAATGTGGTTTCACGAGGTCCACTAATTCATTAAAGGACTTAGAATAGGGCACGATCGGGGCCGTTAGGCTGTGGATGAGATTGTGTGTCTTGCTACCACATACACTCTAAAGGATTGCTTTCTGCTTCTCCTCTGCGGTAACTTTGTTCGTTATGAAATAAAACCCAAGACGCTCTACATACTGGCTCCAGTCTTCCATAGTCATGTCACAAGGGTCGATTCGGCCAAAGAGCGGCATGACTGGTGAATAGTCTTTTCATTTTTCTTAAGATTCGATGTACTCACATTAACGAGTCGAGATGCAGCGTCGGAGCTATTTTACCCTCATCTCCATATGTAATGACTTGACGGAGAGGACAGGTTTCAACAAGAAACAGATAACCTTTATGACAGAGAGCTTTTCAGAAGCCACATGCTCGATCAGGACTCTCGCCAGGAAGCCCCAGCCCCTGGATTGGTCAGAGCCTCCAAGAACATCATGTGACCCCGATAGATAGCAGGAGAGGCTTTACCTTCAGCTACCACACCCTCCAACCCTGAAACGGAACAATTTAAACTGTTTCTGTTCTTTCCTGCATGTGGTAAACAGGTGTTAGAAGTTTTAAATATGTTATAATTTTGTTCTTAATTTTCCTTTCTCTCTCTTTTATTTCTCCCTCTTCATATAACCCCTATTCTCCTCTCTTTATTTCTCTTTCCGGTACCTGATTTGAACCTAACTCACACTGTTACCATCTCTGCTAGCTTTGTCAAGCCTTACATTTCATTGGTTAAGTGGATAGGGGGTCAGTTGGCTGGGTGGCTGGAGTGGCTCAGATTGGCACCAGCAGCACTGGGTATGATCCCTGTTCTGGATGGGGTGGATTTGGCACCTGCCTCCTTGCCCTACCCGCGGTGATGGTCGTGGCGCTGTGGGTCAGACCTGCCTTCAGGCAGAGAACTGAAGAGGCAAGTAAATTCTTGGCCCCATTGTTCATTAAAATCCCGGATATCTTGTCACCCTCGCTATGCGCTATCAGTGCACACTTTCAGCAACTAAGGGCAAAAGATTCGAGCCTGAGAGCAAGGAAGAAAGTCTAACTAACAGCTCTCTCTCGAAGAAACCCTGCTCTTGTAAAATCTGGCCCACTAACAATAATTGCTTATAAGCAAGCCTGACTTCCTTTATATCTGGGAGGCAGTGGTTACAGCAGTTATGTTGCATTTTACAAGCTAATTTCAACCAGAACTTCAGTGTGCCAAAATGTGACACAGTCAGAAATAAATTTTAAAGCGCTGTGTACTGCCAAAGGGAATAAAACTCTAAGCTTTTTATTTGTACTTACACTGCACCTGTGTTTGTAGATTCAACAATCAAATTGTGATATAGCAGATATTAAAATTTAGTGCATCACGATCCCGCTCCTACATCAGGGTGTTTCAATGGATTCTTATCTCATCATCATTGTAGTTTTTTACCCACAAGTTAAATAAGGACAAGGAAGTAATTTGACCCAGTTTAGTTCACCCGTTTAAGAACAACCTAGAGCCCCCACACCAAAGACATCACCCAATTTTGTTTTACGCTTTCAGTTCTACCATCCCACCGCCTTGGAGCCCAATGTTGATTATAGAATCATAGAATACTACAGCATTAAAGGAGGTCATTCGGCCCATTGAGTTTGTGCTATATCTCTTGAAGAAGAGTCTAGTCAGTCCCAATGTTGGCTCTTTCCCTATATGCTTACATGTTTCCTCCTTCAAACATTTATTCAATTCTCTACTGGGAACTACTATTGAATTACATCGAGTATACAGCATAGAAACAAGCCATTTGGCCCAACTGATCCAGGCCAGCCTTTATGTTCCACACAAGCCTCCCCCCTTCCCCCACTTCATCTAACTCCATCAGCATAACCTACTACTTCTTTATCCCTCATGTACCTATCTAGCTTCCCTTTAAATGCATCTCTGCTATTCGCCTCGACTAATCCCTGTGGTAGCAAGTTCCACAATCTTACTATGCCTTGGTTGAAGAAGTTTCTTCTGAATATCGGATTTCATAATGACGATCGTATATTTATGGCCGTGGTTTTTGTCTCCTTCATGAGAGGAAACACCTGATGACAGGAGAATGAAATTAAAACTATGATTTGACTGACTAACATACTAAATTATAAAAAAAAAGCACTAAATAAGGCAAAAGGACCATGTTTCGGTGTCATTCATCAAGAGATGAAGTCGCTTATAGAGGAACTTCCACAACATAGATTTCCAGTAGAAAGAAAAGCCATCGATGGTGAGGTAAAGCAGGTTGGATGAGGGTACAAGAGGCCAGTATCGGAGGAACAACTGATTGGGTGGAGAGGGTGGTTGTTGGGCTGCAGAGGGTTATAGAGTCAGGGAGCATCAAAGCCAAGAAGATCATGTGCTTCATACACTAGCTTGAGAACTTTAAATGTGTCATTTTGTGGATTTTGAAGCCAATAAAGGGTCTAAAAGGACAGGGATGTTGGGCGGGCAGAACTCAGTATAGAATAAGGTGTGGCCAGCAAAGCTTTGGATGAGTTGAAACTTATGGAGTGGGAGGGCATGGGAAACATTCAGTCAGGAAAGCATTCAAATAATCAAGTCTGGAGATGACAGATGCATGGATGAGGATTTTAATCGGGGGTTGGGTTGCTGTAGGTGCAGGGATGGGTAATAATATGGAAATAACAGTGTGCAATTTACGAGATGGAGAGGACCTGAGTTGGAAGCTCAGCTCAGCTCAGGATTGAATAGATGCCAAGATTGTTAACTGTGAGTTCAGCCTGAGGCAACAGCCAAAGAGGGAGAAGGGATCGATGGTAGAAGATAAGATGTTTATAGTGTGCGCTAAGGTAATGGATTTGGTATTCCCAAAGTTCAACTGGAAGGAATTGTAGCTCATCCAAGGCTGGATGTTAGAAAGCAGTCTAACAACACTGGAAGAGTCAACAGAGATCGACAGTGTCACAAGTGCACATACCTGTGAATAATGTCAGTAAAGGAGATGGTATAAATTAAAAATAGAAGTGAATAAAGGGTAGGTCTGTGGAGAAATTTGGACAGAGGGGTCGTTATTTCTGGCGATGCTCTGGAGAAGATTGGATCGCTAAGAGTGGGGCCATGTGAAGACACTCCTGCTGAGTGGGATAACAGAACTAGGGGCAACATTTTTACCTTGGCCAGTGGGTGCGCGCCCGACCCGCTCGAGCATAAAATGATGCACATTGACGTTGCGTGAGCAGGCGGGTGATATTTCAGTCGGTGGGCGCGCGCAGGAATCAGCAGCAAACCCGTTGACAATTAAAAGGCTTGGTAAGGCCATTGCAGTCTTAATTAACTTAAACTTTTCACTGCCCCTCCAACCTCACGGTTGGCGGGCAGGCAAAAAGGCCAAGCGGCCTTTGCACTGTTTAGGAAACCTCATCCACGGGCGGGATGAGGTTTCCAAAAGTAAAATGAATGTTTTAAAATTGAATGAATGACATGTCCCTGCTCATGTGACAGAGTCACATGAGGGAACATGTTTTATAACATTTTATGAGCCTTCATTTATTTTTCTGAAAACGCTTCATCTCCCGGAGGCAGCTCTGTGCCTCAGGGAGATTTGCAAGTGCGCACTTGTGCCTATGCACGAAGTTAGTGCTTGCACTACCCCCCCTGCCCACCTGCACAGGTAGCACTTAGCGCTGCTGCTCACGTTTCACGCTGGGTGGGCCTTAATTGGCTCGCCCAGTGTGAAATCGCGGTCCATCCCCGATCGTGGGTGGCAGTCGGCTTCCCGACCACCCCTGCCTACCCCTGGCGAGCCCGCCCGACAAGGGCTAAATTCTGCCCTAGGTGTTAAAGGAGGTTCATGCGTTCAACTAAATGAAGCCAAAGAGTGATAGTGCATGATGGCTATAGACACAGTCAGAGTCGTTATAGCGTTGAAATAAAGAAATGCAGGGATGGTGGGCACAATTTTGCGAGGCAAGTACATAATCAAAAACAAAGGAAAATGAGGTGAGATAAAAACAGAAAATGCTTGAAATAATCAACAGGTCAGACAGCATCTGCAGTTAGAACTGAAGGAGGAGAGGGCTGGTGAGTTGAGTTTAACGAGATAATCGGGAGTGTGGAAAATAAGTCAGTGATTATCTTTGTTCTCAGTGATGATCCTGGAGTAGCACAGAGCTTTTGCCAGAGGACACTGATGCCAAATAATGATTGAAGTCGTCTAGCTAGATATCGCGATGGATGGCTAAACCAGTTGTACATCAGATATATTCAAGTGGGAACTCCTCAGAAATGAGGCAGCGAGAATGATTCCATATCAAGGGGGAATGACCAGAATGGGTAACAGTAGAGGTTTTGTAGGTAAGAATGGCATCTAAAGTGGAGGTGAGGGAATCATTGAGGGAACCAAGCCTGTGGAACTATTACAAATGGAGGTGGTTGGGTTGAAAGTGCAGTTGCTAGTGACTTGGGGGAGACTTTATTTCTCAGATACAGACCAGAGAAGGAAATGGGATTGGAAGAAACAACAGTGATGTAGATGGTAAAAGATAATACAAGGAAATTGTTGGAGGTGGCCTCCTCTGCAGTTGAGTCAATGGGATATCAGAGAGGCCACATGATATGATAATGTCGAGAGGATTAGTGGCCGTGAAAGAATTAGAGAGTTTATATGAAGGGATTGATTCACATAAAACAGGTGGGCAGTGAATTCAGAGGAGAGAGGGAACTGGGAGCTGGGATAGAGATTAAAATTGCCAAAGATGAGTTTCTCATATGTAGAGACTTAGGGAGGTAAATAGGGAGAATACAGGATTAGTGCTTGAAGGAGTGGTAGATGAAGAGTTTAAAAGAGAGAGTAAGAATACAAATGAAGTAAATTTTACAAATGGAATGTAACTAAAAAAAAAAGGTTAAAATGGGAAGTTTCTTGTAACAATGTCCAGAGACTAGCAACATAAATAAAATAGGGAAAAAGGGTACAGAGAATCACTGTTGTGGCTGTTGGAGGTCAATCATTTCAGTTCCAGGACATCACTGCAGGAATTCCTCAGGGTAGTGTCCTCGGCCCAACCATCTTCAGCTGCTTCAAAAATAACCTTCCTTCAATCATAAGGTCAGGGGAGAGGATGTTCGCTGATGATTGCACAATGTTCAGCACTGTGCATGACTCCTCAGATACTGAAGCAGTCCATGTCCAAATGTAACAAGACATGGACAATATCCAGGCTTGGGCTGACAATTGGCAAGTAACATTTGCGCCACACAAGTGCCAGGCAAGGACCATCTGCAACAAGAGAGAATCCAACCATTGCCCCTTGACATTAAATGGCATTACCATTGCTGAATCCCCCACTATCAACATCCTGGGGGTTACCATTGACCAGAAACTGAAATGGACTAGCCATATAAATATGTGGCTACAAGAGTAGGTCAGAGGCTAGGAATCCTGTGGCAAGTAACTCACCTCCTGACTCCTCAAAGCCTGTCCACCATCTAAAAAGCACAAGTCAGGAGTATGATGGAACACTCCCCACTTGCCTGGATGAGTGCAGCTCTAACAACACTCAAGACTCTAACAACATCCAGGACAAAGCAGCCCACTTGATTGGCACCACATCCACAAACATTCACTCCCTCCACCACTGACACACAGTAGCAGCAGTGTGTACCATCTACAAGATGCACTGCAGAAACTCACCCAGCCTCCACAGACAGCACCTTCCAAACACACGACTGCTACCATCTAGAAGGACAAGGGCAGCAGACACATGGGAACACCACCACCTGGAAGTTCTCCTCCTGACACTATCCTGACTTGGGAATATATATCCGTTCCTTCACTGTCGCTGGGTCAAAATCCTGGAACTCCCTGCCTAACAGCACTGTGGGTGTACCTACACCACATGGACTGCAGCGGTTCAAGAAGGCAACTCACCACCACCTTCTCAAGGGTAATAGGGACGGGCAGTAAATGCTGGCTTAGACAGCGATGCCCACATCCCGTGAATTAATAAAAAAAAACATGTGGGTGGAATGGTATGTTAATCATTTTTAAACTCATCCTCACTTTTTCACTTTTAAAATAATCTTTGCCATTTCCCCCCATTTATTTTTATTTCTCTTATTCGTGTCTACTTGTGATTTCCTCCTTGGTTGTCTTTTTCTCATCATCAGAGAGTCCACCCGAGCGGCAATGTCTGATTTACAGCAGCTTTCCTGGTCAGGCTGAGAATTGCAACTGAAGAGTGGGTCTCCCATCCCACTGCAGTTCCCCTCTTGACCAGCAGCGGCACTGTCGAGTACACAAGCTGCAAGGACTGAGCCTCCAAACCAGGTTGATCAGGACCATCCCGATTTTCTTGGCTTGTTCTTTTCATGGCAATGAGATATTCGCAAAGTGGATATTTTTCCAGTCCCTTTGGACTTTCTCGTTTTCATGACTTCCAATGGACTATCACGATTAAATGTAAAGTAACACGCAGACGGCAATGAAATGTTTGCCTCCTCCCAAGTATAATCCTGAGCTTCTGGGCATTTGCCATTTAAAAAAATTTCCTGCCCCATTCTCATTCCAGAGGCTTGGCCACAACCAGGCTGACACTCCAGTGCAATACTGTGGGAGTGCTGCACTGTCGGCTGGGCTGTCTTTCAGGTGGGACGTCAAACCGAGGCCCCGCCTGCTCTCTTGGGTGGCTGTAAATATCTTGAAGAATCGCATGGGGAGCACTCCTGAGTGTCTTGGCCAATATGTATCCCTTGATCAGCACCACAAGGAAAAGCAGTTCATCTGGCTGTTATCACATTGCTGCTTGTGGGAGCTTACTGTGCACAAATTGGCCTCCGCGTTTCTTCATTACAACAGCGACTACAGCTCAGAATGGCTGTATAGCACTTTGGAACAGTCAAGTTTTAAAAGGTACTTTATAAATACAAGCCCTTCATTCATTTATTTTTCCTCATGGGCACTGTTAATCATTAAATAACCAGTGTTAAATATAGGCCTTCCACAATCTATTGTCAATTGATCTATCCTGTATTACAAGCAAGTTGTTTGATAGGCTGCAGACAGTCTGTTCTGACAAACAGCCTTTTCAATTTTAGTGTAATTCCTGGACATTTATCACAAAAAGTCATTGTTCCATTTATCACAACGCCTTGGAAAGGCAAGGACATATAGGTGCCGTCAGTCAAGTGACTAAGAAGTTAATGTGTTTTACTTTAGGAGCTGTGTTGATTTATTGTGCCTACATCTCAAAGATTCAATCATCTGCTAACAAATGCCCCCTTGCCTAGCCCTATCCTACCAAAAGGCTGTTACTGACCAAAAATCTACATTATGCACTCTCAGGGAATGTATCTGTATAATATATGATTGGTACTTTTTTAAAAAAGTGATAATGAACAAAGTGAAGTAGCTTTATAGCAGTAAAACAAAACAGGTGAAGGATGAATTTCACTTTCTGTGAGATGGGATCGAATATCTTGAATGTTAAAATATAAGAAAGTCTTGCAGTTATAAATCAACCTTCACAACTTCAGGAAGTCCTAAAGCGCTTTGCAGCCAATGGAGTATAGCCACTGTTGTAATGCAGGAAATGTGGCAATCAATTTGTGCACAGCAAGCTCCCAGAACCATGCAATGAAATAACAACCAATAACCTGCTTTTGTGATGTTTATTGAGGGATAAATATTGGACAGAGCATCAGGAATAACTCCTTCGCCAATCCTTGAGGTAATGCTCTTGGATATTTAACATCCACCTGAGAGGACAGATGGGGGCCTCAGCTTAAGGTCCCATCTGAAAGATGGTTCTTCCAACACCGAGAATTTCCTCAGTACTGCACTGGAGCGTCAGCCTTAATTTTTGTGCTCAAGTCCTGGAGTGGGACTTGAACCTATAGCCTTCTGGCTTAGCAACCTACTGAGCCACAGCTCACAAATGTCACACTTGGCTGTCCGGGAGTTCACTATCAGTGTCCTTTACCTCAGCGTTGGCAACAAAATCCACTCCAGACCTGCTTAATAGCACCGTCCTGCCACACCTCCCAACCTGCTAAGGCCAAATGGATAATGTAAATCTATCCTACCTCTTAAGTTTGAAGACTCCAACCTTAGCACTGAATTTTCTGCCAACCTTGGCTTCACTGTTTCATTTCAGATGGAACTCTGATGTTGTAAAAGCTGCCTCCAAGAAAATAGAACACTTTTTATGGCCTTGCAATTCAAGATCCTATAAACTCAACTCCATTCAAGACTTGGATACTGCTCCCACAGATGGAGAGGATCTTTTAATAACAGTTAAGTCCCTCACCTGCTCCTGGAACTCACTGGTTTTTGAAACTTAATATTCGTGTCACCTAATCATTAACCCCGAGTCGCAATCTATTTTGTTCTTTTCAGCTTTTATTGGTGGCTTTGCAATATGGGCTTTGACTTAAGTTGTTCAAAATATATTGATGTTTGCTGCCCAATCTTTTATGAAGTAAATCATGGTGGAACAATGGATTGAGCTAATTGAGTTATGCCATAATGCAACAAATTAATTTTGTTGTGTGGTAATAATTGTCATGCCGACAAATGCAACTACCCCATTCCACACCAGTAATAGTCCCCAAAAAGTAAAGCGATTCTGTTTTTGGTGGTTTTGGCTGAGAGATTAATTGTAAATTTTAAATCAGACATTGATAGATTTCTGTAAGCCAACAGTATTAAGGGATTTGGGTCAAAGGTGGGTATATGGAGTTAGGTCACAGATCAGCCATGATCTCATTGATTGAACAGCAGGAGAGGAATGGCCTACTCCTATTCCTATGGTCCTATGAATGTTGGCCAAGACACCAGGACAAATCGCTATTTATATTGCAGTACAGCATTAGACAAGCAGGATGGCTTTAATTTAAGGTGACATATGATGGGCACCCTAAGCATTGCTGAAATCCTATTGGCTCAATGGGGACCATTTTGAAAATTGGATGGAGGCTTGGGGCAGACAAAGATGCAGGGAGAGGAGCAGGGCAGTGAGGTTAGTTTGGAATTGCTCCAGTAACAAGCTGGTACAAACACGATGGGCTGAGTGGCCTCCATCATGTCGCAAACATTTTTTTATTTCCGTGAATTCCTATTTAAAACTTGCATGCTCTTCCGATACGAGGTCAGCAGTGGCCAATCGAAGGCACCATAGGCAAAGCAATGATCCATTCATTCAGATAAAGCAGCTGTCATAACCCACCTTCTATTTCCCCAGCACTTTTGTTCATCAACATAATCACTGTCAATCTTGATCATAACATGTTTGCTTTTGTTTCCTACACTTTGGAAGGGGAAACAAACTAAGATTGGTCTTCTGTACCCAAACCACACACACAGACATTGGAATCACCTACACAGGGAAAGATTTGTCTTTTTTTTATATTTGTTCACAGGATGTGGGCATCGCTGGCTAGGCCAGCATTTATTGCTCCATCTCTTGCCCTGTACAGGGGGCATTTTAAGAGTCACCCACATTATTGTGGATCTGGAGTCATATGTAGGCCAGGCCAGATAAGGACAGCAGATTTCCTTTCCCTAAGAGACATTAGTGAACCAGATGGGTTTTTACAATAATTTCATGGTCATCATTAGACTTTTAATTCCAGAATTTTATTGAATGCAAATTCCACCATCTGCCATGGTGAGATTTGAACCCAGGTCCCCAGAGCGTTATTGTGGGTCTTTGGATTAACAGTCCAGTGACAATACCACTATCTCCCCATTCTTTAGTATCTAGCTATTTCTGCTTCAAAGACCAGCAATACTTCATCTTTAGCATAGGCTTACAAACAGGCAGCACCTCAAGGGTATAAGTTTGTTTAACAGAACAGATATTCGATTAGATTTGGAGGGAAGCATAGAGAAATGCAAGTCAAATCTGAAACACAGGTTTGACATTTCTGCAGGCCATACGGTTAGTGCGGGAGCCAATTTCGAATTGAACATTTTATTTGACAGCTTGATTTCAGAAAATGATTAAAATTCTTTGAGAAACATGTCTTTTCTTTTTGGGAGTTACGCTGCCAGGACAGAACCCATCTGATTATGTAGATCAGGCAGCTTGCGAACAGTGACATGCAACAAACACAGAAGCAATATTACTGCGGGTGCTGGAGATCCAAAATAAACACAGAAAGTGCTGGAAGCACTCCGCAGGTCAGGGAGCATCTGTGGAGAGGCAGAGAGAGAGAGAGTTAATGGTTTAGTTCGGTGACCAGTTCTGGTGATAGACCTGTAATGATAATTCTGTTCTTCTCCCTCCACAGGTGCTGTGGTCACAGCCTTTTCTGTCTTTTTTGACATACAATCAATCGCCATACTGGTTCCAGTATGGTACCTTTGTGGCTTTTTTTGCCTGGTTCCGAATCGATAAGACATCCACCAGACAATGCTTATATCTTTCAAGCTGTTGGTGTACAAAATGGAAGTCCTTCTGCCTCGTTCACAGAATTACAGAATCATTACAGTGCAGAAGAAGGTCATTCAGCCCATCGAGTCTGTACCGGCTCTCCAAATGAGCGTTATGGCTTAGTGCCATTCTCCTGCCTTTTCCCCAGACCCTTGCACATTGTTTCCACTCAAATAATCATCTAATACCCTCTTGAATGCCTCAGTTGTACCTGCCTCCACCACACTTCCAGGCAGTGCATTCCAGACTGGAAGCACTTGCTGTGCAAAAAAGCTTTTCTCTCACATCACATTTCGCTTCTGCGAATCGCTTTAAAACCGTGGCCTCTCATTCTAGATTCTTTTACGAGCGGGATACATACTCTAACCGGCCTCCTCATGATTTTGGACACCTCCATCAAATCTCCTCTTAGCCTTCTCCTCTACAAGGAGAACCATCCCAATCTCTCCAATCTATTTTTATAACTGAAGTTTCTCATCCCTGGAACCATCCTTGTAAACCTCTTCTGCACTCCCTTCAATGTGTTCACATCCTTCCTATAGTGTGGCACCCAGAACTGTACACAATACTCCAGCTGAGGTCTAACTAGTGTCTTATATAAGTTCAACATAACCTCCATGCTCTTGTACACTATGCCCCTATTAATAAAGCCCAGGGTACTGTTACCTGCTGCTTGACAATATTTTTTCCACACACTTTTTGTGACAGTTATTACACAGGTCAGGTCTTTGTGAAAGAATTTCAGCCTCTATTCAGCAAAAAGAAAAGTTTGAGAACAAGTTCTCATAAAGAATACACCAACTTGAAAGAATAATAAAACCAACATGCAAATTTTTAAATAGAAGAAGACTTATATTTATACCGCACCTTTCACAACCTCAGGACCATCCAAAACACAATACAAGCCAAGAAGTACTTTTGAAGTGTAGTCACTGTTGTAATGTAGGACCTGAATTTTTAGCTCGGCGGACGGGCGTGATCGGTGGGCCAGGGATCGGCTGGGAAACAGACCGTTGGCAGTAACCGGCCCCCCAACTGCGATTTCACACCGGCTGGCCAGTTAACCGCCAGCCAGCATGAAGCGCGTGCTGAAAAGCTCAGCGCTGCCGGGGTAGGGGGGCGGGAGGAGGGCAGGCGATGACGTCAATGCGGGCACGGCCGAGTGCTGAGAGCAAGCTCCCCGAATGCAGAGAGCTGCCTCAGGGAGCTGCAGGCTCCAAAACGTCCAAACAAAGTTTTAAGAAGCAGAAAAAAAATGTTCGAGCATCACAATCGGGCACCCGAAAATACCGATGATAACAATGCTGTCCATAGATTTTTATTTTTATTTTTATTTTATTTAATAACGGAAGCCTTGCCCTGCCCTCGGGTGAGATTTCATGGAAAATGCAAAGCCCGCCTGGCCGATTTGCCTTGTCCGCCAACCGTAAGGTTGGACGGACCACGAAAGATCGGAATCAATTGCTCCGATAATGGCCTCCAAATTGTTGGCGGGCGCACTTCCGATTTTTGCGTCCACCCGCCGACTGAAATATCGCGCGAGCGCGGCATGATGTCGGGACGCTCACCCGACGTCATCTCGCGTGATTTCATGCCCGATCGGGCTGGGCGCCCGCCCGCCCGATCAGTGTAAAATTCAGCCCTAGGAAACACAGCAGCCATCTTGCATGCTGCAAGCTCCCACAAACAGGACTGCAATGGTGACCAGGTAATCCGTCTTTAGTGATGTTGGTTGAGGGATAATTATCGGCCAAGAGACTGGGGACAACTCCCCCTGTCCTTCTTCAAAATAGCGACATGAATCTCTTACATCCAACTGGGTTTGAGGCCTCAAAATGTGCCATCAAGAGGATGGCCTAAATGAATAGCGAACGCTAAGGATACTAAAGGAAAACAGTGTTGGTTAGGTAATGGAACAAGTCAATGGAGAATGAGCTACAAAGCAAAGAAACATTTAATATATTAGATGTATTACAGCTCCTGTCAAAGTCTTTTCAGTATAAATGCCTATGTCCCTATTTAAAATAGAAATGGCATATGTAAACTTGTCACGGTGTAATCTCGCCCTCCAGTGACTGCACTACAACACAACAGCCTTACAGAGGTACTGTCCATTGTAAATATGGATATATATAGACTAAGGATAGAATGTACGATTTTAAAATGGGGGTTGATGTTTGCATGCCTGGTTCAAATCTCCGTAAACCCGCCTCACTTGAAGACTACGCTTATTCTTAACTCCCTAAATGCAGCACCATAAATTGACTAGAGAGAAATGCATTCATCGTACCCCTCTAATATCTAATCCACAAACATTTCTGTTCTGGTTAAGTTAAGGAGAAAAAGGCTCCTTTCCATTCAAGAAAGCTAATTAAATGCACGCTAAATTGCGGCCAAAGTTTAAATTGGCACAAAATCCTTGCAAAGTCCAAGAAATCTAAAATTTAAAGAAATGACCTTGCAGGATTTTCACTGTTAAAAACAAGAATCCAGCTGAGAATGGATGGCATTGGGGAAAGCTTTAATCCCTTTCATTATGCACATCTTCAAATGGCTTCAAGGATCAGTTGTCTTAGAACTTGCTGTAGGAATACTGGAAATTAATTCGTTCAATGTGATCATATTAGCTAGATGAAAGTGAGACTATGAAACCATACGTCTTGCCGCAATTAATGTCCTGATTTATTTCTCCATGGTGAAGGCCATTTTACTGTCGCATTGAAGAATCCAAGGGAATAAAAGGAGCCCCAAAAAGTAGATCCAGATTACCCTACCGTGCAATCATCAACCCGGGAATAATTTATTCCCCCACTGATGCCGCTTTCTGACGATTGGAATATCATCCAAAAATTCTGCAAGCAGGATAGATACTGCCCATCATTCAACTTCATAGAATCTTACAATACAGAAGGAGGCCATTCCGACTATTGTGTCTGTGTCGGCTTTTTGAAAGAATTATGCAATTAGTTCCCCCCACAATCCTGCTCTTTTTCCCATAGCCCTGAATTATTTTCCCCTTTAAGCTTATCTCCAATTCTCTTTTGAATTTACTATTGAACCTGCTTCCACTAGCCTCTCAGGCTGTACATCCCAGGTCACAGCGTGCAGCATAAAAGATATTCTTCTCATTTCTCCTCTTGTTCTTTTACTAATTATTTTAAATCTGTGTGCTCTGGTTATGGATCCACCCACCATAATATCACCTTACCCCCGCTGATTCACAGATATAATCATTTCCATCATATTCCAATCAGTTGTTTGCGTGGGCATTGATGTTTTGAGCTTTTGTCTGTCCAGATTAGTTCAATAGAAACCTTGCCCTGCTCTTACTTTTTATACATACTAATGCCTCTGGCTCAATACAGATTACTGCAGCCTTCAGATCAAAACATAATAGGGAAATAGAAGAGAGCTCACTCCTACACACAGTTAAATAATGTCACAGTAGAGTAACATGGCCTTAAATATCACAATGACACTACAGCAGTCTGACGTATTCATTGAACTGATGGGTTGAACTGAGTGACTTTATTGACGGCACTGTAAAACAAAATCACAGACAATTCTTAGTCTGCACAGACAAACAAAATGCTCTCCATGGTCCTGAAGTGTCTCTAATCTTAGACTGCACATGCAAACAAAATGCTCTCCATGGTCCTGAAGTGTCTCTGATCTTATGCTCAACCTTCAGTTTAGCATGTCACAAAGAACCCATTGTCACTTGTCTAAGCCCCAGAATAGTGCCTTAACACTGGAAAGAACAGTCGGCGCCAACAATGAGGAAACCAGATATCTTTTCCAGTTAATGATGCTCTTACTGCTCACTTCATAATGTCCCCCTCCCCACCCCCCTTCCCACCCACCCCACCAGAATTGCAACCACATTTCTAAGCTGAGATAAGAATGCAGGGGATGAAAATCTTTTTTTCTCTATGCGAGGCATTATTAGGGTGGATTATGAAGAAGAACGCATTTCTGTGGTGCCCTGTCCCTGTCCTGTTTGATGGGTGCTGTGTTTTCCTCAGGGAGTGTGATCTTTGCCTGTTGCTCACAATTTCAGGAAGCAGGGAAGGAGTGGAAGGGTAACGTCATCCACTGGAATTCGCCCGATTCCACCTTTGTTGTTCCCAGGATAACACACACCTGAATGAAACACGAGTACAGTAAGGCGAAGGTCCACATCATGGCCGAGGTGCAATTCACTGCATTGCCTCCTTAGGACATCCAATTATGAGAGAACAGGCTGTTGTAACCGTACCAGCCTCTTTGCCATGGGCAGTTTTGCTTAAAAACAAAATAAAGCTACTTTCTGTGGCACTGTCAAAACTCTGCCCCACCTTTTGGCCTCCAGCAAAATTGTCCCTCTGTACCAAGCACCCCTTCCCCATTAGGCTCCCTACCAATATATCCCTATCCCTACAACTGTACTTCTGGCAAATGTGCTCATTGCTCATTCACTCTATGTATATGCCCTTGACAGAGAGAATTTTCACAGGGTAAAGGTTGGGAGGGTAAGGGTAAGGCTGGAATTGACATGACTGGACCAAATGGATAGAAACCTCTCTTCTTTGTGGTTTATAGCAGGGGAGCAGAGCTCATGCGCTTTGAAGTCATAACGTTGTTTTCTTTATTATAGGACTATTTTGAATAAAAACAGTGTCCTTTGGAAATATGTGTTTCCTTTTGTTTCTACTTAACAGTATTGATTATTAAAACGTGAAGCTCTTTAATCAGTAAGGAATCCAGGAGAAGCTTCTTTACCAAGAGGGAGGCGAGAATGTGGAACTCACTATCACATGGAGTCATCGTCAGTGGGCCTTCGATTCGAGGGTGATGTCTGCTTCGGGTCATGGGTTTCTGCCGTGGGGCTTCATGCGATTGAACCGGCCCATTCTTGACCACAGGCCTTTGAGCACGTGGGGCATAAGGTTATAGGATCCCGAGTAAAGCTATTCCTTCCTTTTCTTGACTTCTCTGCCGTCGCTCTGCCTCACCATTAAGGTGTCGGGCACTGAAGCATGGTGCAAGTTGCTGGGCAGGTTGTCCCCATTCGGAGCAAGTGGTAGCAAACTCCTCTCAGTCATTAAAGTCAATGCTGCTGCATTGCAAGGAGACCTTCAGGGTGTCTTTGAAGAACTTTCTTTGCCTATGCCTGGAGCGCTAGCCATCTGAGAGTTGAGAGAACAGGACCTGGCAGGGGACGCTATTTTGAGCCATCTGGACACAGTGTCCAGACCATCGAAACTGATTTTTCAGGGGTTTTGCCTGAATGATTGTGGGCCTGATTTTAAGAAGGACACTAGCATTTTTTCAACAGTCCTCCCATTGAATGCAGTGATGTGGCAGAGCCATTGCTGATAGAATTTCTATCATGCCCTTATGTGTCACTAATTCCAACAACACTGCTACTGGCAAAGTTGCTCACTCACTCTATGTATATGCCCTTGTTACATTCAGTCTCACCACACAAATGCCAGGCAATGACCATTACCAACAAGAAAGAATCTAACCATCACCCCTTGACATTTAATGGCATTACCATTGCTGAATTTCCCTATTAATATCCTGGGAGTTACCAATGGCCAGAAACTGAACTGGACTAGCCATGTAAATACTGTGGCTACAAGGGCAGGTCAGAGGCTGGGAATTCTGTGGCGAGTAACTCATCTCCTGACTCCCCAAAGCTTGTCTGCCATCTACAAGACACAAGTCAGGAGTTTGATGGAATACTCTCCACTTGCCTGATGAATGGAGCTCCCACAACACTCAAGAATCTTGACATTGACCAGGGCAAAGCAGCCTGCTTGACTGGCACCCCATCCACCACCTTCAAAATTCACTCCCTCCACCACCGAAGCACAGTGACAGCAGTGTGTACCATCCACAAGATGCACTGCAGCAACTCACCAAGGCTCCTTCGACAGCACCTTCCAAGCCCACAACCTTTACCACCTAGAAGGTTAAGGGCAGCAGATGCAAGGGAACACCTGTAAGTTCCCCTCCAAGCCACACACCATTCTGACTTTGAAGTATATCACCATTCCTTCGTTGTTGCTGGGTTAAAATCCTGGAACTCCCTTCCTAACAGCACTATGGGTGTTCCTACAACAGATTGACTGCAGCAGTTCAAGAAGACAGCTCACCACCACCTTCTCAGGGAGTAATCAGAGATGGGCAATAAATGCTGGTCCACCCAGTGATGCCCGTATCCCATGAACGAATGAAAAAAAACACATTCCAGGTCTCACTGCAGTACAGGAGCATGGTGGTGACAACTGGACTTTAATTGAATTGTGGGAGCTTTGTTGTCAAACACTCATGACCATTATTTATAGAAAGAACAATAAGTAGTTGAGGTGAGTAATGTAAATTCATTTAAGGGGGAGCAAAATAGACAAATGAAAGAAAAAGGAATAGAAAATTATGCTGATAGAGTTAGAGGAGGAGAAGAATTGTGTAGAGCCTAAGCATTGGCACATTGGGCTGAATGCTGCATTTCTGAGCTATAGATTCAATTTAATTCAATGTAATAATTCTGTACATTTAAAAGAGAGTTGCACAGCAAATCAACAACTTTCCTTAAAGTATTAAACTAGATTTGCCTGTCTTTTTCTTAATTTTTTTAAGGGATGTGCATGTCACTGGCAAGGTCAGCACTTGTTGCCTATCCCTAATTGCCCTTGAGAAGGTGTTGGTGAGCTGCCTTCTTGAACCGTTGCAGTCCATGTGGTATAGGTACACCCACAGTACTGTTAAGGAGGGAGTTTCAGGATTTTGAACTGGTGACAGTGAAAAAACAGCGGCATAGTTTTAAATAAGGATGGTGCATGGTTTTAAGGGGAACTTGCAGATGGTGGTGTTCTCATGCATCTGCTGCCTTTGACCTCTAGGTGGTAGAAGTCATGGGTTTGAAGGGTGCTCGATGAGTTCCTGCAGTGCATCTTGTAAATGGTACACAGTGCTGTTATCAGTGGTGGATGGACTAAATGTTTAAGGTGGAGGATGGGGTGCCAATC
Organism: Cetorhinus maximus; assembly: GCF_964194155.1. Lineage (NCBI taxonomy): Eukaryota > Metazoa > Chordata > Chondrichthyes > Lamniformes > Cetorhinidae > Cetorhinus > Cetorhinus maximus. The sequence continues at coordinate 12,961,830 of NC_135908.1, read as the reverse complement.
AAGCAGGTTGCTTTTCCCTGGATGGTGTTGGGCTTCTTGAGTGTTGTTGGAGTTGCACTCATCTCGGCAAGTGGACAGTATTCCATCACACTCCAGATTTGTGCCTTGTAGATGGTGGACAGGCTTTGGCAAGTCCACAGAATTCCACAGAATTCCCAGCCTCTGGCCTGCTCTTGTAGCCATGATTGGTCCAGTTCAGTTTCAATGGTAACCCCCAGTATGTTGACAGTGGGGTATTCAGTGATGGTAATGACAATGAATGTCAAGGGAAGATGGTTAGATTTTCCCTTGTAGGGGATAGTCTTTGCCGGCCAATGTTACTTGCCACTTGTCAGCCCAAGGTGAATGTTGTCTGGGTCTTGCTGCAGATGGACATGGGCTGCTTCAGTATCTGAGGAGTTGTGAACATAACTGACTATTGTGAAATCCTCAGCAAACATACCCACTTCTGACCTTATGACGGAAGGAAGGTCATTGATGAAGCAGCTGAAGATAGTTGGGCCTAGGACACTACCCTGTGGAACCCCTGCAGTGATGTCTTGGGACTGAGATGATTGACCTCCAACAACCACATCCATCTTTTTTGTCAAATAGATGCCAGTGTTGTAGCTATACTGGAACAGCTTGGCTAGGGGCGCAGCTAGTTCTGGGGCACGTCTTCAGTACTAATGTCAGAATGTTGTCAGAGCCCATGGTCTTTGCAGTATCCAGTGCCTTCAGCCATTTCTTGATATCACGTGGAGTGAATCAAATTGGCCAAAGATTGGCATTTGTGATGCTGGGGACCTCTGGAGGAGACCGAGATGGATCATCCACTTGGCACTGCAGGTTGAAGATTGTTGCAAATGCTTCAGCCTTATCTTTGTAATGATGTGCTGGACTCCCCCATCATTGAGGATGGGGATATTTGTGGAGCCTCTGGTTAGTCGTTTAATTGTCCACCGCCATTCACAACCAAATGTAGCAGGACTGCAGAGCTTAGATCTGGTTTGTTGGTTGTGGGGTCACTTAGCTCCGCCAATTGCATGTTGTTTGGCATGCAAGTAGATCTGTAGCTTCACCAGGTTGACACCTCATTTTTAGGTATGCTTGGTGCTGCTCCTGGCATGCCTTCCTGAACTCTTCATTGAACCTGGTTTTGAGCTCCTTGAGGTTGCACCCTTCTGCGTATGTGGAGGGTATTCCACCACACTCCTGACTTGTGCCTTGTAGATGGTGGACAAGTTTTGAGGAGTCAGGAGGTGATTTATTCACCTCAGAACTTCCAGCCTCTGACCTGCTCTTGCAGCCACAGTATTTATATAGCTAGTCCAGTTCAGTTTTCTGGTCAATGGTAACCCCCCAGGATATTGATAGTGGGAGATTCAACCCATTTCCATTCATTTACCTTTACATTTGCCATTGAATGTCAAGGAGAGATGTTTAGATTCTCTCTTGTTGGAGATGGCCATTGCTTGGCATTTGTGTGGAGCGAATGTTACTTGCCACTTATCACCCAGGTCTGATCATTGTTCAGGCCTTGCTGCATGTGGACATGGACTGCTTCAGACAGCTTTTTACCTTACAACTTTGAGTTGTGGACTTTTCTTTGTTTGTTCATTTAATCATAGCTTTAACATTTCCCTTGGATCCTAGCATAGGTACAATTTAGTTAGTATGTGATGCGTATGGAGGATGAGGGCTCTTTCTATCCGTTTAGATCACCTGTTAGAAGGGCTTCAATAGGATGAGAGGGGTTTGAGTCTAGTTGTGACAGGTCGTGGCCAGATGCAATAGTTGGGCTGTTGGTTGAAACTGTGACTCTGTGCTGATCATGTCGCATTGAGCTAATGTAAACTGGCAGGTCGTACTTATGGCAGAGTTGGAATAAGCAGAAATATGACAGCATTGATAACGACCTGCACTGATTGTACATGTGGCTCTACGCTCTGCTCTTGGAATTAAGAGTGATTAATTGTGGCTGTCAAAGGCAAAAAAAACATGTTTACAGCATCTTGCTCAGAAAAGAAAACAAAGTTTTGGAACTTCGTTCTTCCTTGTGCTTTGCAGGAATTATAAATGAGATTTACTTCAACTCAATGTACTTTCCAATGCACCCATGAGCATTATTCTCCACCTCCATCCTGCATTTTGAGAAACCTCTTTCAATTTGAAGTCAAAATCCTGGAACTCCCTCCCTAACAGCACTGTGGGTGTACCGACACCACATGGACTGCAGCGGTTCAAGAAGGCAGCTCATCACCACCTTCTCAAGGGCAACTAGGGACGGGCAATAAATGCCGGCCCAGCCAGCGACACCCACATCCCGTGAATGAATTTGTAAAAGTAAGCAAAGCTTCTATTTATATTCCACCTTGTCACGTCTTAGAAACATTTCTAAGCATTTAATGGCAGTTACTTTTGGTACACGGTCCCTGTTCTTGTACAACCACATTTTTGTTGTCATTTTGCGTACCTGACAGCAATGGAATGGCCAGATAACCCTGCTTTTGTTAGGATTGGCTCAGTGTGGGGCATTGGCCAGGACATTAAGAGATTTCACTGCTCTTCTTCACTTTGTGTCCAACTTGAACAATTAGATGGCATCTTGTTTTAACATTTCACCTGATGGGTGACTGCCCAATTAATGCAATGCTCCCTCACTTCTGCACTGTGAAGCTCCTGAAGTAAATTTAAGCCCCGCCCCCCCAGAAACTTCTAACTCAAAAGTGGGCCCAATATCAGTTAAAAACCAGGCAGTTCAACAAGAACCCGCTAGTGGCTCAAATGTTAAGTCTGCTGTCATTCCTAAAACAGATCTCCATTGATATGAAGGGTCACATGGAGGAATTCCTGTCTATTGAGTTGACCAAAACTGACTCCTCATCACTCAATGCTTTCAATTTAAAATTCTCTAATGAGTTCAACATTCCTCATCTCTATAACCTCCTTCAGCCCTACAACCTGGCCCCTGAACTCTGTACTTCTGACTGTCACCTCTTTGTATCTTCCCCAACCCCTTTCAGCCACCAGTAGCAGTTGTGCCTTCAGTTGCTTAGATCCCAGCCCTTGGGATCCCTCCTTTGAAATCTCTGCATGTTCACCTACTTTACGACCCTCCTTCAGCCACTGTGTTGACCATACTTTAGGCCCTCCCCCCTAAAATCTCCTCCTTCAGTTCAGGGTCCATTTTCCTTATGCCTCTGTCAAGCAGCGTGGGAGGTTTTCTGGTGTAAACCCCGACATAAATACAATGGCTTTCTGTTGTTCTATGCGAGGTGCCTCAAGATGTTTTGGAGAGACATGGCAAAGTGTTATAGATTTGCACATCTTTCTTAAACTGTGAGAGTTTTGAGATTTATCCACAGTTCTTATCGGAAGGGCTGCCTTGGTAAGTACATTTCTAGTGAGGTTCAACCTACGCCTTGGTGTTCTGAGCAGGCAAACAAGAAATAATTGTATTAATTCAGTGGGGAGAAGGCCAGTGAATAAAGTAAATTGCAGCTTGAATTCCTTTTTACAGACCCTTGCACTTTCTGAAATTACTTGAACCACTCAGTTTTGTAAAATGGCTGCAAGTCCATTTGGCAATTTGCTATTTTGAACCAAAACAAGAGAGATGTGATTTTGCGCAGCTTTGCCTGTCGCATTGCATGGTTTGCCATATGGTATTGCTCTTGTAATTCTCTGAGAAGCAAATCATATAAAACAAGGGGGCTGTTTTCAACCAACGGCCTGTTTCTTGCCTGAAGTCAGAGTGGCATCTAGGCCCAAGGCAGGAATGTAAATGGGCAAATTGCACTCTGGCCTGTAGCAAGTGGGTGGCTGCTTAGTTATTCCAATCAGCGTCCTATGCCCTTGTAATTTTGATAAAGTGGGGCACTCCTGTGACACACACCGTGCCGTGCAGGTGGCTATCCCTTAAGATATCTACGCTCACAGTTAGCAATCCTCATGTCCTGCAGCTGAGGAAGGGCATAAACCTCAATTGCTGGTGACTCCACAAGCCCACTGCAGTAGCGCTCTTGCCTCTGAGTCCACATGTTGTGGGTCCAAGTCCCATGAAAGAGACTTGAGCATGAAATCAAGGTTGACGCTCTGAGTGCTGCAATGTCAGTGCAGCTGCCTTTTAGATGAGACATTAAACTAAGGCTCTGTCTTTCGTTTCAGGTTCGTGGCTCCATTTTGACAAAGAGGAGGGGAGCTCTCCACACTGCTCTGACCAATGTTTATCCCCCAATCAACATCACAAGCACAAGTTATCTGGTCATTGTCACATTTTATACAATGTGATAATGCCCCCAGTTTATGGGAGCTTCCTGTGCACAAGGTTGCTGTGTTTCCTACATTACGACAGTGACTACACATCAAAGTTACTTAACTGGCTGTAAAACACTTTGGATGTCCCGTGATCATAAAGGAGCCATGTCAACATAAGTCTTTCTTTCTCTGATATAGGTGCAATTGGAGCTGAGTCCTAGGACTTCCAGGCTCCTTCAGAAATCTCTGAAGTGTATCTAGTTTTTAAGAGGCGTCCAAAGAAACCAAAAGGAAACATTTGCTAGGTTGTCGGGAGTTGCCGAAGAATAAATTGTGTAAAAAGCAAAGACCATGGTGCATCCCCACCATATCTTGTCTTTGTGTGCGGAGCTTTGGAAACACGCATCAAAGTGGCTACAGCAACATTCATCCCAGGTACTATAAGAAAAGGAAGATCAAAGTCAGAATGTCCACAAAGTTCCCCAGTTTGAATTGGGATGCTCCTGACCTACTATCCAAATTCAAAATGTTTAAAGAGCGTACAGAGCTACGGTTTCTTGATTCAGGTGTGACTGAACCAGACAAGCAAGCCATAAAAATTCACCTAGCAATTGAGAATGAAGGTCTACACAGGCTAAACACATCAAGATTAACAGAAGAAGAGTTAAAGGATCCCCAAAAGATATGAAATACATTGGAGGGCCGGTTCAGAAACCGGTCAAACTTCCATATTCATCGACTAAAGTTCATGTCATTTTGACAATTGCCTACAGAATCCACAGACCACTTCATTGGCTGATGCAGAGAAAAGGGTACAGACTGTGATTTTTCAAATGTACAACCAGCAGACAGAATTGTTGAGTTGAGGATCGCATCCACTCCCATGGAAATATTCTAGAAAGATCTGCTAGACAAGCCCAAAACATATAGCATCGAAGAGCTACTCAAGGATGGATGTAAGCACAAAACAGCCCTCGCAGGTCGACAAAGCCTATAGGTCCTAAGCACAACTCCAATTGTTGACGCGCTCACTAGAACCTAGCAAGACATGTGGGAAGTGTAGACTTCTGCATGCACCAAGGAAATGCCCAGCTTTTCATCAATTTGGCAAAGCATGTGGCAGAAAGGGTCATTGGCAGACAAACAAGAAAGAATAGCAGCAGTGCACTAAAGCAAAGGCTGATGCAGCTACAAAGAGCCGTGTACTGATTCAACCAGATTGGGTCCCTTCAGGCAATAAGGGAGCTCTGTCGCTATCCCGTCAGAAACATATAAGTGAGGTGATTGACAATATAGATAGATCAGGTGAGAAGACTCGCAAGAGAGACAGCCTATTGGCTGGGTATGAACCATGACATTGAAGTTGCTGTCAAGAATTGTGAGGCATGTAAACATAAAACGCCATTGATTCCACATAAAGTTTCTACCCATCCTTGGTCAAAATCACATCCAGCCTTTTCCATGTCTATAGCACTGACTTCATCATTATCATCAACTACTTTACCAAGTACTCCAATGCGCAATTTATCAAGCTCAACTGTTGCACACGCTCTAAGTGCTATTTTCAGTTTATTCGGTGTGCCAATTTATTGGTAAGCCATTTCAGGATATGTGTGAGAAGTGGAATGTCGATCACACTATTTCTTCTCCTCATTACCCTAGGTCTAGTGGCCTAGCTGAATGAATGGTTCACATGGTGAAATCCCTAATTCTGAAATGTAGACAGACCAAGCAAGGTCTACACATTACAACGTTTCATCTGAGAATGATACCGACAGAGCTCATGTTTGGCAGACCGGTGTGTATGAATTTACCTACTCTTACCCATTCTACTCCCTCAGAAACTAGAGAACAACTTTTAAAACTACAAGAGAAGAAGACCAACATGCAACGATAAATATGCAGGCACAGAAATGCCAAGTTTACAGTTGGGACAACAAGTCCACATCGAGGATCCCACAGAAGGTATGTGGCAACCAGCCGAGGTGACAAGGATTTGTTCAGAACCAAAGGTTCTATGAAGTCGTTAACAAAAAGACACAATGGTGAGGCGTAACCGAGGACAACTCGGATCCATTCTGGCTTCTCAACCACCATACAGTCCTATTGCGTCGAGGACAAGATCCCAAATGCAACCAGGAACAACATCCAAGAATGAGAATTCCACAGATCACTGTGAGCAATTAAAGAAAACTTCAGACAAGATTACCATTACAAGATCTGGGTGTATTAGCAGATTACCTTTACGCTCTGGAGACTCATAGATTCACCAGTACTATACACTTATGTAATGGTAAATAAACATGAATATTACTTTAAATAGTTACACTTCTTTGGAAGAGAGGAAAGTATCTTTAAAAAGTAAGGGGATGTTGTAATATACCCTTAAGGGATAGCAGCATGTCATCACTAGAAGGGAAGTTTGTCAGGTGATCCAGTCTTAGTTTTACTTGAGCAGAGCACACACAGAGCACAGACAGCTCTGATGTCTTCAAGCTTCACACCTATGTATACCTGCTCTCATGTGCCTAGCCTGAATAAATGAACCCACAATGTGTTTACCCAATCCCTTAACAGTGATTGGTGTATTGTACAGTCAATAAGCCCAAGGTATTATATCATTATAATAACACAGCAGCACCCACATAAGAGAGTAAGGAAACAAATATTTTACCTTGGTTACTTTATTCAGTTGCAGTTTGTTGAGTAAATTTACTGCCAGTATCTCCGGATGATCCTGGCTGTTTTCACCAGCACAAGTTGACTGTTCTCCTCTAACATTGCCCTGCTGTGCCAAACAGGTCGACAACCCTTGTTTCTGCCACCTTCTGAAGCAACAACTCCACACTGCACCTGCAGGCTCTGCAGTGACAGTTCTCCTTTGTAACTGTAGACTGCTAGGAACATAAGAAATAGGACCAAAAGTCAACCATAAGAGCCTGCTCCGCCATTCAAGGTCATGGCTGATCTTCTGCATCAACTCCGCCTGCTCCCTCTATCTGTTTGATTCCCCGAGAGACCAAAAATCTGTCTATCTCAGCCTTCAACAATGGACCATACACAATCCTTTGGGGTAGAGAATTCCAAAGATTCACAATCTTTTGAGTGAAGAAATTTCTTCTGGTCTCACTCCATTGGCCATTACCATGAGGCCATGCCCTCCATGTTCTTGTTTCATTGTCTACCCTGTCAAGCCCCTTCAGGCTGCAGTATAATACCAACAAGAATTTGTCTCGCCCTTTAAGCAACTGTTGCATCCCTTTAAATAGGTGTTTCATGCCAGATGCCATAGTCTGGATCATTGAGATGACAGGCAGATTCCCTGAGAGAAGCTCGTCGTAAGAAGATAGTAAGGCGGGAAACCAGTAGTTAGTTCAAGAACATTGGCAGCCCTGTGGTGCCTTAATCCCAGCAGTGGAGTGCGGCTAAAACTTAAAGTCCACCCCTGGGAAAGAAGGGAAAATAAATTTTAAAGTAGTGGTTCACTGGTGCCAAATGTGAAACGTCTGTACACATCACAAGGAGAGGTCCCTACCTCTGGGCCAGAAGCTCTGGGTCCAAGTCCCACTACCAGTCTTGTTGGCCATGGAAAGTACATTTATAACATGGCTAAACAGGTTGATTGTAAATCCTTCTAATATGCATGGCGGGCAGTAAGAGTGGGAGGATTTCCTGGTCAGCCATACTGCAGGAGGCAACGGCAATCCACTTTGCCAAGCATAATCATGGACCAATCCAATGGAAGTCCATGGTCACCAATGCCCTCTTGGGGCATGGTATCTGAAAGAGGGGGAGCTGTTATAGGAAGAAAAAAGGCGAGGGAGAAGAGAAGCTCAACACTTCTGAAGTCCTGGAATAATTTTGAGGGCAGATGGTACAGTTAACCTTAATTTCAACCGGCTGAGATGTGAGGAGGAGGAAGAGCAGCTGAAGATAAGCAGCAAACCATATCTGGGTGATGTAACTTCTAACCCTGACTTTCTCACTTTAGTTTCTTTGGAACAAACCGGGATTTATCCACATGATGTATGATATGATAACTATGGTTGGTCGGAGGCAGGTGGGACTACATAGAAACAAGGTAGATAATAAGAGTTATTTTCAGAACCAGGATGATGCATCATGATGTAAGTTGAGGGTTTTGATCTGCCAGGGATCGAGAGAACTAAGACGGTAGAGACCTGGGAGTATGAATGACATATAACCTTGTGATTCCAATTTACATCTAATGGGGAGAAAAAAGCAAAGGGAAAGGGCACAATGGCTGTTTAAGAACAGCTTATATCCAGTTTTCAACACAGCCCAACATGTCCACAATGAAGAAGTACTGTCATATGCAAACATCTAAACGCAGAAATAACTCTGTAACATAGGGAACTGATGTCTTAACAAAACAAACAAATTCATTAAATAAGTCTAATCTGCTCTCAGAGCGCAACAGCAAAGAGTAAGGGTGGTATGCGTAAATCTTCGATAAAGGATGAAGATTGATAGGGAAAGAGAGCAAGAAGCTGGTTTTTTTTACCACACCTTTCAAAGCTCCTGCCCCAAAGCATATTACAACCGATTTTATTTATTCATTCACGGGATGTAGGTGTCGCTGGCTGGGCCAGCATTTATTGCCCATCCCTAATTGCCCTTGAGAAAGTGGCGGTGAGCCACCTTCTTGAACCACTGCAGTCCATGTGGTGTAGGTACACCCACACCCACTGATGATTCACACTTGCAAATTAAAAGTACAACGCTTCTAAGTAGCCAATTGCGCAGCCAATTTTGAAACTTAGGAGCAGGAGCAGGCTATTCAACCCTTCTAGGCTCCGCTGCCACTCAGTTAGACAATAACCTATCTCTACCTCAACTTCATTTATCCATCTTAGCTCCACATCCCTCTGAACACATGAAGCTGTGGAAAGATAAAAGGCCTTTCAACCTGACAGACCCCAACAACTGACTGCTGTAAAGAGACCGTGTTCTAGCCACATACTTAATGTTTTATTTAGGAAAGCAATTAAAATAGACAAAAGTTCCGAGAAGCTACAACCATGAACATCCTGAAGATGATGTTGCTATTTCCCTAATAACTTTCTTCTAATCTATAAACTATTGGATCATGTAGCTTGTATCCTCATTCACACCAAGTTCATCCATCACCCCTATCTCTCTCTTTCTCTCGATTTTAAAATTCTCATCCTTATTTTCAAAACATACGAACATACGAAAATGAAGCAGAAGTAGGCCATTCGGCCCCTTGAGCTTGCTCTGCCATTCATGGCTGATCTGTTGTGTTTTATATGCCACATTCCCATCTGGCCCCGGTAACCTTTGATTCCCTTGCCTAACAAGAATCTATCTACCTCTGCCTTAAACATATTCAATGACCCCACCTCTACCACCTTCTGAGGCAGAGAGTTCCAAAGTCGCACAACCCTCTGAGAGAAAAAATTTCTCCTCATCTCTGCCCTAAAAGGACAACCCCTGATTTTATAACAGTGCCCCTTAGTTCTGGACTCACCCACCAGAGGAAACATCTTTTCCACATCAACCTCGTCAATACCATTCAGGATCTTATATACTTCAATCAAGTCACCCCTCACTCTTCTAATCTCCAGCGGAAACAAGCCCAGTCTGTCTAGCCTTTCCTCATAAGACAACCCACTCATTCCAGGTATCAATCTAGTAAACTTCCTCTGAACCACCTCCAACGCATTTACACCCTTCCTTAAGTAAGGAGAACAAAACTGCTCACAGTATTCAAGATAAAAGCCAAATGCTGCTGATGCTGGAAATATGAAATAAAAAAAATTCAAGATGTGGTCTTACCAATGCCCTGTATATCTGAAGCATAACATCCTTACCTTTATGCTCAATTCCCCTTGTAATAAAGGGTAGAATTCCATTAGCCCTCTTAATTACTTGCTGTACCTGCATACTAACTTTTTGTGACTTATGTACTAGAACAACTAGATCCCTCTGCACCTCGGAATTCTGTGGCTATTCTCCGTTTAAGTAATACTCTGCTTTTTTATTCTGCCTGCCAAAGTGAACAACTTCACATTTTCCTACATTATACCCCATTTTCCTACATTATACCAAATTTGCCCACTCACTCAACCTATCTATATCTGTCTGCAACCTCCTTGTGTCCTCTTCACAAACCATACTTTCCTATCTATCTTTGTGTCATCTGCAAATTTAGCTGCCATGCCTTCACTCCCCTCATTTTGGCCATTGATCTAAATTGTAAAAAGTTGAGGCCCCAGCACAGACCCCTGCAGGAATCCACTCGTCACATCCTGTCAATCAGGCAAAGACCCATTTATCCATACTCTCTGTTTTCTGCCAGCCAGCCGATCTTCCATCCATGCTAATGTGTTACCCCCTACGCCATGAGCTTTTAGTTTCCGTAATAAACTTTGATGTGGCACCTTATCAAATGCCCTCTGGAAATAAAAGGATTAGGCTCACCTTTATCCACAGCACATACTTCCCCTTCAGAGAACTCCAATCAATTGGTTAAACATGATTTTCCTTTCACAGAACCATGCTGAATCTTCCTGATTACCTTGAGTTTCTCTAAGTGCCCAGCTATGACTTCCTTAGTGATCGATTCTAACACCTGCCCCACCACAGACGTCAAGCTAACTGGCCTAAAGTTTCCTGTTTTCTGCCTCCCTCCCTTCTTCAATAGAGGGGTTATATTTGGTACTTTCCAGTCTGATGGAACCTTTCCAGAATCTAGAGAATTTTGGAAAATTAACACCAACAAATCTACTACTTCATTAGCCACCTCTTTTAAGACCCTCGGATGTAGTCCATCAGGATCTGGAGACTTGTCAGCCCACAGCTCCATCAGTTTGCTCAGCACCACTTCCCTGGTGATTGTAATTTCACCAAGTTCCCCTCTCCCCTCCATCTCCTGATTTACAGCTATTACTGGAATGTTTTTTGTATCCTTTATAGTGAAGACAGAAGCAAAATATTTGTTCATTTCATCCACCATGTCCTTATTATCTCCTAACAACTCCCCATTGTAATTCCCTAGAGGGCCAACAGTCACTTTACTTACTCTTTTCCTTTCTAAATACCTGTAGAAACTCTTGCTATCTGTTTTTACATTTCTAGCTAGCTTCCTCTCATACTCTAATTTCTTTCTCAGGATTAACCTTTTAGTCATTCTCTGCCATTCTTTATATTCTGACCAATAATCTGTCCTGCCACTCATCTTTGCACAGTTATATGCTTTTTCCTTAGGTTTGATGCTTTCCTTAACTTCTTCAGTTAACCACGGATGGTGGATCCTCCCCTTAGAATTTTTCTTTATGGTAGGAATATACTTATTCTGAGTATTCTGAAATATCCCCTTAAATGTCTTCCACTGTTTTCCTATTGATCTATTCCCTAGCCTAGTATCCCAATTCACTTCAACGAGCTCAGCTTTCATGCCCACATAGTTACCCTTATTTAAATTTAAAACATTAGCCTTAGACCCACTCTTGTCCCTTCCAAACTGGACGTAAAATTAAATCATGTTGTGGTCATTGCTACTTAGGGGGTGCCTTCACTCTGAGGTCTTTAATTAATCCTGTCACATTACACAATACAAAGTCCAAATATAACCTGCTGTCTGGTTGGTTCCAGAATGTGCTGCTTTAAAAAACTATCTCGAAAACATTCTATGAACTCCACATCCAGGTTACTCCTGCCAATTTGATTTTTCCAGGTTATATGTAGATTAAAATCACCCATGATTATTGCTGTCCCTTTATCACAAACACCCAATATTTCTTCTTGCGTATTTTGTCCTACATTGTGACCGATACCAGGGGGTCTGTAGACCACTCCCACTAATGACTTCTTTCCCCTGCTATGTCTCATCTCCACCCAAACCGACTCTACATCCTGATCTCCTGAACCAAGGTCATCTCTAACTATTGCACCATCCTTGACAACACTGCTACCCCTCAACCTTTACCTAGCTTCCTATTCTTCTTGAATATTATATACCCCTCAATATTCAGGACCCAATCCTTGTCACCCTGCAGCCTCATCTCCGTAATGGCCATCAGAACATATGTATTCACTTCAATGTGCGCTATCAATTCATTTACTTTGTTATGAATGCTACGTGTATTCAGATACAGAGCCTTTAGTTTTGTCTTTTTGTTACTTTGGTAACATCTAGTCTTGACTATTGGTATATTCTTAGATTTTATCTCTGTCCCTTCTTGCTATTATTTGACCCTCATTTCCCATATTACTGTTATGGTCTCCTTCTTCGAATCTACCCCTTGATTTGCCACATCTACCCAAGCTTGATCCCTCACCCCCTTGTTTAGTTTAAAGCCCTCTCTACTTTCTTAGTTATGCGATTTGCAAGAACACTCATCCCAGCATAGTTCAGGTGTAGGCTGTCCCAGCGGTAGAGCCCCCACTTTCCCCAATACTGGTGCCAATGCGCCATGAATCGGAACCCACTTCTCCCACACCAGCCTTTGAGCCATGCATTCATCTCTCAAATCTTATTTGTCCTATGCCAATTTGCACATGGGTCAGGTAATAATCCAGAAGTTAGTACCTTTGAGGTTCTGCTTCTTAATTTGGTGCCTAGCTTCTCATACTGACTATGCAGAGCCTCCTTCCTTGTCCTGCCTATGTCATTGGTACCCACGACAATTGGATCCTCCCCCTCCCACTCCAAGTTCCTCTCCAGCCCTGGCACTGGGCAGGCAACACAGCTTTCTGGACTCTCGCCCTTTGCTGCAGAGAACAGTGTCAATCTCCCTCACTATACTGTCCCCTACTACCACTACATTCCTATATTTTCCCCCCGGCTTGAACAGCTTCCTGTACCATGGTGCCATGGCCAGGCTGCTCATCCACCTTGCCGACCTCGCTTTCGCCCACACAGGTTGTGAGCGCCTCAAACCCGGTCTGACAATTGCAATGTCTGAGGCTCCTCCACTACTACCTGCTCAGTCCCATTACCTGCCTCATTCACGGTCATACCCTCCTGTCCCTCACTGCTGGTCAAAACAGACGACCCTGTTCTAAGAGGCATGACCATCTTCTGGAACAAAGTGTCCAGGTATTTCTCCCCTCCCCTACGTTGCGCAGTGTCTGCAGTTTGGCTTCCAGATCCAAATCCCCGATAGGCCTCGCCCCTCCTTATCTCTTAACCTCCTCTGTGCTCCTCTAATTCTGGATCTTGAGCATCCCCGATTTTAACTGCTCCTGCACTGACTGTTGTGCCTTCAACTGCCTTTGCCCTATGCTCTGAATTCCCTCCCTAAACCTCTCTGACTCTTTACCTCGCTTTCTTCCTTTAAGCAAAACCTTGAAACCTACTTCTTTGACCAAACATCTGGTCATCTGACCTAATATCTCCTGATGTGGCTCATTGTTAAATTTTGCTTTCTAACGCTCCTGCAAAGATGTTTTATTACAGGCATAAGAAATCGGAACAGGAGTAGGGCATTGGGCCCTTTGAGCTTGCTCTGTCATTTAATGTCACCAGGGCTGATTTGCTACCTCAGTTGTAATGAAGGCACTAAATCAATGAAAGCTCTTGTTGTATCTCTATAGTCATCCTTATAATGCCTTTGAACCAGGCCATTATACAATTGCAGTTACTGATTTAGCATGGAAACCTGTTTCAGGGTTTTAGAACATTGAGTTATGGAAGATGATTTAAGGAAGTTAATAGCTGTTCTCATTGGAAATAAAGATTAGAGGGGGTCGTGATTAATGCAAGCTGAAGGGTGTGCAAAGCATGATACTTTTTCCAAAAGCCCTATAGCAAATACGTAGGGACTTAATTTAATGCTAATGAAGCTGCAATCCAAAATTCTCAGCCCTGATTGTTAAGGGGAGGTGGGGAGGGTATGGCGGAAACTGGAAATGGCTAAAGAACCTGGCGAGGCTTGGTAAAAGGGGATTTTACCAAATCTTTTATGATTACTATTTCCTTCTTCTGCTGTTAGTGACAGGAGGCCTTATCCAGGGACCCTAAGGACAGCCTCTGATGATGGAAGAGGGGTGGGTGGAAATTGGTCAGCATTTAGAATTGGGATAGGGGCAGATGAGGCCTCGGAGCTGGAGTGGGGCTGGGGGGAGCAGGTCACCAATTGCAGCAGGAGGAATAGAGGGTCCTCAATTGGCAGAGGGGAGGCAGAAGCCTCCCCGGAGAGCATGAGGGAGCACTCCAGCTCCTCCTGGGTCACAAGGAGTGCTGAGAAAGTTCTGGCCTGGAAGCTCCTGCCTCCCTTTCTCTGTTGGGTTTCCTGACCCCTAGGAAACACTTGCAGCATGTTCAAAATTTACGTTGAGCTCCATGGTAAGGAACTTCCCTGGGGACTGTTGGTGCAAGGTAGACAAAGCTGCCTCCAGCACAAGCCAGTGTTTGTACTTGGAGGCGTTGAGAATCAAAGGTAGCGGAACCGATAAGTGTCAGGGCTGGTGGGTAGAGCAATGGTAGGCGAGGCTGTACTGGGATGGCTCCGGGAGACTGGCTCCAGGGCTGGGCTGGGATGACAGAAGGAATGTGGAAAGGTTTGGGATAGCAATGGGAGTGTGGACTGGGTTGGGATGGCAGTGGGAGAGTGGACTGCGTTTGGATGGCAGTGGGAGTGTGGACTGGGTTGGGATGGCAGTGGGAGTGTGGACTGCGTTGGGATGGCAGTGGGAGAGTGGACTGGGTTGGGATGGCAGTGGGAGTGTGGACTGCGTTGGGATGGCAGTGGGAGAGTGGACTGGGTTGGGATGGCAGTGGGAGAGTGGACTGGGTTGGGATGGCAGTGGGAGAGTGGACTGGGTTGGGATGGCAGTGGGAGTGTGGACTGGGTTGGGATGGCAGTGGGAGTGTGGACTGCGTTTGGATGGCAGTGGGAGTGTGGACTGGGTTGGGATGGCAGTGGGAGTGTGGACTGTGTTGGGATGGCAGTGGGAGTGTGGACTGTGTTGGGATGGCAGTGGGAGAGTGGACTGCGTTTGGATGGCAGTGGGAGTGTGGACTGGGTTGGGATGGCAGTGGGACTGGGTTGGGATGGCAGTGGGAGTGTGGACTGTGTTGGGATGGCAGTGGGAGTGTGGACTGCGTTGGGATGGCAGTGGGAGTGTGGACTGCGTTGGGATGGCAGTGGGAGTGTGGACTGCGTTGGGATGGCAGTGGGAGAGTGGACTGCGTTTGGATGGCAGTGGGAGTGTGGACTGGGTTGGGATGGCAGTGGGAGTGTGGACTGTGTTGGGATGGCAGTGGGACTGTGTTGGGATGGCAGTGGGAGTATGGACTCGTTGGGATGGCAGTGGGACTGGGTTGGGATGGCAGTGGGACTGTGTTGGGATGGCAGTGGGAGTGTGGACTGGGTTGGGATGGCAGTAGGAGTGTGGACTCGTTGGGATGGCAGTGGGAGTGTGGACTCATTGGGATGGCAGTGGGACTGTGTTGAGATGGCAGTGGGAGTGTGGACTCATTGGGATGGCAGTGGGACTGTGTTGGGATGGCAGTGGGACTGTGTTGAGATGGCAGTGGGAGTGTGGACTCATTGGGATGGCAGTGGGACTGTGTTGGGATGGCAGTGGGACTGTGTTGGGATGGCAGTAGGAGTGTGGACTCATTGGGATGGCAGTGAGACTGTGTTGGGATGGCAGTGGGAGTGTGGACTGTGTTGGAATGGCAGTGGGAGTGTGGACTGTGTTAGGATGGCAGTAGGAGTGTGGACTGTGTTGGGATGGCAGTGGGACTGTGTTGGGATGGCAGTAGGAGTGTGGACTCATTGGGATGGCAGTAGGACTGCGTTGGAATGGTAGTGGGAGTGTGGACTGTGTTGGAATGGCAGTGGGAGTGTGGACTGCGTTGGGATGGCAGTGGGAGTGTGGACTGCGTTGGGATGGCAATGGGAGTGTGGACTGCGTTGGAATGGCAGTGGGAGTGTGGACTGCGTTGGGATGGCAGTGGGAGTGTGGACTGCGTTGGGATGGCAGTGGGAGTGTGGACTGGGTTGGGATGGCAGTGGGAGTGTGGACTGCATTGGAATGGCAGTGGGAGTGTGGACTGTGTTGGAATGGCAGTGGGAGTGTGGACTGCGTTGGAATGGCAGTGGGAGTGTGGACTGCGTTGGGATGGCAGTGGGAGTGTGGACTGCGTTGGGATGGCAGTGGGAGTGTGGACTGCGTTGGGATGGCAGTGGGAGTGTGGACTGCGTTGGGATGGCAGTGGGAGTGTGGACTGCGTTGGGATGGCAGTGGGAGTGTGGACTGCGTTGGGATGGCAGTGGGAGTGTGGACTGCGTTGGGATGGCAGTGGGAGTGTGGACTGCGTTGGGATGGCAGTGGGAGTGTGGACTGCCTGAGGAGACCAATGAATGTGTGAGTTGGTGAAAAAACAAACATTGTTAAGAAAAATATTGAGTAAAATTGTTATTTCATTGGATCTGTGCATGCTGATCTACAATAAAAATATCCAGACTGGTAATAACGTGCAGTGTTAGCAAAATACCGAGTTTGAGGCTGCTACTGTAGAACATTGGAAAATTGAAGCCCATCCGCAATTAAAGGACTGGCTCAAACTGTACATCTAGAGACCCTGACAAAACAAACTCCTGATTCAATGTTTACCAGCGCCTAGCTTGCTTGTGGCATTTTCAAAATTGCAATGGCGACTCCTGTTATATCCAATTGTACTTAAAAGCAGCATTTCTGTTATGTCTTGACCTATTACATTTAACAGGATGTCTGCGAGTGTGTGTGTGTGTGTGTCTGTGTGAAGTCTGTCTGCAGCGCCATGAATAATTCACAGCGTTTTATGTTTTATGTAAGAGAGAGGGAGATGTCTGAGTGCAATGAAAATGACTTTGACCGAGTAGCCAGTATTGAAGATCGCTCACAATGAAGATAGATTTATTTCAAAAATAAATATATATTTTATGTGAGATGTTTATTATTTTCGCCTTCTTTTTCCCACATCAAGTGCCAGGGTTAGAGTTTCCATTGCTGACAGTGCGCATTCTGTGAACACTTCAGTCACGCTGGGATGACCTCGTAGCATGTACAATTATGGCTGGACAAGCCCAAAGATATGCAAAGGCAGGGCCCATTGGAACTTCTTATCAGCTCTGGCTCAGCGGGTTGCACTCTCACCTCTGAGTCAGAAGATTGAGGATTGAAGTCCTACTTCAGTGACAGGGGCACCAAATCTGGGGATACTCAATCCGATACTGAAGGAGCGCTGCAGATTGGAAGCGCTGACTTTCAAATCAGATGTTAAATTAAGGTCACTTCTACCCTCTCAAGTGGATGTAAAAGATCTGACGGTGCTATTTTGAAAGAGAGTGGGGGAGTTCTCCCTGGTGTCCAGGCCAATATTTATCTCGCAACCAACATCGCAAAAAAGAAAACTGAATTAAAAACAGAAAATTCCGGAAAAACTCAGCAGGCTGGGGAGAGAGAAACAAAGTTAATGTTGTGAGTCTGTGTGACCTGTCTTCAGAGCTGAAGGGAGGTTGGAATGTGAAGGGTTTTATGCTGTTAAAAAGGGGTGGGGTGGTGGAGCAGGTGGGGCAAAATAGAAGGTCAGGAATATGTTGGAGGTCAGGAGCTTTTAAATGGCAAAGATGTCATGGACACAAGACAAAGGGAGTGGTAATTATAGTATTAAGGACTAAAGCAAGTGTTAATAGTGGCATAAAGGTCAGCCCTGTCTGAAAGGAAGATAGCAGAATGTGTTAGTGGCAGAACAACACTTTCTTAAAGCAAAACATGAGAAGACGATTCAGACTGGCACTTGGGGTGGGGTAGGAGAATGGTTTGGATAAAAAAAACTAAAAAGCTGATGAGCTGTTTCTGGGATCTGGCTATGTGTAAATTGGCTGCCATGTTTCCTACATTAGAATGATAACTGCCCTTCACAAATATTTCATTGGTTGTGAAGCACTTCAGGGCATCCTAAGGTCATGAGAGGCGTGGTGAATGCAAGCTTCAAGGTCATAGTCCGATGTGAAACCCCAAGACAATTCAGCAACATGTATGCGTCTGTTCAGCATTGGCTTTGCCAACCTTGTTCCAATTTTGGTCCTTAAGGAGCCACTAGGAGGTGGCAAGCATTTGTTTTGCCACTGGCCCTCCACACCCCTCTTCATTTTCACCCTGACCACTAACTGGTAACACAGGCCAACATGACCAAGACCAGTCATTCACAATGTGGCAACTGTGTTCCCAAATCTCGAATGGCTGTGATTGACCAATCCTTCTCTCTTTCTAATGTAACCCTTGTATCACCTGGTTGTGAAGCTTGAAGACACCAAGCAGAGCTAAAGAAACACAATAAAAAAGCAACCATTTCCTCACCATGTTCCATCAGGTTGATTATTAAATTACAAATTTCTTAACCACCCGTATTATCCTGACAGTATGAAAGCTTGAAATGCACGAGGAAGGGTTGAGTGTAATCTTTTACAGAGGTTATTACAATATATATTAAAGGGGGGATTAAGGTATCCTTTTCCATTTTGAAATGTCAAAATGTTAGAAAGAATTATGATCAACTTGGGCGCTATCAATGTTCCAGATGATCATAGCTTTTAATCAACTACAAAGCCCTTTATTCCTTTCCTAGGGCTTACTGCACAAATGGTTACTGGAGTATGGTGGTAATTAAACTAATATATCCTTGGTGTGTGCAGAGAAGTACTCTAAAGAGAATGTCGGGAGCAATTTTAGTGTATTGGAATGATTGAAGTGGCTTCTATTTGTTCTTCTTTTGATTCATGTGCTCTGACCAATTTTACTTCACTTCTCTCTCTCTTTTTCTCTCTCTCAATCTATTTACTTTGCCTCATTCGGTGCCTTTGTTTCTTTGCCAGTACCTAGGCCGCTTTCCTTCTCCCATGCCTACCTCTGGGCATGACACAGCCTGGAGTCTCCGAGCTAAGACATGGCCTGTTAAATGGCAAACAAAAAAGATGGCTCCTGAGTCTGCCACCAGTAATTCAGTAGGCAGACATTTTGTTGCTTCTGGGGCTTGGTATTTTCTTGAAAATAAGGCAGGTGATGCAAAGTCCTACAAAGCACCCACATCTTTGGCTCTCTGCCTATTGGACCAGGCAAGGAGCAGGTTCCTTCAGCTATCAGCAATATTTGAAAAGCCATCTTTTTCAGAATTATCCCAGTATTAAAAATTAAAATATTTGTACTCCGTACAAATAGAACTTGGTTTGCATATCTCAGTGTGTTAATTGTATACCTTTGGGGTTAATAGTAGTCAGGAGAGGGGCATTAATTGGGTTATTGCCTGTGCTCAAATATATAGTAGCAGGGGAGGTGGTGGTGGAGGCAGCAATGTAGTGGTATTGTCACTGGACTAGTAATCCTGAGACCCAGGATAATGCTCTGGGGACCTGGGTTCAAATCTCACCAGAGCAGTGGGTGGAATTTGAATTCCATGAATTATCTGGAATTAAAAGTCTAATGATAACCATGACTAATTGTTGTAAAAACACATCTGGGTTGACCTACACATGACTCCAGACCCGCACTGTGGTTGAATCTTCTCAAAAGTCTATACTATAGGAGTTGGTTGGAGGTGCACAGTCACAGACTGGAGCTAATAGGATAGTGTGGTTGAGGATTTAAGAAAGCTTTCAGAAGATGGTGGATCAAGTCCCACCCCAGAGATTTGAGCACAGAATTGAGGTCCACCCTCCGGTGCAGCATTGAGCGAGTGCCTCACCTACAGAGGTGCCATATTTCGGATGGGGCATTAAACCCCCTCAGGTGGACGCTAAAGATCCCATGGCACTATTTCAGACAAGGGCAATGACGTAACCAATATTTATCCCTCATCAACCAACATCACAGATTCTCTGGTTGTTATCTCAGTCGTGGGAGTGTGCTGTACACAATTTGACTGATGCATTTCCTACATTGCAACAGTAATGACATTTCAAAAGTATTTTATGGGCAGTGAAAAGCTATCTTGAAGCCTTGAAAGGCACTATAAAAATGCAAGTTATTTCTTTTATGCATTAAATGGTGCAACCCTATTCACTGCTCCCTCCCACCGTTGCTAGTAGCCCTTGAATAATAAATATTCCAACGCAGGCACCTGACTCCAATCCAGAGATAACTCTACAGGAGAATTCTGCCACTGATTTGGGTACCACTTGGTATTAAAAAGCCTCCAGGATAGACTCAACAGCCTCAATAACCCATATCCAATTATTGAACTCCATAGTTCAGGTTAAGGCAGCGTGTCTTAGCAACTACAAGGAACTGTCAGCGGAGAATTTGCCAGTCAATCCAAAATGCAGAGCTTGTTCAAGTCTGAGAAATGCTATCAGAAGCTGGCACAGTTATGATGGGGTCATATATCTCCTCATTCAGCTCAGAGAATGAAATGATCGTAATTAGGGCACAGTTATAATTGTGCAGCCATGGTTGAAACAGGATTATTCACCATGAACGATCATGGCTTTGTACCATTAACCTTTACCATGGCTTGTCTTCCTCAAACTGTGATTCAGGGCTGTTTGCTTGCTCAGTCATTGACTCATGTATCAATTTAACAATCTTTGCCTCGTGGTTCAATTGTGTGTTTTCAATCATCTGTGTTGAAAAAAAAACCTGGAATCTTCTATTAAAAATGAAACAATGGATCTCAGTCACTCTAGATGAGTGATATCCAATAGAAATTTCTGACTAGCCACAAGTCTTAACTGCAGCGGAACTATATCAGCCACGCACATTAACATTAATATAAATGCCTTAAATACACTTGCACAATACTTAACGTGTCTATAACTACTTAAAAAACATTTGATTTTAGTAATCAAGGAAGTACACCACTCACAATAATGAAAAAAAATATTCAGTCTAATTTTCCTCTTACCATTTTATCACTGAATGCAAGTGTGCAAAAGGTTAAAGTTCATGCCGTACGAATATGGACAATTGGGTCTATTGTTCATTTTTTAAATTACCAATCTACGGTGCAATTTGCCATATTTGGATTGCCAATTCTCCATATGTGGTTAACATATTGACAACACTCTGTACTAGGGGAAGGTGGTTGGTATAGTGGCATTGTCACTGGATATCTAGGGTAGTTCTCCAGAGACCAGAATTCAAATCCCACCACAGCAGATTGTGAAATAAAAAACAAATTGGAATTAAAAGTGATGAGTGTGAAACCATTATCAATCGTTGTAAAAAGCTATCTGTAATTGGCCTAAGCTACATGTGACTCTCAAATGCCTCAGTAAGCCACTCAGCTCAAGGGCAATAATTGCTAAGTAGTAACACCTCCCCCTACCCCAATGAACAAAAAAAAGCTATATTTAGAACTCAAGTAGCCAGGCAGTGAATGGTAGAACCAAAATTTTATTTTCAGGGACACAGGAGGCTGCATTTTTCCACTCAGGTCGATGTTGGCCTCAGTTCTGGATCAGCAACCCAAAAGTGGTCGGGTGTTGCTCTTGATCTTCCTGGAGGCGGTCAGTTAAAAACCCACTGCCGGAAGACCCGTCCAATTAAGAGGAGCAGGTGGACCAGTGCAATGGGAGGTCCAACCAGAGGGTGAGAGGGCCTGCTCCGATGTCCGGCCAGCTGCCCCATTGGGCGGGGTGGGTACTGCTGAGGCAGGCAGGAAATCGCAAGGGCACCCTCTGCAGTATTGTGAAAAAATTACAACCCCCATGCACGGCCACAGCTCTCAGGTCATCATTGTGGAGCGGGTTTCCCTTCACAGCGGGCTTGCATCTGCAGCTTTAGCCATCGCATCCCTGTGGGTCCTTGCTGGTATGATAGAGAGAAGGCATCTATTACCCCCCGCCCTGACCTTCAGGTCAATCCTGGACAATTTGACAGCAGGTACTGTCTCCTGCCAGTAAGATCACAGCAGTGCCATCATCTTAACCCCAATTGACCCATCAATTGTGATTAGCCTCTGCTGCACTGGCCCCACCTTTTGCAACTCCTCGGTTAGCAGACCCAGCACGCTTTATTTCGACTTTGCTCCTGATTCCATTTTTGAAACCGCATCTGCGGGACTGTAAAACTTCAGCCCACTGAGTCCATCAGCCTAGTGGTACCAAAAGGGCCTCAGAGCCTGCCATCGTTGTACTTTGCGAATGGGTTGAGTTGGGGGATGTTCAGGAAGGAGTGGGCGGGAGTCTTGCCCACCTTGATACCACCGCACAAAGAGGATCAACTTCAGTGTGAGTAATAAAAAGTTAATCTATAATCAAAGAACTTCCATATCTTAAGGTCAATTGCAATATCAGGACGAAAAGTCTATGTGGATAAGATTTTTCACATGTGATATTTCTTCCATGTTCTCCCTTGTTCAATAAATTCATCCAAAAGATATTAATGGAAAAGTCTTTAATGTCAATGGAGGAAAAAAAGCATTTGGGATATTTGTAGCTGTTTAGGAAGCGCTCTTAAGAGTGAAGCTGTGCAAGAAAGTCTCCCTAAAAATAAACCAAAATGGGAGGTAACTGAATTGAGTAGACTTTAGGAATAAGCTCTCCTGCTTGGAGTTTTGCATGCAGCGCTTATTGGAAATTGGAGCGTTAATGGGAAATTTTGCCGGGTGTACTGACATTCGGGACATTTCTCCAGCCCCCACAATAAGTCCTGCTCCTTCTCTATAATATAGCTGACAAGCACATTCCGGGCATCATGAACGAAATCTTCCTTTCAGTCAGCCATTTTGTTCAGCAATTGCTCATTCTGTGGTGGATTATTTTACTTTTCATCATTAACGGATGAGGTACGTGGCAGGTCAACTTGCTTAAAAGAGTCATAATAAGTGAGCTACTTCCTGACAGAATCATCAATTCATCGAAGTTTCCAAATGCTCTCATTTCCGCCATTTTGTCAGAGGGTTTTAAGTAGGTCTGATAAAAGGGCATCCATCTTATAGCGCAACAAAAGAGGAAAATTTGGCCCTTTGTTATTTTGAGCTCCATGTAAAGCAATTAAAAAAGCAATCTCCTTCCTAATTAGGTACATATTTCAAGACACCCAGATGCAGAATAGACTTGCAATTAGTTGTCAGAAGCAGTATGATACATACATACTCTCTGTCACACAGCATGAGAGGGCAGTGCAGCACATCAGAGTCATCAGAAATTATTGCCCGATAGTCAATCCCTGGACGTGGCTCTGAGAAAATCCATGAGGCGCATCGGATGTCTAAATTATGAGGGAAGGCTGGGGAAAAGTGCTCCGGTGTTGAAAGAAGGCAGCTTAGAGACGTCCTCGCGGAGTTTTAAATGGTAGCGGCACTGTCAATCCCAAATACTATCTTGAGATGTAGGTCAACGAGGAAAGGTTCAAACTAATAAAAGTCGAATGGATGCCCAGAAGGCCGCCAGCAAAACAGTGCCAGCTGTGGCTCAGTTGGTCGCACTCTCACCTTTGAATCAGAAAGTTGGGTGTTCAGGTCCCTCTCTAAATATTTGGGTGCAAAAATCCAGACTGACAATGAAGGGGGTGCTGCCTTTTAAGGCCCCATCTATCCTCTTAACTGGATGTAGGAGATTCCACGCACAATTTTAAACAAGAACAGTGGAGTTCTCCCTGGTGTCCTGGCCAATATTTAATCCCTCAACTAATATCACCAGGAAAACAGCTTATCTGGTCATTGTCACATTGCAGTTAGCGGGAGCTTGCTGTGTACAATCACGACTACATTTCAAAAAGTACTTCATTGGCTGTAAAGCACTTTGGACGGTGCTGAGGTCGTGAGAGACACTATATAAATGCTAGCCTTTCTTTTTACATAGAATGGACTCCACAGGATCAAGAATCACTGAATCTCACAGTGCAGAAGAGGCCCTTCAGCCCATCGAGTCTGCACCGACACGTGAGAAACACCTGAACTACCTACCTAATCCCATTTACCAGCACTTGGCCCATAGCCTTGAATGTTATGATGTGCCAAGTGCTCATCCAACTACTTTATAAAGGATGTGAGGCAACCTGCCTCCACCACCCTCCCAGGCAGCGCATTCCAGACCGTCACCACCCTCTGGGTAAAAAAAAGTTTTTCCTCACATCCCCCTAAACCTCCTGCCCCTCACCTTGAACTTATGTCCCCTCGTGACTGACCCTTCAACTAAGGGGAACAGCTGCTCCCTATCCACCCTGTCCATGCCCCTCATAATCTTGTACACCTCGATCAGGTCGCCCCTCCTCAGTCTTCTCTGCTCCAACGAAAACAACCCAAGTCTATCCAACCTCTCTTCATAACTTAAAGAACCTGGGGAAAATCTAAGACCATATACTCTGATGGGAGTACGTGGTCTGGAAATCCTGTGGGGGTTTCTGCAGTGGCTTGTCACAGCTCTGGCAGAAGGCTCAGGGGAACCCGTCAGATATTTGTTGTTTTCTGTACAGATGAGTGGGGATAGCTCTTCCTCTCCTGTATTTTATCCCGTGCCCTTGTGAATGCAGCTTCACCACAATTTATACTGTTGGTGCACAACCTCTCCAGCAGCCCTCAAAGAGTTGACACTAAATCCCAATTCTCTCTCTTATCAGTGCTCTGCCTTCAGTTTTGGCACTCATGTGTCTCAAGAAGCAAGATCGGCAAGCAATGAAAATAAAAATCGCTGCAGCTCTATGGTCTATCAGCTCCCAGGGTAATTTAGCCTTTTGACAAATAGAAATCTTTGAAGCAGCTGGAACGAAAATTAAATATTAAAATCCATCGGTCGGGACTTTAGATATTAAAACAGCATCAAGTTGAAATACATGAACCATTAAATTTGATTTTTCTACACTAAAGCACTCATGTTCTAAGTTTTACATAATTGCTGAAACTTGCCCCATTCATTACCATTAAGGACACTGTTTTCACTAAAGGGAGCGAAAGGCTTGCACTTACGTAGCTCTTTGTGCTAAATATCCCAAAGTGCTTCTCAAGCTGTGACCTACTTCTGCCATACGGTCACCATTGCCTTGTAGGCGAGAATGGAAACAAAGACTACACGGTAAGATCCCAAAAACTGCAAATGAGATCCTTGAATAGGCAATCTGCTTTGGTGGCATTGCTAGAATGATCAATAATGGCAAAGCCAAAGGAAGAGCCTCTTTGCTCTTCCGCGATTGGATCTTTGGTGTCCACCTGATTTTGCTTTGGTCCCAGGGGTGAGTAGATTTCCAATAAAAAATTGGAATATGGGAATTCTGATGGGAATTCCTCCCTCTTTGGTAGAAGGAAGGAGTTGGTGAAGGGGGAGGTGCGAGGAAGCTTTACTTGCACCCATTCGCCCCCAGCCATAGCAACTGGATGTACAGACCTCGGCACATCTATCTGAGAATAACCAAGGGCGATTACCTTCCACTTTTAGCAGCAAGATGGAAGTGGAGATGTGGGCTCCCCTTGAATCAGCCTGCAGACACAGGGGCAAGAGATCCAGGGGCAATTACAATCACCACAGCCCTGAACTTTAGTAGCTCCAGTGATCCAATTAACGCATTCCAAAGAATTAGATCGATGGTACAGGGCAGAAATAGGCCATTCGGCCCAACCAGTCCATGCCAGTGTTAATGTTCCACATGAGCCTCCTCTCAACCCTCTTCATTTGTAAGCAACACTTTAATAACAAGAAGTTTTTTTTTTAAGTTTAGTCAAAAGCACAATAAGAGTAGCAATACTGTTACTCAAATACCAATAATAATGAAAAACAAGACAGATACTCATTTCAACAACAATTTAAAGGTTTTTCCAAAAAAATGAATTGAATTATGCTTTCCCACAAGTACAATGTGAATAAAAGTTTAATAAAGCAAATAAAAACAGAGCACGCTGGCAAAACTCAGCAGGTCTGGCAGCATCCGTGGAGAGAGCCAATATGCCTTTTCTAAGGGACCGAATCAAATATTTAATTATCGTCAAAATGGGTTCAGTCGATCAAAGTTGGGAGCCACGCAACTCCTTAATGAGCCACGTACAGCTCCTAAGTCGCAGGTTACAGGTCCCTGATCTAACCCTATCAACATTCCCTTCCCCAGCATGTGTTTATCCATTGTAAGGAAATCCGACACTTACCTTGGTTTTGAATGGGCAGTTACCATTCCGGAACTACCCGGCCTTGGGGCTTCTGCTGGCCAGGTAGTGGCTGCACATGCACAGTTCATCCATTTTTTTTTTTAATATTCACTCATGATACTTGAAGTTCACCAAGTTCTAATTCTTCATGAACAAACACATCTTCCGTTTGTGAAAGCTGGTTCTCCAAGCTGAACAGCTTTTCCTTGCCTCTGTGTTATCTCTCAAGCTTATATTTTTCAGTTTTCCTTCTGCTGGCTATTTCTGAGACTCTTCACACCTCTCTGTGAGAGCTTCTACTTTCTCTTACAACTGTTCAACTTTTTCTTGACATCCTCAATTCTTGATTTTCATTTCAGCCATGTCATTTTTCAACAACTCAATGTTTCTCAGTAAGTTTGGGGCACCCAGTGCTTTTCCCTCTTGTTCCTTGGTCGGGTTTACATTTCCCGATCTTATTCCTGCCTTTTCTTTCTCCATCTGCAGCAGATCTTTGTCCGTGTCCTTCATTTTGGTTTCACTGTTGGCCGGGTCTTCTGTTGCTGGTGAGGCCTTAACCTCTTCAGTTCAGTAGTTGTGCTGCTCATGGCTTCAATATCTGCTCACAGATTGGAAAGCTCTACGGCTTTCCCTTTTAATGCCTCCTCCTTTTCCTTCAGCTCATTCTTCTTCCGAACAATATCCATGTTCATCTTCCCTTTCAGTTGGGTATGCTGTAAAAAGTGGTAGAGAACTCTTCATCTGACTGACTGCCGAATCGGGGCTGCATGTTTTCTCCTTTCTGTTGCTCCTGTACACAAGAATTCTTCATTTTTTCCCTTTTCCTCCTACAGCCTTTTCAATCGAAGGCCCAGATTTTCATCCTCAGTTTGGGTTCACAGAGTCGGGAGGCTCCCTGGCTCAGAGAACCCGACCTTTCAGAATGTCCGTCCAGTGGTGGGGTTTTCAGGTGGGGGTTTTGGGGGGGGGTGGTGGGGAGTGGCTGAGAAAGGAGTCATGGAAGGTGAGCCCAGAACGAGTACGGAGGTTGCTAGATGCGGATGCAAGGCCTGTCTCTGTGTTCTGTTTAAATGAATAAATAATAATAAAACACATTCTCTTCACTCTTACCCCTCGCCCCCCCCTCCATACTCCCTATGCCAAATCCATACCAACCTATTCCAATGCATACTACTCACCCTCCCATGGCCCCCACTCACCCTATACCAATGTAGTGCTCCTCTACCCTCCCCCATGGCCCCTACACCCCATGCCAATTTAGTTACCCTATATCCAACCCCATTGCCCCCACACACTCTATACCAACTTAGTGCCAACTCATGTCAACCCATGTCCCCCACCCACCACCCTTTGCTCTTACCCCCTCCATGCCAACTTACCTAGTATCCTTAGACAGTTCCTTGACTGCTTTGACACTTTATGGATAGCTTTGAGACATTTGACAGCTAGATAGCTCCTTAACATTTACTTGACAGCTGGACAGTCCCTTGACAGGTCCTTGACTGCTGGGCAGCACTTTTACAGCTTGATAATTCCAATGAGTTGGTGCGTAAAAAAGTGCACAATCATGTTCACTTTTAACAATCCCAAAGGGCGCCTTAACTCTCCAAAGGCGTACCCTGGCTATCCATTAGAACTGATCAAGTTCAGACCTCCTCTTACCTGCTCTAATCTGCACCCTTCAGATTCCACAGTCCTGTTCTTCCGAGATCCCACTTCGGTGGAGGCAGCTGGTGATTTAAATGGCCGGCTGACTCAGCGAATCACGTGTACGTGAACCCCGGCCCGACTCCATCCCGTCCCCATGAAAATGGGAAGTGCCGGGTTCAGAGGTGAGACTTAATGCTTTCGGCCGTTTCCGGGATTTTCACCACAACGGGATGAAGAGCCTCTCCTTTGTGGCAAAAATCTTGGCCAAAGATCCATACACTGCAAAGGAAGTCCTTTCGGCCCACGATGCCGGTACTGGCTCTGGGTAAGAGCTATCCATTTAGATCCCCTTTTCCCCCCGGGCCTGCATTTTTCCCTCTCCAGGTACATATCCAATTCTCTTTTGAAAGTTACTATTGAATCTGCTTCCACTACACTTTCAGGTGGTGCTTTCCTGAACACAACTCACTGAATAATAAATATTCTCCTCATCTCATTTCTGGTCCTTTTACCAATTACCTTAAACCTCTACCCTCTGATTACAATCCTTCTGCCACTGAAAACAGTTTCTCCCTATTTACTTTGCCAAAACCCTTTGTGATCTTGAACACCTCATTTAAACCCCCTGTTCTAAAGGAGAACAATCCTAGCTCCTCCTGTGTCTCCTCATCATCGAAGTCTGGCATCCCTGGTACCATTCTAGTAAATCCCCTCTGCACCCCCTCTACCTTGTCACCTTCCTGTTCGCCTTCAAAAGCCTCCTTAAGGTGATCCTTTGCAACCCATGCTTTCCCGCCCCTTCCCAGTTTTAATCCTTCCCCTTCCCTAATTGGGGTTTATCCTTTGTTCACCGCCGCATGTGGCACTCTTAGCCCTCCCTGCCGGGAAGAGTGCCAAGCAAGTGTAAGTTATTGTCACTTGGGAGGCCACTAGTTTCGACATGTTATGACCTGTGAAGATTAATAGGTAAACCCTTAACAGGTTTGCCTTTGACCTGTATTGTGGGCGGAACCTTCAGCTCCTTAAACCACTAATATCATGAAGAAAGGAATGTGGAATGAAAGCATTAAGCATTCAAAAGCCAACTGTTGCGCAGAGTACCTCCATCTTCCTCCATAGAAAACAATTGCCAGGCATTTGTCATTTTAAAGGCAATGTACCTTTAACTGACCAAATCCAAGAGTAAATCTCTCCATCCTTTTACCTTAGTTACTGTGTCGACACGACTTCCAAACTACACCCCCCAGCCTACATTCTTCATTCCACCCTGACCAGATGCACTTTGTGTTTTTTTTTATATTTTACTCCGTTCAATTCAGAGACAGGAGGGGGACACGTTTCTGGTGAGTCCTGAGATTTCCCTTTGGGTTGGGAGCGTGAGTCATCCTCAAAAACAAGAAAGATTAAGGTTTGCTCCGGGTGGAAAAGAGTTCTCCGTGCGGCTGAAGGTTATGTATTGATATGTACGTCTCTTAAAGGAGTTGAAGAAGAGGACGGTGAGAGAATTGGGAGCTTTTTACTGTCCATTGAAAACGTGTGAAACATTATAAAAATGGTAACTGAAATGCAGCATCACTGTGCTGCAGGTTTTGTTTAATTTACTGCCATCCTATTTTAAGGATGTGCTTGGAAAATGCAAAGGCCAGCTGCAGGATAGTATGCATGGTGTGGTGGGGGGTGGTTTCACATGGTGAAGGGGCTCGGTATGATTCTGTACCTTTAGAACCTGAGTTTGAATCCAGGTCAGATCGATGGGATGAATGACCACTCTGTGGGCTGCCTACAGCAATACTATGTGAAGTGAGTGATCAGTCTTAATCTAGTTCTCCCTGTACACGGACTTACAGTGCAGAATAGTTCCTAATTTAGCACTCATTGGCTACCTCATTCTGAGAGAGCACTAGATGGTTGTTGCAGGAAATGTTTTTTTTAAGTGCTACAGTGCGGTAGTGCTGTGGGGAAAAGGTAAAGAGAGACTTACTCTGAATCTAACAATACTAGAACTGATTTAAGCATACATAATTAATACTTCATAGCCCACAGTTAGTGGGAATTTATTTGGAGTTGTACATGTGCTTCTACCAGAAACTGCAAACTGGTAGAATGAAGAAATTATTTCACAAATGACTTGGTTATACATGTTCCATCCTTCAAAATGATCGCGAGAATGCATTTACACTCATGAAAGGGCTGCTATAATTGGCCATCATTTTGTAGTTAATGCTTGTTCCCATGCACTTATCTTCGACTTCAACATATTCCCTGTTGGTTTGAGTTAGATATGGATCAGCCATGATCTTACTGAATGGCAGAACAAGCTCGAGGGGCTGAATGGCCTCCTGCAGTTCCTACAACCAACTAGAATTCAGCAGTGTCCAATACTAGGGCTCATGAACCACATCCAGGACGAATCCCCACCTTTGATATCAGTCATATCTGTGCTCTAGAAGATCAGATTTACAAATTTACTCAGGATACAATGCTTCTACTGGGAGCACAAATCGGGAGCTTAGGTACAGAAATGGATTTTCCATCTATATTGCCTGCAGACTGCTTTCTCCTCCACTCCCAAGTGCCTGATGCGCACTCCCTGTAGATGAAACACTGCACAAGAGTGTAAATTTGGAAAGTTTCCCCTGCGGTTTTCACAGATTGATTTATCCTCTTTGAATTTTATGGTTCTTGCAGTTTGGAAAGGGCAATGATCTCCAACTGGTGAGTAAGTCTTAAATCAGAACATCCAGACTGTTAGTGTCAGTAGCTTGATTTATTTTTATTTGTTCATGGGGTGTGGGCATTGCTAGCTGGGCCAGCATTTATTGCCCATCCCTAACCTTTGAGAACTGGTTGGTTTGCTAGCCCATTCCAGAGGGCAGTTAAGAGTCAACCACATTGCTGTGGGTCTGGAGTCACATGTAGGCCAAAAGCAGGTTAGGATGAAAGATTGCCTTCCTTATAGGGCATTAGCGAACCAGATGGGTTTCTACAGCATTCAACAATGGTTACCATTAGACTTTTAATTCCAGATCTTTGGTTGAATTCAAATTTCACCATCTGTTGTGGTGGGATTCGAACCCTGGTTCCCCAGAGCATTAATCTGGGTCTCTGGAGTATTAGCCCAGTGATAACACCACTAGGCCTCCCCTCCAATGGGAACAAAATAAGGGCAACAGGTACTTCACAGGGGGTCTTGAGGTTCCGCATTACAAATTATGAGGGCTGAATTTTACCTCCCATGGGCACACGCCTGACCCAACTGGGCACAAAATCGCACAAGAAGACGTCGGGTGAGCGTCCTGACATCATTGAGCACTCGCGCAATATTTCGCTCGGCGGAAGCGTGCCCGCTGACAATTAGGAGGGCAATTAAGCCCATTAACGGGGCAATTATCTCCAATTTTTCGTGGCCCGTCCAACCTTACGGTTGGCGGACGGGCGAATCAGCCGGGCGGCCTTTACATTTTTCATCAAACCTCCTCCAAGGGCCGGGGTGAGACTTCCGTCATGAAATCAAAAAAATGTAAATATCTGTGGACAGCACTTTTGTCAGCTATTATTTTCAGGTGCCATATTTTCATGTTGGTGCGTGGACATTTTTTTTGTGCAGCTTTTTAAACCTTGAGTTTTGATTTTTCAGGCCTCCAGCTCCCCGAGGCGGCTCTCTGCCTTCAGGGAGCTTTCTGTCAGTGCTCGCCCGCGCCCACAGAAACGCCATTGCCCACCCTCTTCCCGCCCCCACCCCCACCCCCACCCCGGCAGCGCTGGCTGGCCAGTGTGATATTGCGGCCGGGGGGGGTGCCGATCGCACGGTCAGGGCCCCGTTTCCCAGCCACTCCCAGGCCCGCCGATCGAGCCCGCCGGCCAAAGGTAAAAATTCAGGCCTGAGGCTTACAAGGACAAAAAGCCTGGAGAAAATGGGTGCGATTTAATCATAGGTGCACATCTGGTGTTTCTCCATGGTTTTGGAATCCAGTTATAATTACACTTTCAGAACAGTCTATATTCAATTCCTTCTCTGGCCTCACTATCCTACCTGAGGCCGATGAAGCCTTTGCTTCTCCGTCACAGGGTTCTAGCTTATTCCCACCATTCTGGAGACAGTCCTTTCATTCATGAGGCCGCTGCCTCATGACATTTTCTCTCAAAGCTGCCCAACACCCTTCCCGCCATCGAAAGTCATGTGGTAAAGTGGAGCGCTATGTCCCTTTAAGAGAGTATAGTTAGGTGATCAGGCCACTGTGTTGACCAATCGCTAGACAGCCCGGGCTTCTTGGGTAACTGTAAGTCAAGAGCTGGAGGTGACTGAAGAAGCACACATGGTGTTAGTGCTCTGATCTCAGTTCCAATAAACCGCCAGTTAAACCATTCAGTTAATCGGTCTCTCGGCCTATATTGTTTCAAGCACCGACTAACGTGTTAAGCCAAGGGCGCAGCTAGCGTTCGCCGGACAAAGGGAACCTGATCACCAAAAACGTAAAAAGTCACCTTAAAATGTCTTTGACTCTGCTGTTCCCAATTCCAAATTGTTCATCCTCTGTCCATTAGAGAAAAGCCGGATGGTTTAGGGCAGGGAGGAGGGGTGCAGGGAGGGGGTTGGTGGTGGCTGCACATGGCGGGGTGGTTTGCACGCTGGTCTTTGGTGTCTTCAGAACCGGAATTTGAATCTAAGTCACCCCGATGGGATGAACGACCATTCCGTGGGCTGCCTGCAGCAACAGTGTGTGAAGTGAGTGATCAGTCTTAATCCTGTTCGTCGTGTGCGCGCAGACTTAAAGTGCAAAAATAGTTCCTAATTTAGCACTCGCTGGCTGTCTCATTCTGACAGAACGCAGAATGGCTGTTGCAGGAAATATTTTTCTAAAATGCCCCAGTGCTGTGGGGAAAGGGTGGAGAGAAATTTACCCTGAACCTGACAACACTGAAGCTGACGTAACTACACGTAACTACATGTAATACCCGATGTGGAAAGGGCTCCATTCCTTAGCACCAGGATATTCACCTTGATCAGATGAATGCAATCTGTAAAGATTCAGAAAGTGTTTGTTGGCCAGAATTCTGTACCCTGCACTGTTTGAAGACCAGCCCAATGAAGCAAAATTCACTTTGCTTCAAAATTCACCAACAGATGCTTTTAATGGCTTTCCGCCTATGCAAGTGAGAAAGATAAATGCATATTGCCTTCTGCATCTTTAGGACACTGCCATCATTATATATGATTCTCAATCGTGGGTACATAAATATGGTGGGTACATAATATACACAGTGTGCCATGCACCACTTATCAATCAGCTTCTGTTGTAGATAAAGCAAACTCAAAGACCAGCCATATATAGTGTAAGATGTAGCTCGGTTTTCAGCTTTTAGCGACAATGACTCAAGTGACTTAGCATCCAACTCAATGGCCATTTTGACTTCCTTCCTGTCATCTCACCATGGTTGTACCCACTGCTCCCAAGAACCTACACACCCGCGTCTGTGTTCAATGGCAGTCAATTCTACTTAAGTTACATTTGTAGTAGTAGGCTCTGGTACATAAAGGGTTAATGTGGGACTCAGTACAGTACCATCCACACAGTGAAGTAAGAAGACACATTACCCAGAGCCAGGGTCAGCCTAGTGATGGACAGTGTTGGTTCAAGACCGAGTGTGAAGTCAGCTCCATATCTGTACCTTCTACTGTAAATATGTGCACAGTTATAAGTTGTTGATAAAGATTTACTGTTAATACACTCAAGATGACAAAGCCTACATTATGGGCTAGGATTTTTCCTATGGCGATGGGGGGCTGGGCGGGAGCGGGTGGGGATGAGGGCAGGCGCGGAGCCAATTAAGGCCCACCCAGCATAACGCACGGCCAGTAGTGCTCAGTAGTGCCTGTGCGAGTGAGGGGGAGGAGGGAGAGTCGAGGTCTATGCGCTTTCACACATGCGCACGAAAGAGCGCAGCAATCTCCCTGAGGCATGGAGCTGCCTGGAGGAGACGGAACAGATAATAAAACATTTTAATAAATTATGTAAAAACTTATTTAAACATGTCCCCTCATGTCACAGTGTCACTTGAGTTGGGACATGTTCGTGAAGGTGGGAAATGTTATTTATTTATTTAATAAAAGCTTCAGGAAACCTCAACCCGCCTGTGGATGAGGTTTCCTGAAAAACGGCAATGCCGCTTGGGCTTTTTGCCTGACCCCCCCGCCCACATTAAGGTTGGACAGGCAGCGTTCTAAAGTACATTAATTAATTTCTCATTGGCCTTAATAGGCCCTTAACATTTCAGCGAGTGCGCAGCCGACTCTGGCGCGTGCCCGCCGAACGAAACATCGTGATGATGCGCAATGACATCGGGACACACGCCCGACGTCATCACGCGTTAATTTATGCACCAGCGTGTGGGGCCTGTCCCCACACGCCGACCGGGAGATTCTGCCCATGGTGTCCAAAGCAGCCTGGTGACAGCACTGGCATCCAAAACCCTTGCCCTCACAAGAATGCTAAGAAACTTAAAAAAAGGAGACTTCCAATGGATTGCATTGAACCTAACTCCCAACTGAATCTCCAGACGCTGAGAAAACTCAACAGAGACAAAAAAAACTCCAGAGACAGAAGAGCCTGGAAGCAAACAAGAAAGGTAGACATTTTACCCAAGCAGAAGACTCCATTGCATCCTCCTTGGAAGTCCAGCTTCAGCAAGCAGAGCCTGCAAGGGTGAGATAAAATGCTTAAATTCCTGGTCAACTAGTCCTGAGGAACCCTCACTAAGTCATTCAGTCAGAAGCGCTTGGGCTCTTGAGGAACCTGGTCCCAGACTCCGAGTCTCAACACATGACTCCCGAGTCCGGAAAAAAATGAAATCATTAATAATTAATTTTGTCCACTCTGGGCACTCCGCAACCACCCACGGTCAGAAACTCCAAGAGTGCCGGGTCATAACACGATAAGGCTGAACGAGTTCAGCCGGCCTACACCACCATTGCGGCCCCTTCTTCTTCAGGCAGAAGCACGCTGCCGCCATTTTGAAAATCCCGCCAAAAAACTGGCAAGCGCGGGGAAGATCCTTTGTTCAGCAGTAACCAGCGACGCCACCTTGGGAAACCTGTAATCTCTTAAAGCTGTGCCCGCAATTCTTAAAAATCACCAAAAATGGATCGCAATTCCACACTTCCAACTCCTGTGGGAGTCACCCATGGCCCAGACCAGTAACACAATTGGAGTCTTTGGAGGAGAAGGTTTTTAAGATACAGCATTGCTACAGGCTTCAGAAAATACTCCGCTGACCTGCCAGCTAGAGACTGTCTTACCCTCGACAAGGCAATCCAGCTAATTAGACTGGGCTACTTTAGCAGTATGGGCCCATCCTGAGGGGCGAGAATACTTCATGGGGCAGAAACCAACCCTCAGTCCACCATACGTACCAAGTCACGGGAATGCAGGAACAACCCAAATCAGGGAAGGCATCCCCTGAGCGGCCCAGCAGAGTGACCTTGCCAGTGCTGCAGTATGAAGCATCCTGACAGGAAAGATCAGTGCCCTCCGAGTGCCACCCGATGCTGCCACTGCCACAGACACTTTGGTAAACGTGTAAGTTGAAACCCCACCACTGCACAGATAGCACAAAGTTCACCCACGAGGAGGTGGGGGGGGACAGGAAACCCATGGCCATCCTTCTTGGGCGAGATCAAAGAGAGCATCTCTTCACCTTAGAATCCTGACACCCTGGTAAACGGTCATCTAACAAATTTTAAATTAGATTCAGGCGCCAGTCCTGTCAGATGAGGAACCGTGGCTCCAAGGCCTTTGGATTCAAATGACAGACGTTCCACTGTATGGCGCAGGGAGGGACCAACTCCCCGTCCTCAGCATGACCCTTGAACCACTGAGGTAAGGTGACAGACAAATCTTTTAGCTGATGGATGTTGCCCGCAATCAGCCTTTCTCTCTTCTGGGCAGAGATGCCCGCGTAGCCCTCGATCTTCTCCAGCCGACGGAAGGCGTCAAGACTACTACAGTCGTTAGTCAGCCAGAAGAGCAGCGTCCTGAGTCCTCAAATGCTAAAGAGACTCTGATCTCTCTTCTCTTTTTTGAGGAGCAGGTTTGCCCATCATCATTCCAAATCCTGGAAAGCCCCTAGGTCAAACCAAACTCCCACACACGAGATTACCATAGCACCTCTGGTGGAAGTGGTACCAGAGTAGGTTCAACAGTCGGAGGAGCCTCTACGTCCAACTGCGATGATGGTACAGTCACCAACTACTGTGCACACACAGCAACTTGCAGCCAGCATGCCAAAACCACAAAGGATGTTGGAACCTGGTAGAAGTTGCACATCACCAACAATGAAGAGCAGAGGTCAGCAAGCTACTCAATCTTCGTCTGACCACAGCAGCGCTGTTCCTCAGCCTCAGCGAGCTTCCAGGAGGCCTAAACAGAAAGGGAAGAAGAAAAAACGCTGCCAAGTAGGTGGGTACCATTTTCGCCCTGCAAGAAACGATCAAGAGTCACTGCAACCAAACACTGCCAGACCAGCCAGACCAACCAGCCGTGGTTTAACATTGAGCAATGGAAGAAACGGGTGAAACCATACCCAACCACTCGCCTAACCTGCAAGCCAACAACAAGCAACACCAGAGCCTGCCATCCTCCCGACAGAACGGCAAACAGACTGTGGAAGGGATTTAAGGCCTCCAGACCACCAGAACCTCTAACTTCAAGGATTTGAATGGGGGAAATGGAATAGTGAGGATGCTATTAATGGTAATACTGTAATAGCAAAAATGTTAGAATACTATTAAGGTTGTAACAATGAGGTTAATTTACAAGGCTTATAACAATGTAAGACTTGGAAATAAACTAAAGTAACTCTACATCCATGAGATAAAGATTTGGAGGGAGGTGTAGTAGAAGGGTCTGGTACATAAAGGGTTAATGTGGGACTGAATACAATTCTGCCCACACAATGCCACCTGATGCAGTACCAGGGTCAGTCTGGAGATGGACACAGTTGGGTTAAGACCTAGAATGGAGTGAGCTCTATGCCTGTACCCTCTACTGTAAATATGTACATAATTATGAGTTGTAGATAAAGATTTGCTGTTAACCTACTCCAGACTATGAATCCTTATTCATGGTGTCTGAAGCAAGATTCTTCACTTTCTTCCAGCCCTTGTCTGGTTTGCTTCACTGGGGAATTCTGATGTCTGGTTTTGGCTGGTCCACCACCATCCTGTACGATGACTTCTTACCATTGCTTGCTCCCCACTATGATCTTCTCCTTTGGCGTTTCTTCGAATGTAGATGCTGCTGCCTGAAACTGGTTAACTTCAGCCTTGGCTCTTCCTGCACCTGGTAATGGCTGATTCCTAATTGCCAGTGTTCCCTCACTGATCTAAATCTACCAGGAAGTTTAAAAAACTGAGGGTGTAGAACGGGATGAGGCAGCTTACACAGGGAAGAACAGAGCTGGAAATGGCCTCTTTAGCACTTCCGACAATGGATGAGGGGTAGACTGAAGGAAGATACCAATAGACTGGTCAGGTGGGCAGAAAAGTGGCAAATGGAATTCAATCCACAGAAATGTGAGGTAATGCATTCTGGGAAGACAAACAAGACAAGGGAATACATAATACATTTTGGAATATTGAGAAGTGTAGTGAAGCAGAAAGGACCCTGGAGTACATGCCCACAGGTCCCTGGAGACATCAGAGCAGGTAGATAAGGCATTTAAGGAGGTAAACGGGATATTTTCCTTTATTAATCAAGGCACAGAATATAAGGGCTCGGAGGTTATGCCAGGACTGCATAAAATCCTAGTTAGGCCACAACTAGACTACTGCATATGGCTCTGGTCACTGCATTGCAGGTAGGATGTGATTGCACTAGAGAGGGTAGGGATGAGATTTTGGAGGATGTTGCCAGCAATGGAGAATTTTAGCTCTGAGGAAAGATCAGGTAGGTTGGGATTGTTCTCTTTGGTCCCATTTGTAACTGATTTTTCCTCCTGGGACAGAGGAGGCTGAGAGGAGATTTAATTGAGGTTATAAAATTAGATAGAGTGGATAGGGAGGACCTATTTCCCTTAGCAGAGATGTCAATAACCAAGGAGTATAGATGTAAGCTAATTGGCAGAAAGATTAGAGGGAAGTTGAGGAGAACATTTTTCAGCCAGTGGATGGTGGGACTGGAACTCGCTGCCTGGTAAGGTGGCAGAGGCTCACTGCATTTAAAAAATACTTGGATCTTTTAAAAAAATATTCTTTCACAGGGTGTGGCCATCGCTGGCTGGGCCAGCATTTATTGCCCATCCCGAGTTGCCCTTGAGAAGGTGGTGGTGAGCTGCCTTCTTGAGCCGCTGCAGTCCATGTTACAAATGGGACCAAAGAGAACAATCCCAGCCTACCTGATCTTTCCTCAGAGCTAAAATTCTCCATTGCTGGCAACATCCTCATAAATCTCATCTGCACCCTCTGTAGTGCGACCACAACCTACCTGCAATGCAGTGACCAGAGCTATATGCATGTACACCCACACCACTGTCAGGGAAGGGGGTTCCAAGATTTTGACCCAATGACAGTGAAGGAATGTCGATATATTTCCAAGTCAGGATGGTGTGTGGCTTGGAAGGGAACTTGCAGGTGGTGGCATTCGCATGCATCTGCTGCCCTTTTCCTTCTAAGCAGTAGAGGTCACGAGTTTGGAAAGTGCGGTTGAAGGACCCTTGGTAAGTTGCTGCAGTGCATATTGTAGACAGTATACACTTGAAGTGCTGTAACTAACAGGGCTACAAAGCAAAACCTGGAAAGTGGAAATAGGTTGGATGGCTCTTTTACAGCTGGTACATATATTTCTATGATTTGGTGATAAAAGGGGCTGCTGGTTTACTATTGCCCATTTTGCATAACGGCCAAAAAAACAATTTTACCCCTAAATAAATAGATGCAACATTACAAAGGTGTAAAGCTAGCTTTAGTGGGTGGGGTGGGGGGGAAGGTGAGGGTGTGGTTAGAATAGGACAAGGATACAGGAAGGTTCATGTCAATAATATGACATCAGAAAATGTTGGAAATGCTGAACAGGTCAGGCAGCATCTGTGGAGAGAGAAACATAGTTAACGTTTCAAATCAATGACCTTTCATCAAAACTGTTCAGAAAGGATATAAGAGAAGGAAGAGGATAGAAGGACCAGGGTTGTCATGTTTACACATAAATGTGCAATATATTATAGTGTATATTTTATATCTTGGAGCTATGCAGAGATGACATGCCAACTTTTATGTGTGTATATGAATTTATTCACAGTGCTTTAAAATGTCTGCTCCATGCTTCCAGCTCCAGCTTCAAGTGGCTTGTACAGTTTGTTTATGTTTCTCTGAGTCCAAATCCAGACTTAACTAATCAAGCACTGTGAGTATTAATAGTAAACAGGCTCAAATAATCAAACACAGAACAACTGAACACTAAATGTTAGATATAAAGTCAGGGGAAAAGAAGCACTAATGTTGGAAAGTTAAAGGCAGATGTTAACTCTCAGCTGGAGGTTACAGTAATCCTGCATGGGAGTGGGAGTTGGAGCCTGGGCAGATTGTTACTGTAAATGATCAGCTGTTTGGCCATTTCTGGTGAAAATGGGTAACTGTCTGATGGGAAGAACAGAAGTTGAGGAAGTGGAGGCTACTCACCGGCACCACAGGGCCACCAGGGGCAAGGTAAGTCTGTGGTGTGATGTTGGCAGGGGCCAGGGCTAGCAGAGGACTGGGTGTCCCTTGTGAGGCCAGGAAGATCAATCCTGCTCCTCCAAATCATATTAAATTATCTTAGTGGGTCTCGCTGGCTTCCCAACAGCTTCAACTGGAGAGGTGCCCACAGCACCTCTGGAGGGGATTAAATACCATTAGGGCCCTATATACGTCACAGGTCTTTGATTTGCATTTGTTCATGAAACCCTCATCAGAATCTAATAGGAGGCCCATCCGCTCCCAACACCATCCATGTTCAAACCAGAGGGGAGGGGATTTAGGGCTCATTAATCGAGGAGATAATGACGGCTATCAAAAGGAACATTTTTAACTGTTGGCAATGCTCAGATAAAGTTTGCCTGACTGGAGTAAAGAAATAAGATAAAATCGGTTACAATATGGGGAGCATTTTATAAACCAAATTGTAGCAATGTAATTAAGCACAAGGCACCAGGCCTTGTGAGAGGAGGAAGGTAGTGGAGACTTCAGTGGAGGTATAGTGGTAACTTTGACAAGGTCCCTCATGGCAGACTGGTACAGAAGGTAAAGTCGCATGGGATCAGAGATGAGCTGGCAAGATGGATACAGAATTGGCTTGGTCATAGAAGACAGAGGGTAGCAGTGGAAGGGTGCTTTTCTAAATGGAGAGCTGTGACTAGTGGAGT
Source organism: Cetorhinus maximus (assembly GCF_964194155.1). Classification (NCBI taxonomy): domain Eukaryota; kingdom Metazoa; phylum Chordata; class Chondrichthyes; order Lamniformes; family Cetorhinidae; genus Cetorhinus; species Cetorhinus maximus. The sequence goes on along the minus strand of NC_135908.1, from coordinate 12,921,497 downwards.
TCTGCAGGGATCAGTGCTGGGACCTTTGCTGTTTGTAGTATACATAAATGATTTGGAGGAAAATGTAACTGGGCTAATTAGTAAGTCTGCAGACAACACCAAGGTTGGAGGAGTTGCAGATAGTGAAGAGGATTGTCAAAGGATACAACGGGATATAGATCAGTTGGAGACTTGGGTGGAGAAATGGCAGATGGAGTTTAATCCGGACAAATGAGAGGTAATGCATTTTGGAACGTCTAATACAGGCAGGAATTATACAGTAAATGGCAGAACCCTTAAGTGCATTGACGGGCAGAGGGATCTGGGTGTACAGGTCCACAGGTCACTGAAAGTGGCAATGCAGGTGGATAATGTAGTCAGGAAGGCATACGGCATGCTTGCCTTCATTGGCAGGGGTATTGAGTATAAAAGCTGGGAAGTCATGCTGCAGCTGTATAGAACCTTGGTTAGGCCGCACTTGGAATATTGCTTGCAATTCTGGTCGCCACATTACCAGAAGGATATGGAGGCATTGGAGAGGGTGCAGAGGAGGTTTACCAGGATGCTGCCTGGTCTGGAGGTTATTAGCTATGAGGAGAGGTTGGAGAAACTCGGATTGTTCTCACTAGAGCGAAGGAGATTGAGGGGCGACTTGATAGAAGTTTACAAAATTATGAGTGGCATGGACAGAGTAAATAGTCAGAAGCTTTTTCCCAGGATGGAAGAGTCAATTACTAGGGGACATAGATTTAAGTTGAGAGGAGAAAACAATAGAGGAGATGTGCGGGACAAGTTTTTTACGCAGAGGGTAGTGAGTGTCTGGAATTCGCTGCCAGAGGAGGTGGTGGAAGCAGGTACGATAGTGGTGTTTAAGAGGCAGCTTGACAAATACATGAATAGGATGGGAATAGAGGGATACGGACCCCGGAAGTGCAAAATGTTTTAGTTGACGGGCAATATGATCGGCGCGGGCTTGGAGGGCCAAAGGGTCTGTTCCAGTGCTGTACTTTTCTTTGTTCTTTGTTCTTTGTCACTGGACTCGTCATCCAGAGGCCCAGGCTAATGCCCTGGGAACACAGGTTCAAATCCCACCATGGCAGCTGGTGGAATTTAAATATTAAATCTGGAATTAAAAGCTATTTTAAGTGACGTTGACCATGAAACTATCATCAATTGTTATAAAACATGTCTGGTCCACTAATGTCCTTTAGGGAAGGAAGTCTGTGCTCCTTACCTGGTTTGGCTGACATGTGAATCCAGACCCACAGCGATGTGGTTGGCTCTTAGCTACCTTTGAAATAACCTAGCAAGCCACTTGATTCAAGGTTATTAGGTATGCACAGCAAACACTGGCCCGCCAGCGACACCCACATCCCATGAAAGAGTAAGGGGAAAAAAAACAAGGGGTTATCCTTAAGTTAGTGCTGGAGAGGGCAATCAGTGTTGCAGGTCAGGTAATTGCTGTCTTTAGAATTGTCCCTCTCTTCTTTCCAATTAATTTCAATCCATAACTCTAGTTTTACTGTTTCACTCCAGCAATAAGCCAAAAAAAGGAACTCCACAGAGCCTGGACTGGATAAATACAGCAACTGGTGGCCTGTACTGAGAGAGGCAGGAATAAAGTTATGTTCTGCATACGCAGCCTAGCCACGCTTATATAACATCCACAAGCTAACTGTGGCTGCAATTGCATTTTGCCGTGTGAAATTTCTTGATCCAATTTACCTCAAAACTCACCACATCCATCCATCATATCCTGTAGAATATGAAAACTGTTGTGAGCCATTGTGGATGATCCATCATCTCCAGGATATTATTGTGCTTAAAAATACACAGAAAGAGTACAACGCTACAAACTTAGGCCCAGAGTTTGCTTCAATAAGCTTCGACTAAAGTCACATCACTTCCTGCCGCAACTTCTTCAAAAGTCAATGCAATAAAACCATGATTAGAAATCAAAGAGATTTACTCAACTGCTTGTCAACACATTCACTGTACCACTAACGTTGTCATGCCAAACAGCCTGCACATTATAAAATATTTATCCATACCTAAAAGTCAAGCCCAAAGGCTGGAAATTTAATCACTTAACATCAAAGCCTTGTCTTTCGTCCACTTGATTTTGTTCAATATTTCTGAGGACTTCCGCTCTCCACTCTTAATTCTAAACTCCCGTGCCCATGTCTGTGCTACAGTGCCCGTCAACAGAAAATGTGGAGCTGGACAACTTGGTGCCAGACAACAAGGTTACAATCACGTGGAAATAGACAAGAAGGCTTGCCCATCATTCTCTTCAGAAATTCCCCTTAACGTCCCCCTCCTGTAAACTTTGTACCCTGGTTCCTCTATCAAATCAAATAGACCTTCACCTTTTCTGTCAGAATTCACTTTGAAATTTTGAGTCCCATTAGCTCTCTTACGCTCATTTTATGAGGATTTGGCATCAAAATCATGACTCTGTCAACAATCATTAATTACTGGGATATGCAACTTGATATCATGCTTAGCAACCAATTATTTTTTTTAATTCTTTCATGAGCCAGTGTTTATTGCCCATCCCTGACTATGTCATTTCAGAGGGCAGTTAAGAAAGAGTCAACCACATTGCTGTGGGTCTAGAGCCAGGCAAAGATGGCAGATTTCCTAAAGTGCATTAGTGAACTAACAATAGTTACATCGTCACTATCACTGAGATATTCCAGATTTATTATTCAAATTGCACTAGGTGGTGTGGTGGGATTTGAACTCATATCCCCAAAGCATTAGCCTAGGTCTCTGTATTACTAGCCCAGCAACATCACTACTATGCCACCACCATCTCCCCCTAGTCAATTATTTCACCACAATCCTCTTGCCTGCTCCAGAATTCACAACTACGTAAGAAATATAGGCAACATGAGGAAAGTTGGCATGCATTCACGGTAATACTGGTGGCTGCCCAATCCACCCCCATTTTCACAGGTTGAGTTTGGCTCTTCTTATAATAGATGTCAATGGAACACAAGACATTAGGAAAGGTGGTGTCACCATGGAAACATTAAGAGGCTGGATCTTCTTCTGCACATGGAAAGGAGAGAAAAATTGCACCTCCCAGTACATCCCTGCTCTGAGCACAATTCTCCTTGCTCTACCCTCACTGGGGCTGGTGCCTGCCCCTTCCCTATCCAATTCGTTAAATGCTGGTTGGGAGGGGTGGGGGGAGGTGATAGAATGGATCTCAGGCAGACTTTCCCACTCGTGCTTACTCCTAGCGCAGCTCCCAGTGACCCATGTGAAGAAAAGCGGCTGTAGTGGTGCTAAAAGCCCCAAAAATTAATCGAACGGAGGCAAAGTGGCCTAGTGTAAGCCTCCTTTGTCTGAGTTATTGCTCCAATTCACTCATTATGCCTTGATCTTCTTGAACCTTTAAATTCTCGGCCTTCTCTACCTGGTCAAACTGCAGCAGTGGGAGGAATGCTGAGCTCTCTCTCTTGGTGACAGGGCTTCTGCACTGATCCAGGCTAAACCGGGTGGGGTTGGAGTGGTGTCAGCAGTGCCGGGAAGTCCTGTTCTGGTGCGATACCACTGTGAAGAGAAGAGTTCAGCTGCAGTGCAGTATCCAATTGCTCTGTGTTTGATTATGCGAGTCTGGTAACTGATCTATGCTCACTGTTCTTGATTGGTTAAACCTGGGTGATGACTCAGAGAAATGCAAATAGACAACATAGAAGCTACTAGAAGACATTTTAAAGCACTGTAAAAAGAAAACTGCAAATAAAGATCCTGCACACTTAGAAACTAGTGTGCATTGCTCTGAGGAAGATCAAATATATAAAATATAAAACATGCAGAACACTCTGAGATTCTCTAAATCACTGACCTTAGAAACTATCTTGGAGATGGCTGAATCATTGATATCAACAACTGCTCTGGTGAATGACCATAGCTGAAAGGTCACCGCTCATAGAGGGGAATCGGTGTGAACTAAAATAACATGTAACTCCTCTCATAGATATCAACTTATTAAATCTAACACTCGCAGAGATTAATTGACGTATCTGTATAAAGCCTAAGAAGTATCTCTATTTTTGAAAACTGTGTGATATATTTTGCCATCAATAGACATATGCAGTTTATCATTAACAAGATAATGACAATAGCAGTCATTTCATATTGAATGCAGTCACTTTACTTAAAAGCAATTTGCCATGTGGACCACTTGGAGACATTTTTAGTGGGATATGAAGCAAAGTTGAATTTTATAATGCAGTCTTTCTACCAAACTCCCCTCCTTAGGCTGGCCCTCGGGATCGAGGATGACTTGCTTCCACTCTGGTTCGCTGGGTTCCGAAATGGCTGATAAGTCTAATGCGTGATCTGTGGACTCTGTCACATGTGGGGTAGCTGGTGCTTGGAGGGTCGGGTAGATGTGTTATTTGGGGGTTTGGGCACTTTCTATGACTCCTTGACTTCTCCTCTGCATGCTCCCAATAAAGCCTCTCAATGTGTTCTGTGCCTTCCCGAATAAACCTTCTTTATTTTTGTTGATCACAAGGACCGGGACTCAATTAAGTTGGGGGGGGAGCGGAGGTGATGTTTGACCTTTTGAGGGATGCTTTGAGGACACCACTAAAGAATTTCCACTCCTGGGAGTCTCCTGCCATGGCCAAGTTCCAAGTAGAACAGTTGCTTTGGGCGTCTGGTGTCAGGCAAATGTACAACCAGTCCCACCCAGTGGAGCTGATTTGGAGTGATTAGCATCTTGGTGCTGGGCAAGTTGGCTTGGGAGAGCTCGTAGCTGTTGGACTGCCTTTCTTGCCACCAGATTTGGGGGATCTTGCGAAGGCATCGCTGGGGGTACTTCTCCAGTGCTTTAGGTGCCTGCTATAGGTTGTCCAAGTCTCTGAAGCGTATAAGAGCAGAAGGAACACTGCTGTCTGGTAAACCATGACCTTTAGCCTTGTGTTTGAGATTTCTGCCAAATACACTTGTGCTGGATCTCTGAATTAACTTATCCATCTATTCTCCTGATCTTTCCCAATATCTACTTCATATTCTCTTTGCCAATAGTTATTCTTTTCCCTTCTTAAAGGCTTCTATGATTTTTTTTTTCAAAAATCTTCTTGGGCCAAGGGCCTTGCTGGCAAGGCCAGCATTTACTGCCTGTACATAGTTGCCTTTGAGAAGGCGATGTTGAGCTGCATTCTTGAACCACTGCTGCCTGTGTGGTGTAGGAACACCCACAGCGCTGTTAAGGAGCGAGTTCCAGGAGGTTGACCGAGCAGCGATGTATTTCCAAGTCGGGATGGTGTGTGATCTGAAGGGGAACCTGCAGGTGGTGGTGTTCCCATGTGCCTGGCACTCTTGTTCTGCTAGGTGGTAGAGGTCATGGGTTTGGAGTTCTGCCTATGCTGCTTTCCTTGCTCTGGCATTCCATGTGCTAACAGCCGCTGTGTCAGATAATGATCTTTAATTTATTCCTTCTACTTATTCATCCCCTAACCAGTGAAAATAGTTTCCTTGATTACCTTATCAAACCTCCTGATCATTTTGAACACCTCTATTAGTTCTTTTCTTAATCTATATTTATTGCAGAAATTGAAGGGAAATTGGAGGCTTTAAAATCTACTTGTGGGGAGTATAATTGCACACGGCCTATCTCACCTGTACATGAGCAAAATTCACAGAAGCAGCAAAGAAATATGAGCCCTTAGAATGGTGTGCACCTTAACAATGGTGCAGCTAGATACAAAACTGATGGGCAGGCAAAAACCAGCTAGTCCATCGAGGCTGCCTTATACCATGATACTAGAGCATCAGTAACACTTCCCCACCTCCTCAGCTGTGTAAGCAATTGGGAGAGGTAGAAAAATAGAGAAAAGTAATGTAACAATTAAGACAAAAAAGCACTATGGGAAATTCCTCTTTGACTCCCCCCACCCCCATTATGTTCAATTGATCTGTGTTTGAATCCGTGAGTCTATTTACTATTATCGCTCACTGTTCTTGATTGATTAAGCCTGGATGTGGATTCAGAGAAAAGTAAACAAACTGAAGTTTGAAGTTGCTGGAAGCATGGAGTAGACATTTTAAAGCAGTGTGTGCACGTATTACAAACTAGTGTCACCTCTGCCTAGGTCTGAGATGTAGAATATATAACACCCCCTGGCAGTCAAAAGAAGCCCAGCTGATCACATGGACAAAGAGTTATCTGTAAAGGGGCTTACCTTCTATATGATGCAACCTCTGCCCAGTCAATAACCAGTCCAGCTCTGGCAATGCAGAGAGTCAGCACCCACCACACGAACCAGCAATGTATTCCAGAGGCTCAGAACTCTCTGGAAGAGGGGGGGGGTGGAGCCACAGGTACATGCATGTGAGACCCAAAATGGGCGGTGAACCCAGGTGTAGGGGAGCCAGGTGCCTGGACAAATGAAGATTTTGAGACAGCCTCCTGCGGAACAATAGCTTTGATGATTCAACAAATCAGGTGCAGCCTGCTCGCTACTCCCCCATTGCAATTGAAAATCGAACCATAATTTTCACAGCAGTCAGAGCAGCAGCCAGTATGATAAATGGCTCATTTCAGGGGGATTACATTGCAAGGAGCTTCATCTGAAGAGTCGTCTTTTTTATAGTTCTCCTTGCTATTATTTCCCTTTCACTTACTGTCATTTTTATGGTCGTTTAACCAAAAAGACAACATTTTTCTGCACTCATCTCTATTGCAAGAGAAATCCTGATTGTTATCCTAACACAATTTTTTTCCAGTGTGAATGTTTAGTCCTGATCATTCTGGGAAAGCAAAGGATTTAAGAAACATCATGATGTGTATGATTAAAGTAAGTGCAACAGTAATTATACAGGTGATAAGGGCAGGAATATCTTATTTTCGATGAACATGTACATTTTTAGCATTCCTTTCTTTTATATTATTGCATTTATTAATCTTTTAAGACACTTTTTTTGTTGCAAATTAACCCATTAAGGCGTTAGATGCAGTGGAAGTTCCAGCATTCAGAATGGAGGGGGCCCACTTGATGGGCGATGTGAACTGGTGGTTGATCGAGGGAGCCCACACCACCCCTCTCAACCCCCCTGACAAAAGTTAGCCTTGTGCCATCGGTACATGAAAGAAAACAGGCACAACACGGGAAGCATTCATTGATCATACGTGTTCTTATGGCCTTGCACTGTGACATTCCCAGAAAACGATTGGAATCCTGTATAACAGAAACCCCAACAGTCAATATTCAACAAACTTTGATCCCCAGACTCTGAAGAGTTTATTCAATTTCTATCTCATTTTTGTATGTAAAAACAACTAAACATATGCCTACATTCTAATAGTGACAGCACTTCCAAGTGCAGAAGTTGAGGGTCAAGGTTCGTTGTTTTAGACCAATCCTTAACCTCTGTCCCACCAAGGCATTGCATGACTTGGGATCTCTTAATCCTGAGAACAAAGGGGGAGGGCAATTATCACCGAATGCTTTAGGTGCCAAAGAGGTGGTGAAAATGGCGACTTAAACTGAGATGTCGCTTTTAGCACGAGATGCTGTCTTGCCAAAGGAGATGAGGTCAGCACTAGGAACGTCCACCCAAAGGCTCATTACACAGCTGACCACCACTTACAATACCTGCCAGTACTGGAGAAAGAGGCATCCTGGTGGCTAGCACTTGAAATAACACCCTCTCCTAACAGCGACCATCCGCTTAGAATGAAGAGAGTGTTCATGTCAACTTCAAGCACTATTTAAAGGGGCACTCAACACTTTAACAAACACTCCGCATCGAATACTAAGATAAAAGCAAAATACTGCGGATGCTGGAAATCTAGAACAAAAACAAAAATACCTGGAAAAATTCAGCAGGTCAGACAGCATCTGCGGAGAGGGACACAGTTGACGTTTCAAGTCCGTATGACCCTTCATCAGAACTAAGACATATAGAAATGAGATGAATTATAAGCTGGTAGAAGGGGGTGGGACAGGAGAGCTCGATAGGGGGCCAGTGATAGGTGGAGGCCAAGAAGAGATTGCCAAAGATGTCATAGACAAAAAGGACAAAGGGGTGTTGACAGTGGTGATATTATCTAAAGGATGTGCTAATGGGGACATTAAGGGAAGCAAGCTAGTGGCAGATGGCCCTAGTGCGGGTGGGGTGGGGGAAGGGATCGAAATGGGCTAAAAGTTGGAGATGAAAGAATAGATCGACATAAATTTAAAAATAAGAGGGAAAAGAAAAATATATTTGTAAAAAAAAAATTATAAATTATTGAAAAAAGGGGGATCGGAAAGGGGGTGGGGATGGAGGAGAGAGTTCATGATCTGAAACTGTTGAACTCAATATTAAGTCCGGAAGACTGTAAAGTGCCTAATCGGAAGATGAGGTGCTGTTCCTCCAGTTTGCGTTGAGCAGCAGGCCAAGGTCGGACATGTGGGCATGAGAGCAGGGTGGTGTGTTGAAATGGCAAGCGACAGGGAGGTCTGGGTCATGCTTGCAGACAGACCGAAGGTGTTCCGCAAAGCGGTTACCCAGTCTGCGTTTGGTCTCTCCAATGTAGAGGAGACCACATTGGGAGCAGTGAATGCAATAGACTAAATTGAGGGAAGTGCAAGTGAAATGCTGCTTCACTTAAAAGGAGTGTTTGGGCCCTTGGACGGTGAGGAGGGGGGAAGTAAAGGGGCAGGTGTTGCGCCTTCTGCAGTTGCACGGGAAGGTGCCGTAGGAGGGGGTTGAGGTGTAGGGGGTGATGGAGGAGTGGACCAGGGTGTCCCAGAGGGAACAATCCCTGCGGAAAGCCGCGAGGTGGGTAAAGGGAAGATGTGTTTGGTAGTGGCATCATGCTGGAGTTGGCGGAAATGGCGGAGGACGATCCTTTGAACGCAGAGGCTGGTGGGGTGATAAGTGAGGACAAGGGGGACCCTATCATGGTTCTGGGAGGGAGAGGAAGGTGTGAGGGCAGATGCACGGGAGATGGGCCGGACATGGTGAGGGCCCTGTCAACCACCGTGGGTGGAAAACCTCGGTTAAGGGAGAAGGAAGACATGTCAGAAGAACTGTTTTGGAAAGTGGCATCATCAGAACAGATATGACGGAGGCAAAGGAACTGAGAGAATAGGATGGAGTCCTTACAGGGGTGTGAGGAGCTGTGGTCGAGGTAGCTGTGGGAGTCATTAAGCTTGTAATGAATATTGGTGGACAGTCTATCACCAGAAATTGAGACTGAGAGGTCAAGGAAGGGAAGGGAAGTGTCCGTGATGGACCACGTGAAAATGATGGAGGGGTGGAAATTGGAAGCAAAATTGATAAATTTTTCAGGTCCAGACGAGAGCATGAAGCAGCACCGAAACAGTCATCGATGTACCGGAGAAAGAGTTGTGGGAGGGGGCATGAGTAGGACTGGAACAAGGAATGTTCCACATACCCCATAAAGAGACAGGCATAGCTGGGGCCCATGCGGGTACCCATAGCCACACCTTTTATTTGGAGGAAGTGAGACGAGTTTAAGGAGAAATTGTTCAGTGTGAGAACAAGTTCAGCCAGACGGAGGAGAGTAGTGGTGGATGGGGATTGTTCGGGCCTCTGTTCGAGGAAGAAGTGGAGAGCCCTCAGACCATCCCGGTGGGGGATGGAGGTGTAGAGGGATTGGACGTCCATGGTGAAGAGGAAGCGGTTGGGGCCAGGGAACTGGAAATTGTTGATATGATGTCCCACCTCCTTCTACCAGCTTATATTTCATCTCATTTCTGTATGTCTTAGTTCTGATGAAGGGTCATACGGACTCGAAACGTCAGCGGTATCCCTCTCCGCAGATGCTGTCAGACCTGCTGAGTTTTTCCAGGTAGTTTTGTTTTTGCTCAGCATCGAATGGTCCTTGCTGCTGGAACTCCGAAACACATTGAGAGACTTTCTATGACATTTGGTCAAGACTTCACCAAAACTCCAGCCACGTTTATTCCAGAAATTCTGTAAGGATTTCACCTAAAAAGAGTAAGTGTTCTCCTACTTCACCATGTAGGTGTCACCAGGAGAAAGGGAGTGTACAGTCACCAGCATTTTGTTAGGGGGTCACCCTTGGTCTATAGAAGGGACTGGGGGAGGGCATGTGGTCAGGAAGAGCAGCATGAGCTGCTGTAGGAGAGGGGGCAAGAGGCTGTGGAGTGTGAGGTGTTAAGGTATGTTAATTATATTGTTAAGATACACAGGCAAAGGGTATTGTTTAATGAAGTACTTAGTGAACTGAATGAATAAAAATAAACTTATGAAGAGAGATATTTGTTAATGTTACTTTAAAATTTCTGGGTTTTTTTTACAGTGCCCTATAAGGAGCTTTTAATTGGTTTAATTGGATATTTTTTGAATTGGATTATTTCTAATTTGTTAAATTTGTTTTTTTAAATATTCGTTCATGGGATGTGGGCGCCGCTGGCTAGGCCAGCACTTACTGCTCATCCCTAGTTGCCCTTGAGGAGGTGGTGGTGAGCTGCCTTCTTGTACCACTGCAGTCCATGTGGTGTAAGTACACCCACGGTGCTGTTAGGAAGGGAGTTCCAGGATTTTGACCCAGCGACAGTGAAGGAACGGTGATATATTTCCAAGTCCAGATGACGAGTGACTTGGAGGGGAACTTCCAGGCAGTGGTGTTCCCATGTATCTGCTGTCCTTGTCCTTCGATGTGGGTTTGCAAGGTGCTGTCTAAGGAGGCTTGGTGAGTTCCTGCAATGCATCTTGCAGATGGTACTGTGCATCAGTGGTGGGGGGAGTAAATATTTGTGGATGGAGTACCAATCAAGCGGGCTGCTTTCTCCTAGATGGTGTCAAGCTTCTTGAGCGGTCTTGGAGCTTTACTCAAAAGAGTATAAAGAGAGGCTTCGCCCAGCCCCACTGTCTGACCCTCTTCCGTGGCTATGTTTGCTGTGGGTGTCCTTGGAGAGAGAGCACACAGTGCCCACTGGCATGCATGGACCTTCCATGACCAGTGGGCACGGCGGGGACTTGAATGCATCATCGGCTCCGAAAACAACATTTTGACACAATTTGGAAAGGTTTGAATTCTTTCCTTTGTTCCAGTGCCTCTTCAAGGAGCTGTCAATTTGTTAAAATTGGTTCATTTGATTAATTGCTCTTAGTTCATAGGTGTCTCAAAAGTGTATAAAGAGAGATATTTGTTAATGTTCCCTATAATTCTACTTTTCTTAAAGTGCCCTGTAAGGGGCTTTCAGTTGGTTTAATTAGCTTTCTTTCAATTGGTTAATTTGTTAAATTTGTCTTACTGGTACTCAAAAGAGTAGAAAAGGAGAAGTCATCAATTGGTCCAGGCAGTGGCAGGGTGAGGGTCATCTGGTCAGAGCATATGCCCCACTTCCACAGCTCTGTTCTCAGCTGGGTGTACCCGGAGAAGGAGCATAGAGTGTCCACTGGCAGGTTTAAGGCCTTCTGTAACCATTGGGCACTGTGGAGGCTGGAGGGCTTCCTCCCCCCACAAAATATTTAAATCTAATTCTGTAAGTTTCCTTTAAAAATTTTCTTCTTTGTTACTGTGCCCCTGTAAGGGGCTATCACTTTAATTTGATTTGGGTTATTGGTTAATTTGCCAAAAAGTTACAGGTGTACCGGAAAGAGTATAAAAGGGGGACTGCTGGGACACTGGGCTGGTAGGTAGGAAGCAGACATACGTAATCCTGCTACATTCGGTGAATAAACCTATTGTCAGGATAAGTCTAAGGGCAGAATCGTCGGCCCTGTTTGCAGTGGATGTCATGGCAGACGTGGGGAGGACAAGCGGGATGGGCAGAAATCGGTTTCAAGCCGGTGTGAATTCACAGGCAAATGGGACTCGGAGGGAGTGGACAGCCCCTGAGGTTCCTCAGTGGGTGACCCAGGGGTGCCCGGCTGCTGCTCCTGCTCCCTCCGGGTGCCCAAGGGCCCCAACCTGACTCCTTGAGAGGAAGGAGCACCTGGAGGGATGTCAAGGTGCCTGTTTCCCTCTCAGGTTGCCACTGCAACAATTCACCAATGATGGAGTGCAGGTCTGCGCACATCTCCGCTTTCTGCTGGATCAAGGTCTCCATGGCATCTGCCACCCTTCCCATGGAGACCTCCATACGCACACATGTCAGCAGCGCTTGTTTCATCAGAGAGCAGGTGGACACACTCCTTTGACTCACATGTCACTCTGCTAATGGCTTCCAACAGCTCTGCGGGATGATCCCCAGCCTTCTGCTGACTCTCCAGGATGAGTTGGCTGGTGCAGGGTGTGGGTAAGCGCTGTGGTGGGTCTTCCGGGCTGCTTATTTCCAGCTCTTCAATGGAGGAGGTGTCCTCTTGTCTGGAGGTGAGAACATGGATGGAGCTGAGGGACTGGCTGGCTGAGGGTGTCGGTCGCTTGGCAGAGCTCCCTGTGAACCAAAGTAGAGATAATTAGTGCAGGGCAGCAGAGTCAGAAGCAGGAGAGAGAGAGACACTCACAGTTGTGTTGAGAGAGGGATGATGTGGTGCAGGATCCTCACGAGGGTATTCGCCGCTGATCTTACCGTCACCGCAGGCACGGTCCACATCCTCAACAGTCAGCGCGATGGCACACTCCTCAAAGTGAGTGAGGGGCCTAATGTGGGCCACTCCACCCCCGGTCTGGGACCTCTCCCTGCTGTTGTGAGCCAGCTTCTCCTGCATGAAAACAGATGGAGAGAGTGTGAGCAGGACACATGGCACTGGGTGGAATGTTTGTGTGGTGAGCGGAGACATGGACAGGATGTGGACATGAACTCCAGAGGATATGAGCCTGATGGTGATGTGAGGGTGTGTGTGAGAGTTAGTGGTGTTGTCCTTTGAGGTGTGAGATCCCTGTGGATGTGTGATGGGGTTTGTGAGTGTGTGAGTTGACAGTGATGAGGTGGTTGACTTACCCTGACAGAATGGATGAGAGCATTCCTCCTCTTCCTGCACTGGATGGCTGACCACCTCTGTGCTCTGGTGGCACTGAATCACTGCAATCGCCTCCCAGGTCGGATTGGTGACTCTGGTAGACCTCCTGCGATCAGAGCGGGGGTAGAGGACATTGTGGTGGCCTTCCACTGCGCCCAGCAGGTGTCTGAGAGAAGCATCACTAAATTTGGGGGCTGCCATCAACTTTGCTTTCAGGGCCACCTGTCGCCTGGAGCACTGTAAATATGCTGCCCGGAGTGAGGAAACACTGCGTTGATGGTCTGGCAGGCAAATACAAGCCCGCCTAGCGGCGATCTGGTATGTTTCCCGTGAATGGGAAAGGGCTGATATGACACAAAAAGCCGCCATTTTGGCCGTCGGGTAAAACATCGTTTTTCACGCCCGCTACCACACTTAGTACAGATCTGGGATGGTTCTGCCTGTGGTGTCTAGTTTCATACTTCACCAACTGGCTTGGGATCGAAATAATTTGAGTGGTCTCCTCTCCCACTGCTGGTACAGGACATTATCCCTCCTTCTCTGGACCTCCTGCACCAGGACCTCCGGTGCCACATCCATGAACCTAAGCACTTGCGTCCTTGGTTCCTGAGCAGTCCTGCAATGTTCTGCTGTGTGTGTCAGTCTGAGCACTCCACACCTTCAGTGAAAGTGGGTGTGAGATGCCCACATATACTCTAACACAAAATGCATCTAAGCAGCTCTTGAGTGCTAGACCTACAGGTTTCTGGCTAGCATCTGCAATGACAGTCAACTTCTAATAATCAGCAATTGGCCTAAAAATTGCTCAATGCAGATTTTCATATGAATATAGGACATAAGTGTAGGCTATTCGGCCCCTCGAGCCTGTTCCACCATTCAACTTGATCATGGCTGATCTTCTATCTCAACAATATTTCCCCCCACTATCCCCATGTCCCTTGGTGTCTTTAACACCTAGAAATCGATTGATCTCTGCCTTAAATATATCAATCACTGAGCCTCCACAGCCCTGTGGGGTAGAGAATTCCAAAGATTCACCAAGTGTAAAAGCTCCTCCTCACCTCAATCCTGAACGGCCTACCCCTTAGTTTGAGATGGTGTCCCCTGATTCTAGACCTTCCAGACAGACAGATGTTTCTTATCGGCACAGCACCCAATTAATGCCTGTTCTCATTTGTGGTAAAGTGGAGCGCTATGTCCCTTTAAGAGAATGTCGTTAGTTGACCATGTGACTGTGTTGACCAATCGCTACACAGCGCGGGCTTCTTGGGTAACTGTAAGTCTAGAGCTGAAGGTGATTGAAAAAGCACACATGGCGTTAGTGCTCTGTTCTTGGTTCCAATAAACTACCAGTGTTTGTTCAGTTAATCGGTCTCTCGGCCTATATTGTTTCAAGCACCGACTAATGTGTTAATATCAAGGGCGCAGCTAGCATTCACCAGGTAAACCAAAAACATAAAATCATCCTTCCCGTCAAAATAACCCTCTACATGTTTTGCTGCTGTGAAGTGCCATTTCTCAACTGGATTGAACGTGCTAGTTGGAAAAGAAGTCAAAAGTCATTTATTCCTCAGCTGGGTAAATCAGAACCTAGATATTAATCTTTAAACATGTTCTGCAATTGGTAGATTCAAGATGAATTCATTCAACTTTCTCCAGTTCCGTGTTATGACACAGAAGAAAGTATTATTCAGTTGTCATTCTGTAGCTGCCAGATTAAGAAGCTCCTGAGAAGCAAAACAGGAGGCTGATTTTCTTTCCCCTCAAATCACTCTATTGCCTTTCCTCTCTGGCTTGAAAGAATATTATATTTCACGTCTTCTCCCTGCTAGATGGTTATGAAAAATGACAGAGGGACTGAGCCTATTACATGTGGCAGTTCTCATTTCTGTTTCCCAGCTATGTTTCTTATGCCTTGCAGGAGTTACAAATAAAAATGGAGGAAAGGAAGAGAAAATGAAGAGAAAAAGAAGAGAAAATGAAGAGAAAATGAAGAGTAAAGGAAGAGAAAATGAAGAGAAAAAAGAAAAGAAAATGAAGAGTAAAGGAAGAGAAAATGAAGAGAAAAAGAAAATGGAGAGTAAAAGAAGAGAAAATGAAGAGAAAAAGAAAAGAAAATGAAGAGGAAAGGAAGAGAAAATGAAGAGGCCAGGTCAAAGAAAGAAGTTATTCTGAAGAGGTGAGAGACCATAATTTTTTCCGTGTTCAAGATACTTGAGAAATTGTCAGAGGGACCACTGAAAATGCAAAAGAAAATTAACAATCGCATACTTACATAGTGCCTATCACAATCTCAGAATGCACCAAAGTTCGTTACAACCAATGAACTTCTTTTGAAGTGTAATCGTTGTTCTAAAGCGGCAGCCAACTAGCCTGCAGTGAGCCCTCACTAACAGCAATGTCATAATAACCAAATAACCTTCTTCAAAGTGTTGGCCGAGGGATAAATGCTGGTCAGAACACCAGAGAGTTCTGCCCTGCTCTTCTTCAAATAAGTGCCGTGGGATATTTTACATCTGCCAAAGAGGGTACTCAGGGTCTCCTATTAATGTCTCATCTGAGAGACAGCACCATCGACAGTGAAGCACTCCTACAATACCAAAGCATCAGCCTGGATTTTGCGTTCAAGACTCTAGAGTGGGACTTGACCCCACAACCTCTGACTCAGCAGCAAGAGTACTACCCATTCAGCCATGACTGATGATAAGAGATCATTAAATTGTGAACTGACAGCTTGGATTTTAAAATGATTAAATTATCAGGAGGCTTATTAATTAAACTGTGTTAACATTAAGTGGGGAGAAAATACATTGGACATAACCTTTTATGTACATGGCAAATGATTTGCATGGTGACAATCACAGAAGTATTTAAATTGTTGTCATGGAGATCCTTCATTCTAGTTGGAGAATATATTCATGGATCATGCACATTTAATGATCATACCCAGAAGGAAAAAAACAGTAAAAACTGGGAAATGAGAATACTGGTCCGAACTGGTATACTTTAAATTGGAACACCAGTAAAAACTGGGAAATGAGAATACTGGTCGAAACTGTTTTTCCCTTCTGGGCGTGATTATGCACTGTTTTGCCATTGCACCTACCTACCTACCTATCGCACCTATGTTCAGTACCTATGATCCCAGGTAAACAATGCCTCAATTTTAAAATTGTTTTCAAATCCCAATGTTTGATTATCTTTCCCTATCTCAGTAATGACCTCCAGCCAGGTAACGCTACGAGATACCTGTGCTCCTCTAATCCTGGCCCCTTGAGCATCCCTGACTTTAACCATTCCCCGGTGGCAGCTATGTTTGGACCATAATCACTGGAATTCCACTCCCGTCTGTGTTCCCCAAACTTCTCTACCTTTCTTGCATTCAAGATGTGCTCCTACGTCTTTGGCTAAGCTTTTGGTCACCTGCCCTAATTTCTCCTGACCTGGTTTGCTGTCAAATTTTTGCTTTATAAAGCTCCCATGAAGCACCTTGGGACATTTATTACCTTAAAGGTGCTATATAAATGCAAGTCGCCTTTAAGCACAAGTTGTTGTGCATTATTTGCCCAATGCCACAGCATAAACAGCAGTGGGGAGTTTTCATGATCTCAAGTCAGCACTAACAAGATGAACTGACTACCAAATTAATGGAATATTCAGAAGCTCAATGATAACTGCAGCATGCAAATGATACCAAACTAGAAAGGCCAGTGGAATCCGTGGAGGCAGCCTAGGAAATAAAAGCGAGTGAGATAAAATATAAAAATAAACCCTGGCAGATGAATTCAGTATGGAAAAATGTATGGTGTAGACTGTTGGGAGAAAAAGAAAATAGGTGGGTGGCATACACAGTCTACGATTAGTATCTGAAATACTGCAGGCTCAAGTTGAAGGAAATCTTGAGGCATTAGTACACTTAAAGACATAGCTGGAATGATACAGCACAGAAGGAGACCATGACTCTTCAAAAGAGCTATCCAATTACTCCGGTTCCCCTACTATTTGCCATTAGCGCTGCATATTTTCCCTTCAGGTATTTATCCGATTCCGTCCTGAAATTTACTGTTGAGTCTGCTTCCACCACCTTTTCAGCCAGTGCGTTTGCTAAATCTGGCCTCTTGATTTTGATCGCTCTGCTATTGCTGGTCGTGATTGCTCAGCAATCCCCTCCCTAAACATCTCCACCTCGCTGTCCTCCTTTAAGCCCCCCTTGAAAACCTCTTTGACTAAGCTGTTGGTCGTCTGACCCAGTACCCCCTTCTGTGTTAAATTTTACTTTATCGTACTCCTGCGAAGTTCCTCGGGGCATTTAAAGCCGGGAGGCACTACGTAAGTCCAAGTCGTTGTTGCATTCCGGACGACAGCAACTCGCTGCGCAATAAAAGTCCTCTTTATCTCCCCCTCCGATTCTTTTGCCAATTCCTTTAAACCTGTGACCTCTGGTTGCCGACCCTCCTGTCAGTAGAAACAGTGTCTCCCTCAATTATAAAAGTGTCACCCTTGTTTTCAAATCCCTCCCTATCTCAGTGATGTCCTCCAGCCCTGTAACTCTATGAGATACCTGTGCTCAAGACCCTTTTTAGCACTCAGCATGCCTAATCGCTGCAGAACAACACTCGGGAGAGGTGAATAATGCAGCTAGACAAAGGAATACTACAATCAAGGTACCAGAACCAACTGCAGAGGATACCGAGCACATTTTAATTGTAAAATGCAGGAACTCATACAATGACGGGAGCAGGTAATTATACGAGATCATAGCATATTAAATTTAACCTCCCACTGGCTTTGGTCAAGCCTGTTGTCTGAATGTTCTATTTCAAATGAACGGCACAGGCTATTCTGCGGCACAGCAGAGGAGTTACCCTCGATGGCCTTTTTCTCAAATCCTTTCATGGGATGTGGGCGCCATTGGCAAGGCCTGCGTTTATTGCCCTTTGTAGCCGTCACAAGTCAGCCACATCGCTGTGAGTCTGGAGTCACGTATAGGCCAGACCGGGTAAGGATGGCGGATTTCCTTCCCTAAGGGACAGTAGTGAACCAGATGGGTTTTGAACAGCGATCGACGATAACTTCATGGTCACCATCACTGAGACTATTTTCAATTCCAAAATCTTGTTTTTAAAATGCAATTAAATTTAAACGCTGCCATGGTGGGATTTGTACCCGTGTCCCCAGGGAATTAGCACTGGCGTTACCATTATACCACCTAACATCTCATTAATGTGGCAAATTTTGTTTGAAAATTCTCCAGTGAAGGGCCTTGCGACACTTCCCTACATTAAAGGCCTGATATGAAACGCAAGCTGTTGCTATAGTGTCCCAGATATTTAATTGCAATTTTCAATGTCAAAGACATCTGATTCTAGTGGTTCCTCATACATTAAAGGGAAAACCTGGTAAAACCTTTAAAGAGATAGAAATGAAACACCCCCACTTAATCTAAATTCAGAGTCAGCTCCGAGATCAATCCAACATGAGGCAGAAATCTCGCCGTTAGCCATGGTCCAACAGACTAATCATAATATTCCAAGCTTCGTCTTCTGCTGCTATGCTTGGCACTAAAAACCTTTCAACAACAGCAACTTATAAAATAACAAGCCACATAGGATGACTAAAAACCTGGTCAAAGAGGTCGGTTTTAAGGAAGCTCTTCCAGAGCTTAGGGCCTAGAAAGCTGAAGCAGTGGCCACCAGTGGTGGAGCAACTAAAGTCAGGGATGCTCAATGAACATGCAAGCAAGGAGCAGGAGTAGGCCATTCGGCCCCTCCAGCCTGCTCCGCCATTTAATAAGATCATGGCTGATCTGACCTGAAATCTGCACCGCGCCCACTCCCGATAACCTATCACCCCCTTGCTTACCGAAAATCTACCCACCCCTGCCTTAAAAATATTCAAAGACTCTGTCCACCACCCTTTCAAGAAGAGAGTTCCAAAGCTGCATGATCGTCCACATGAAAAAAAAATTCACCTCATCTCTGTTTTCAATGGGTGACCCCTTATTTTTAAGCAGTGACCTTTAGTTCTGGATTTTTCCACAAGAGCAAACATCCTCTCCACGTCTACCCTGTCAAGACCCCTCAGGCCAGAATTAGAGGGATGCAGGTATCTCAGTGGGTTCCTGGAGGAGATGACAGAAAACATGGAAAGCAAGGATGAGAATGTTAAAAGAATGGTATCGCTTGTCCAGGAGTGAGTGCAGGTCAGAGGGCACAGGGCTGATAAGGGGATGGGAATTGTGCAAGGTAAGACACGGCCAGCAGAGTTTTGGAAGACCTCATGTTTACGGAAAGCAGAATGTGGGAAACCAGCCAGGTGTGTGTTGGAATGAATAGTCCAAGTCTAGGGGTAACAAAGGCATGATAGTCACCCAAAAGCTAAATGAAGAAATTTAATGCTCAGCTTCCTCTTCTGGGAAATTAGTACATCAGAAATTCCAGTCAAAAATGTGACGAGCTCTTGTTGGGATCACATGGATAATCAAAATGAATGCAAGAAGAATTCTTTGAAGCAATAACATGAAGCGCAGATTGCAATAATGCAAGCTGAGCAGTGAAACTCAGCTTCAATCCCTTCATGGTTCCAGCTATTTTCAAAGATAACCTTCCTTGATAGTTGAAAATGAATATTTTGTGGCATGCCCAATGATAAAGGTTATTAAATGTTAAAGAAGGATGGGAGTTGATCAAGGTCTCATTTTCATCTGTCTGCAGCAATGATATGTTCTCCCTTAACCTGCCAAATAAACAGGAAATCTAATGATGTCTTTGGTGAAAAGGCAGACAAGAATTTTCATCCACGGTGAAATTTAACTCTTACCTCTGCAATATATCTCATATTCTGCACAAAATGCACATTTTCAATTAGGAGTCACACTTACCTCTTGACACACTTTAGCTGTCATGGCTCAGGTATTACGCATCAATGAGTCTTCTGACTCAAGGGAGATGGAATGGGAGATTGGCCATTTGTGCCTATTACACATCCAATTCAGGGGCATTTTTGAAAGCATCACTGAGGTGAGAGTGGCTGCCCTTGACATCAAGACTGCATTTGACCGAGTGTGACATCAAGGAGCCCTAGCAAAATTGAAGTCAATGGGAGTCAGAGGGGAGAAATTCTCCACTGTTTGGAGAGAGACCTAGCACAAAGAAATATGGTTGTGGCTGTTGGAGGTCAATCATCTCAGCTCCAGGACATCACTGCAGGAGTTCCCCAGGTTAGTGTCCTTGGCCCAACCATCTTCAGCTGCTTCATCAATAATCTTCTTTCCATCATAAGGTCAGAAGTGGGAATATTCGCTGATGATTGCACAATGTTCAGCACCATTCACGACTCCTCGGATACTGAAACAGTCCGTGTCCAAATGCAGCAAGACCAGGACAATATCCAGGCTTGGATTGACAAGTGGCATGTAACATTCGTGCCACTCAAATGACAGGCAATGGCCACCTCTAACAAAAGGGAATCTAACCATCACCCCTTACAATTCAATGGTATTACCATCGCTGAATCTCCCACTATCAACATCTTGTGGGTTACCATTGACGAGTATTTGAACTAGACTAGCCATATAAATACTGTAACTACAAGAGCAGATCAGAGGCTATGAATCCTGTGGCAAGTAATTCACCTCTTGGCCTCCCAAAGACTGTCTACCATCTACAAGGCACAAGTCAGGAGTGTGATGGAATACTGTACACTTGCCTGGATGAGTGCAGCTCCAACAACAAGTACATTAAGAGTAAGAGGATAACTAGGGAAAGAGTAGGGCCCATTAAGGGCCATGGTGGTAATTTGTGTGTGGAGTCGGAAGACATATGTAGGGTTCTAAATGAATACTTTGTGTCGGTGTTCAAAAGTAAGAGGGACGTGGGTATGGAAATCAGGCAGAAGTACCGTGATAGAATTAAAGAAATTAGCATAGAAAGGGAAGAGGTTCTAAGTGGTCTGGCAGGCTTAAAAGTAGAAAAATCTCCAGGCCTGGGTGAAATGTATCCCAGGCTGTTGAGTGAGGCAAGGGAGGAGATAGCAGGGGCGCTGGCAATAATTTTCAATACCTCTCTGGCCACAGGAGATGTGCCAGAGGACTGGAGGACAGCCAATGTGGTACCGATATTCAAGAAATGAGGAAGGGATAAACCAGGGAACTACAGGCCAGTCAGTCTAACCTCAGTGGTGGGGAAACTATTGGAAGCAATTCTGAGGGACAGAATTAATCTGCACTTGGAGAGGCAGGGATTAATCAAGGACAGTCAGCATGGTTTGGTTAAGGGGAGGTCATGTCTGACCAATTTGATTGAATTTTTCAAAGAAGTGACCAGGTGTGTAGATGAGGGCAATGCATTTGACGTAGTCTACTTGGACTTCAGCAAGGCTTTTGATAAGATCCCACATGGGAGACTGATAACGAAGGTAAGAGCCCATGGGATCGAAGGCAATTTGGCAAATTGGATCCAGAATTGGCTGAGTGGCAGGAAGCAGAGGGTGATGGTTGAGGGGTGTTTTTGTGACTGGATGCCTGTGTCCAGTGGGGTTCCACAGGGATCGGTGTTGGGTCCCTTGCTGTTTGTGGTATATATAAACAATTTAGACTTGAATGTAGGAGGGTTGTTCAGTAAGTTTGCAGATGACACGAAAATTGGTGGGGTGGTAAATAGTGAGGAAGATAGCCTTAGGTCAGAGGAGGATATAGATGGGCTGGTAAATGGGCTGATCAGTGACAAATGGAATTTAATCCGGATAAGTGTGAGGCGATGCACTTGGGCAGAACAAACAAGGCACGGGAACACAAGGTGAATGGTAGAACCCTGGGAAGTATCAAGGATCAGAGGGACCTTGGTGTGCATGTCCATAGGTCCCTTAAGGTAACGGGACTGCTAGCTAAGGTGGTTAAGAAGGTATGTGGGATACTTGCCTTTATTAGCCAAGGCACAGAATATAAGAGTAGGGAGGTTATGCTGGAACTGTATAAAACTCTGGCTAGGCCACAGCTAGAGTATTGTGTGCAATTCTGGAATCAGCATTACAGGAAGGATGTGATTGCACTAGAGAGAGTGCAGAGGAGATTTACCAGGATGTTGCCTGGGCTGGAGAGTTTTAGTCATGAGGGGAGATTGGATAGACTGGGGTTATTTTCCTTGGAGCAGAGGAGATTGAGGGGGGACATGATTGAGGTGTATAAAATTATGAAGAGCATAGATAGGGTAGACAGGGAGGAACCTTTCCCCTTGGTGGAGGGATCAATAACCAGGGGGCATAGGTTTAAGGTGAGGGTCAGGAGGTTTAGAGGGAATGTGAGGAAGAATTTTTTCACCCAGAGGGTGGTGGGAATCTGGAACTCACTGCCTGAAAAGGTGGTAGAGACAGAAACCCTCATAACATTTAAGAAGTATTTGGGTGTGTACTTGCAATGCCATGGCATACAAGGCTATGGGCCTAGTGCTGGGAAATAGGATTAGAATAGTTAGGACTTGTTTGACCGGCGCAGACTTGATGGGCCGAAGGGCCTTTTTCGATGCTGTAGACCTCTATGATGCTAACATTCAAGAAGCTTGGCATCATCCAGGACAAAGCAAGCTGCGTGACTGAACCCTTTCCACAACATTCACTCACTCCACCACCGATGCACAGTAGCAGCTTTGTGTACCATCTACAAGATACACGGCAGTAACTCACCAAGAATCTTTAGACAGCACCTTCCAAACCCACGACCACTACCATCTAGAAGGACAAGGGCAGCAGATAGATGGGAACACCACCACCTGGAAGTTCCCCTCCAAGCCACATGCCATCCTGACTTAGAACTATATCACCGTTCCTTCATTGTCGCTGGGTCAAAAATCCTGAAACACCCTTCCTAACAATGCAATGGGTGTATACCTACGCCACCTGGACTGCAACGGTTCAAGAAGGCCGCTTTTGACTGTTCGTCACCACCTTCGTAAGGGAAAGTAGGATGGGCACCAAATACTGGCCTTGCCAGCGATGCTCATATCCCATGAAGGAATATAAGAAAATATTTTTTTTAAGTGCAGCTTTTTAATGAGCCCAGTGGGAATGGGCATGTAAACATTTATTCCTCAAGACGAAGTCACAATATATCAGAGAACAAGGGAGGAATACAAAATATTACAGCAGAAAACAGTGACATCATTTCCTGGGTCACCGTTTTGGCGTGTGGTGCCTGGCGTCTTTTTGCCTTGTCTGGTGGGTGTGGCCAAGCACATTGCCTTGCAGTGTGGGTGTCAGCTGTGGTTCTGGACCTAACACTCACAGCTCTGAGTCTTGCAGGTTTAAGTCCCTCAGAAAATAAAATCAAGGCCTAAGCTTCTGTTGAGTTCCGAGGGAATGGCTTTCAGTGGAGATGCTGCACACTGAGAAGTTAAAATAAAACTCATGGCGGTATTTTGAAGAAGGGGAATTCTCCATGGCGTCCTGCTCAATATATATATCCTTCAATAACAAGAGATGATTTGCACATTATCACATTGCTGTTTGTTGGAATTTGCTGTGTCCAAATTGGTTGCTGCATTTCCTACAACAGTGACTACACTTCAGAAGTACTTCATTAGCTGTAAAGTACTTCAAGATGCCTTGAGGTTGTGAAACCCACAAACTAAATATAAGCCTTTCCTTCCGTTTTCCTTTATTTGGCCTTCAGTTTCTGTGCAAAGCTTTGTTTCAAGGCCTGGCCTCTGTCTCCGGAGCTATTTCTTCAACACGATCGTAAGGTCACAACCAGAAACCTTCCATTTCCCCTTGATTCAGCTCTGCATCTGTAGACAACTCTGTCTTGTCGATTCAAACCCGATGGGAATCTACTTGAGATCGTTCAAATCCATTCTGCTATAACACTGGGAATGACTGGCAGAGCACAGCAATTTTTGGTACAAGGAGTAACTTGCTGAGATGCAATTTTAAGCGGGTGAAGCAAAAAAGAAATTGGTTTATCTTCATTGCCAAGTCTTAAGGGCTCAGAAACAGATACATTGGCACAGAGCCAATGTTCCCTAGTGCCTCTGACAGATTACCCAGCAAGTTGATAAGCTAGAAAGAGCAGGGATACATGCCAGGTCCTGGGCAAGGTGAAATATTCCATCGTGATCTATTTTGGAACAGTGTACAGAAGAGATTTACTAGAATGGTATCAAGGATGAGAGATTATAGCTTCATGGATAGACTGCGGAAGCTGATGTTCTCCTTCGAGCTGAGAAGGCTAAGAGGAGACTTGAAAGGGGTGCTCAAAGTCACTAAAGGTTTAGAAGAGTAAATAAAGGGAGGCAGTTTCCAGTGGCTGAAGTGGCAATAATCAGAGGGCACAGATTTAAGGTGATTGTCAAAATAAAGAGGCAACATGTGGTTAGGATGTGATTTGTGATGGAATGCTCTGCACTTACCTGGATGAGTGCAGCTCCAACAACACTCAAGAAGCTTGACGCCATTCTGGACACAGCAGCTCGCTTGATTGACATCCCATCCACAAACTTCTACTCCCTCCACCACTGATGCACAACGGCAGCAGTGTGTACCATCTACAAGATGCACTGCAGGAACTCACCAAGGCTCCTTCATCAGCACCTTCCAAACCCACAACATCTACGACCTGGAAGGACAAGGGCAGCAGGTGCATGGGAACACCGCCGCCTGCAATTTCCCCTCCAAGCCACACACCATCCTGACTTGGAAGTATTCCTTCACTGTCGCTAGCTCAAAGTCCTGGAACTCCTTCCCTAACAGCGCTGTGGGTGTGCCTACACCACATGGACTGCAGCGGTTCAAGAAGTTGGCTCACCACCACCTTCTCAAGGGCAATTAGGGATGGGCAATAAATGCTGACCTAGCCAGCGACACCCACATCCCAAGAAAGAATGAAAAAAAAAGGATTTTGAATGCACTGCTGGATGGGGTGGTGGGTACAGATTCAACAATAGCCTACAAAAGGGAATTAGATAAATACTTGGGGTGAAAAAAAATGCAGGGATATGGGAAAAGAATGGGAGAGCGGGACTAACTGGATTACCCTTCAAAAGAACTGATGCAGGCTCAATGGGCTGAATGGCCTCCTTCTGTTCTGTACTGGCCTCTGAGTCTATGTTCTCGTCCCTTTGGAATCCTGAAACTACTCACACTAAGCATTAATATGGAGTGACCACAGAGGACGGTGATGGTACGCAAGAGGATCTGGAATTCAAAAGAGGGACATGTGGATTTTCCACCAATTTAAATGATTTCCTTATAATCTCACAAGCAATCAAATCTACAAATGGGGATTGGAAACAATGGGATGATATCTTACAGTAGCTGAATTTGACTTCAGGCAAAGAGCTTGCAGTTAGCATGAAGGGCACCAGCCATTCTTTCCAGTAGAAGGCCCCCCTTCTGTGCTGTACCATTGTCGGACTTAGGTGGCTGCAAATTCTTCGGAAGATTTTGGATGACCTGCCCATGTCTTTGGGCTTCATGGACAGGGTGAAGCTGTTCGACTACTGTCAGATGGAGCCTTTCTGCAGGCCTCCCATGAGTTTGACTTCAGAGAGGTTGTCTGATGGCCTGGCTTCTTTGCCATGGTTCCAGGGTGCGGCACTACCACCCCACTCCTGAATAGGCACACGGTGACATCTCATTGCCTCTGGGTGAGCACAATATGGGGTGCACGAAAAACCAGAAATTAGTTGGGTGGGAGTTGGGAGGGTAGGTTGGCCCAAAGTAGAGCAATGGATGTGATCACAGAGTTGGGTATTTTTATTTTTATTCATTCAAGGATCACTGGCAAGGAACATCATCATCAAGCTCATACATAATTGTTCTTGAGAAAGTGGTGGTGAATTGCCGAAGTGGCTTGCTGGGCCATTTCAGAGGCCTGTTAACAGTCGACCACATTGCTGTGAGTCTGAATCACATATAGGTCAAACCAGATAAGGCAGCAGATTTCCTTCCCTGAAGGACATTAGAGAATTGGGAATTTTACCACAATCTGATACCTTCATGGTCACCATCACCGAAGCTGACATTTTATTCAAGGTTTATTTAATTAATTAAATTAAGTTGGGGGTGATAACGATCCACATTGCTCTTGTGGAGCCCAAAAGAGCACTCCTGTTCCTCCTGGCCCCAGAAGAAAAGATTATCTACTTGTGTTTTCCTTGGCATTGCTTTCTTCGCCACCTGGGCAGAATGGGCATGGCGCCAGTTACCTTTGGAATTGCCTTGGGGTCCTAAGTACATCAGGAGACCCCCCGATGTGTACCCAGCAATGAGGGCCTCACCTGACGCAGATAGCCACCTGCGCTACCAGTGGAAATGGTGGCAGGATGGGCACAGGGCAGTAAGTTCACCAGAGCTATTCCAACTCTGCTACCACCCCATTCCTGCTGGCTTGTGCCAAGTTAAAATTAGTACCGCCCTGTGTGGTAAATATACACAAATCTGTTTATTTACAGTAATTGCATTCATTGAAATGATACCAGGAATGAGAGAGAGAGAGAGAAAGATGGAACCTGTATGATAGTGCTTTTCATACCCTCATGCTTTACAGCCAATGCAGCAATTTGGAAGCATAGTTACTGTAGGAACCTCATATGGTATCTCGGTGTATGGGGAGGCAATTCAAGCCTGCATTAAATAGCCACAATGACCAGAGTAAGGTTGCTGCCATAGCAACTGTGGCTAGCCCATTAAAAAAGAACATATTGATAACATACATAATTAATAACACTTCCTGATTTCATGGAATCATCTCCCTCCCTCCTGGCTATGTAGTGATTATTGTCGTTATAAGGATACAGTTGCCTTTGAGTGCCAAACACAGAGTCAGCGCCAGTTGTTCTCTCATTTGCCATGCCCAGAAGCAAAGTTAAATATTAAAACGTTGACAGCAGTCAAATTTATTCTAGTAACTAATCACTGCAAATGTGAAGCTTTTCAATCTTTCATCACTTCTTCTAAATTGCATTTATAAAAGAAAATCACTAATGCACTCAGTAAGTGAACATGTTTGTATCTACGTTACAACAATGTGCTCTCAAAATATTTGCAAGTAGTCGTAAGTTGCTCTTAACTCAGCGTTATATTGCTTCCAGCCATTCCGATGAATCAGAAATCATGTTTCATTTTGTTGCAGGTTTAGAGAAGATCGACATTCATATTCTTTGTGATGCTTTGCATTAAGATTAAATTAGCAGACAAATACTAAAACTTATCGTTGCCAGCTTGGGTTGTTGCTAAAGTGCTGAAAAAAGAATAAGATTATCCTGTCAGATGTTTCAATGTATTAATTTAGTCTTCTTCAACAACAGGCCTAATTGCAATTTGGCCCAAAATCTGCTCATCTAAAACATTTCCTTACCCCTACAGCGTCATCAATAAACATCTCGCCTTCCTATCATTCACATGGACTGTAACACACACATTAGATGCTCAGACTCACACTTACTCACATGAAGCACTTGTCTGCTGTGGAAGTTTGTGATAGTAGTTGAATCTTTGTCCACCGGTTCCCTCTCCTGAGGGACAAGGACACAATTTGCCACTCCCAATGAAGGCGGGTTTTGTTTTCGGGCATCGCGCCCTAATGAGGATGCTGCGTCGCAGGAGTCTGCTAGTGTCAGTGCGCCTCCTGCACCATGTCTCAAACATTCGGCTCTGAATGGTTCTGTACTATGCAACGGTCAGGGCATCTCAGCTGATGCCAATATCGTCCACACTTGATGCACACTCCAGCATGAATGACCAATAGTGACCAGGAACTACCGATTAATTCCCCTAGTCTGATCCAATGATTCATTGTGCTTATCATCCTTTACCCTGGCTAAGAGCAGCTAACTTAGCACAGATAAGGCACAATCAACAGCAGAACCATAACCATCAACAAAATGCATTTAACGTAGGAACATATTATCAAACTTGGTATCTTTGTGGTCTTTATGTCATGGCAGGTGATAGCTTTTGTTAACGCTATGATAATTAGATTAAGATACACAGGAGAAAGGCATTGTTTAATTGAGTACTTAAAGCATTTATAAAGAGAGACTGCTTGGCAGCCGGGTGTCCTTGGAGAGGGAGCGTGCAGTGTCGACTGGCACGATTGAGTGCATCATTGGTCCCCAAAGCCACATTTTAATTTGATTTCATAAGTTCCCTTTAAGATTTGTCTTTTGTTACGGTTTCCCTTTAATGGACTGTCACTTTGATTTGATTTATTATTTGCCCAGTTGTATTTTGTTTAACCTCCAAAGGGTATAAAGAGAGACTCCTGGAGCATTGGATTGATCAGTAGGAAGCAGACTTATGTAATGCTGCACTCTGTGGATAAACCCATTGTCAAAAAAACTATTAGTGTTTAGTTTCATACTTAGTCAACTGGCTTTGGATCGAGATAACAGCTTTATCCACTTAGCCGTCAGAAATTTCTGTATTTATTCACCCTTCTTCCCAAAATCAAGACTGTTCTTTGGTTCTCTGACCACCTGCGCTTTACAATGTAACTTGGTGTGCTGAACCCTTCTCTTGCTCCTCAATGCCATAGAACATTCTTTCTACTAATGAAGTGTTCCTTGTAGCTACAAGTGAATGCATGGGGTGAAGCATCACAGTTTCAATTTTCTACACAATCCTCCCTCGTATAGCTGCATCATTCTAATGGCCCTTTCAAAAGCAGCAAATTCTCAGTCTGTACCAACATCCTAGGCAGAAGGTATGGATTCTGAAGTCTAGGAAAAGCAACGGATTCAAAGAATATGGCCCCAGGCCGCAAAACATTTGTGACTCCACTTGGGTGAGCATATTTTTGGAATGAATTGTACTGCGCAGATCATTAAATCTTAACTAACTGCAGTCAGTTCTCACCTTAATGTTTACTTAATTATCATGTTCCTTGGCTGTGGAATTGTCATCAATACCCATTTCATGGCCTGCAGCACTTCAAGAAGGCGGCTCATCACCATCTCCTCAAGAGCAACTAGGACCGGGCAATAAATGCTGGGCCTAGCCAGCAATGCCCACTCCCCGTGAACGAATAAGAAAAAAAAATCAGAAATGAAGTTGAATGGACGCCTCTCAAGTGGATTGCACGGCACAAATCTGACGGACTGATTCAAAAGATGTCATAAATTGGGAAAGTAAAATTTGGTTTGCGTAAAGTCATCCTAGTAACCTGTGCTATTGCTTGAAATGCCACATGCATGAAGTAGCCATTTTTTAGAATGCAAAAGTAGTGACTTTTCAGTACACTACTATCATTATGGTGTTACTCGCTCCTCGCTACCTTACAACAACTTACGCATGTATAGCGCCTTTAACATAGTCAAAGGTACTAAGGTTCTTGACAGGAGGAAGATCAGGTAAAAATTGGCATGGAGTCAAAGAAGGAGACACTAGAGTAGGTGACTAAGAGCTTAGTAAAGGAGGTAGGTTTTAAATTGTCTAAAAAGAGAAAAGAGAGGTGGAAAGCCAGAGGTTTAGAAGGAGAATTCTATATTTGAGGGTGTCGTCAGCTAAAGATACAGTCACAATAGGTGGGGGTGAAGGAAGTGGGAGATGAACAGAAGGCCAGAGTTTGAACAAGGTGCAGTTGTCAGAGGCATCTGGGCTGTGGGAAGGACATGGCCATGGAGGGATTTGAATATGAAGGAAAGTACCACTTAAAGCAGAACCTGGAATATATTAAGTTCATTGCATGGGTTCTTAATGGATTGGACTGCTTTACTTGGGTAATTTTTCGTACAGAGTTCTACCTTGAAGTTGCCAAGCTTCGAATGGTATTAAGGCATGTTTGCCTATAATTTTCTGCAAGAGCACTTGCCAACACTATTGCAATCACTGAGCCGTGCTCTGCAAGTGTTCTAACACCACCCCTCCCCCTGCCCCCTACCCAACAATATTTTGAAATTACAGGAGATGGCTTGGGAAATGCTCCCTCCTATTTTCCTGATGGATGGAGTGGCCCCTGATATAAGGTCACCTTTGATATACATCAGTTGATCGCTGGATGCGAACATTTAGATCTAGAGCTACAGCACTTTGGAGATGCATGAAAGGGCCATAATAATCTTTTTCAGACAACTAAGGCACATGCCTCACCTCACCAGCAGCAACATGCTGCACTGATAAACCCAGGTCCAACTGAGTCAAGGGAACAGAAAATTCTAATTTAGGAAAAGTTCTTTCCCTAGGCTCCATCCTCTCAACATCCTTTGACTTTCAAATGGTGGAGACTCTTCCATTGATAAGGCAAAGAGGAAACACCCGGAAATGGAAGGCTTTTCAATCATTATGTATTTATTCAGGAGGAGACTTTAGCCTAGAATTTACTGTTGCTGATCAGCAAATGCTGAATGCACCATTGTGCCATTGCCACGACTGCTACTTTATTGAGGATGTTAATTTATTTATTTTAAACTGGTGAAACATCTCTGCAAAAGTGGTTCCGAGATTGTCAAGGTCAATGTTATAAACATTGCTCCATTCATCTTCAATGTCTGAAATGTGTTCAACGAGAAAAGGCTGCCGATGGTCCACAGGACGCAACCAGGATTGGTGGAGTAAACTTTCCAATGGGTAAATGATTCTGATCCTCGTTTTGCTGTCTTTCACTCCAAGGAGCGAAACCTGTCTTCTCAAAGCCAATACCGTCCAATGAGATGAACAATCTTTGAGGAAATGCTGAAGTAGCGGTAATTTTACTGGACTAGTGAAGCAGATCCAGTAATCTTGTTCTCATGCTTTTTGCTTTCATATGGTGCTGATCTTTATTTTGCCATGAACACATTCTGCCGTTTTGCTTTCACGACAGCACTGCCCTTTATCCTGCTATTAGTACCTACTCTGGACCAACGCTTTCTGCCTTTAATTTTATCATCACCACTTCCTTTGCCTTGCGTTCCGTGGCATCTTTGACATTTAATATTCCCCACCCTCTAACCTACCCCTAACCTTCTCTTTTGTTCCACCTGCCTCTCCCCACTTTTTCACATTCCTACCTCTCTTCACACCCGAAGAAGAGTCATAATCGGACCTGAAACAGAAAAGCTGTTTCTCTCCACAGATGCTGCCGGACCTGCTGAGTTTTTTTTCCAGCATTTTCTGTTTTTATTTCAGGTCATCAGCATTTGCATTACTTTTCTTTTATTATAGCAACCCAGAGGCCCAGGCTAATATTCTGGGGACATGGGTTCAAAACCCAATATTAAATTCAATGAATAATTCTGGAATTGAAAGCTAGTCTTAGTAATGGTGACCATGAAACTATCATCGATTGTCGTGGAAACCCAGCCGGCACAAGAATAGGGAGGGAAACCTTCCATCATACCTCTCCGCCCTCCATCTTAACTGCCCTCTGAGATGCCATTCAGATCAAGGGCATTTAGGGATGGGCAACAAACGCTGGCCTTGCCAGCGACGCCCACAACCAATAAATAAAATTTTAAAGATATGGTAATCCAAGGGAACCCCTCTTTGAAAATTAAAGCATTATGAAGAATTTGGATCAATCCTTAAGGTTGACTGTGTTGCGCTATGAGTGAACACATTAATGACTTTGTATGAAATTTTCTTCATATTAGATGAATTAATTGGAAGCCAAACACCGAGTGTCTATCAATGGAATTGAATGAGCGAATTAAAGGGCAGAGTTTTTAGACTGGCGCCCGGGTGCACGCCCGACCCGATTGGACCTGAAATCGCGCAGGATGACGTCAGGCAAGCGTCCCAATGTCGTCCTGCGCTTACGCAATATTTCAGTCGGCGGGCGCGCACAAAAGTCGGAAGTGCGCCCGCCGACGATTAAGAGGCCAGCAGTGCAATTAAAGTTGGAATTGTCTCCGATTTTTCGTGGCCCATCCAACCTCACGGTCGGCGGACGGGGCGAATCAACCAGGCGGACTTTGCATTTTTCATGTCATCTCATCCAAGGGGGCGGGATGAGGTTTCCATTTTTAAAATAAAATAAAAATTAAAAAGTGTGGAGAAAATTTTCATCATGTATACGTCCAGGCGACTGATTGCAATGCGTGGACATTTTTTCTTCCGGATTTTAAAATCTTTATTCATTCAGTGCTTCCCCCCCATACCTATGCTTATGTCAGCCCCCGCCCCTCCTCCCACCAGCCCCCCGACTCCGGCAGCGCTGAGCATTTCAGTCCGTGCTTAATGCTGACTGGCTTTTAATTGGCCAGCCAGTGTGAAATCGCGGGCGGTGGTCCCTTTCCCGACCAGTCCCTGGCCCACTGATTGCACCTGCCGGCCAACCTAAATATCCCGCCCAAAATGTAAACTGACCCAACGCCTTTAGCGTGCTGAGATATTTTGGCACTTACCATGGTTTTTGCGCTGAGGGAAGTGGGATTCCCCAAGTGTCCATGTCCCCCCCATTCAGGACGAAATCTCTACTTTCCAATGATTTCATTTGGAATCCTGTGCAGAATTACTGAAGGTTGGCAGCGAGCTTCACTTAATCGAAGGGGTTCAGCTCAGGCTGTAAATCACCGGAACAAAAATGTAAATGAACACCATGTGAACCCCGAGATTAAATTACCATTTTATTACCCACTCCCATCATCCATTATATTTAATAAGATACACTACAGACGGAGTAAAATGAATCAATGAAATTGAACAGTTAAAAATAGAGTAGCGATGACATTGATTAAAGACCATGAAACTATTCTGATACCATCATAACACAATAATCCTGTTACAGGATTCACTGTAGGGTATGATAGGAAAGCTATTTTGCCTGGGACACAGAATAGAAAAACGCAGTCAGGATTCTTGTTTCTGTTTGCTACCTATTGATGTCTGTTGATGTTGGGGGTGAGGACAGGACCTGTGATACTCCCTATTGAATAGTTGTCAGATACCCACTGGCATAGGTGTCGGTAACCTGGCAGTAATTGTGCTTTGGGGCTATCACATTGGAAGAGAATGGCCACAGACTGTGACAAAGATTCTCTCCCCTCTGACTCCCTACATCTCCCATTTTATCCTCCTTCTCCAGTCCTCTCCGCTGGCTCCTCTTGGAGTCTAGCTCGATTGAGTGTTGATAGACTCTCAGGTCTCTTGCTCAAGTGGCTATTCCTCTGTGAGCCTAGCTAATGGATTGATAATGGAAAGTGCCACAAAGATACACAATCCAGACATCCAGAGCTGGATATCCCCTACGGGGAAAGGAAACACAGGTTAGGATTGTTTCCCACTGCCGAACCCACCCCCAGGAAAACATAAGAACAAAAGAAATAGGAGCTGGTGTAAACCATATCGCCTCTCAAGCCTGCTCTGTCATTCAATACAATCATGACTAATCTTCTGCCTCAACTCAATTTTCCCATCTGCTCCCCTTATCCCTTGAATCCCTGAGTGACCAAGGATCTCTCTATCTCAGACTTAAATACCCTCAATGATAAAGCAGCCACAATCATCTGGGGTAGAGAATTCTAAAGGTTCACAACCTTTTGAGTGAAGAAATTTCTCTTCACCACATGCCCTAAATCGGCACTGATCTTGAGACTGTGCTCCCATATTCTAGGTCCCCAGCCAGGGGAAACAATCTCTCAGAGTCTAGCCTATCACATTGGGAATGCCCCTCATTCTTTGAAACTCCAGAGAGTATAGGTCCAATTTGCTCAGCCTCCTCATCGTAGAACCAATCCCTCATTTCAGGAACCAAGCTACTGAACCTTCACTGTACCCCCTTCAAGGCAGGTATATCCTTCCTTAAACACGGAGACCAAAATTGCTAAAGCACTCCTTGTGTGGTCTCACCAAAGCCCTGTACAACTGGAGCAAGGCATTCTTATTATTATATGCCAGTCCTTTTGTAATAAAGGCCAACATGCCATTTGCTTTATAATTACTTGCTGTACCTGCATGCTAACTTTCAGTGCTCTTTGTACGGGTGCACCCAAGTGCCCCAAATATCAACATTTACAAATTTCCTGCCTTTTAAAAATATTCTGCTTCTCTACTCTTACTACCAAACTAAATAACCTCACACTTCCTTGCATTATACTCCATCCGCTAGTCTAGTTTCCCACTCACTTAAACTGCCTATACCTCATTACAACTTCTTTGTATCCTCCTCACAGCTTACATTCCCACTTAGCTTCGTATTGTCAGCAAAGTGAAATATATTACTCTCCGGCCGTTCAGCAAGGTCATTAATATAGATTGTAAATAGCTGAGGCCCCAAAGTTGACTCTGTTTCCCTCCGCAGTTTGCTGCCTGACCTGCTGAGTATTTCCGGTACTTTTAGTTTTCATTTCAGAATTGCAGCGTCTGCAGTATTTTGTTGTTGTCTCCGGAAGCGAAGTGTTTTAGGGACGCCTTGCCACCAGGAAGGACGCTGGGCGGGATTTTCCGCACCCGCCTGCCGCTGGGATCGTCCGGTCCTGCCGCAAGCCAATGGACTGCTGGCTGGGGCGGGGCCGGAAAATCCCGGTCGCTACGTAAATGCAACTTCTAACTTTCTCTCTCATTCCCGATATTAGTTCAACGAATCCAATTATGGGAGACAAATGGATTTACTTATATTGTCCATTAAACGGTCTACACATTAATTAGTTCTGTGAATAAGTTCCATCTAAACCTTTGCTTGGTAGTACAGAACTTGAGTGTTGCTGTAAAAGGAAGCGACATATATTCATAAGCAGCATTCAGTCCTCTGCAGGCAAAAGGAACATGTCCAGGCATTGCGCCTTTTTTAAATTAAACAAGAGCGCGGGGGAACAATAGTCCCCTGGTGCATTCTCTATGGCAATGCCTCGGCCAATCAGAGTGGAATTGCTGACCAATTAGCACCCTTTTCTACTGCAATATAAATAACTTTGAAATTTGGCATTCTTGCAGCTGTCCCGATGAGGGCTAGACAAAAGCTTCTCTTTTACCAGAAATATTCTAAAAGCTACTAACCTGCGGGCAATGTAACCAGGTAGATTGGAAATAATGGGATAAAGAGGAAGCCTTCCTACCCAAATTACTAATATGAAGCTTGAGATTTGCTGGGAAGTAATGGACTAGGTGCTGAATGAATATGTTGCACCACCAGCACAAGCGTACAAAGTGTCACGGAGCATTTGCAATCACTAGTCATGTCGAAAAAGATGAATGCAACTCATCCATTTGATTGCGATAGACCTCTTACTGAGAAACAACAGCAACACTTCAAAATACAGCTGCTCAGGTTGAGAACAGAGCTTTCCCTGTACGTACGGCTGCTGACTGCCTGCTCTGTGCCTTGCGTTCTATAATATCAATTCAAACCTCGATTCATTGCAATGCAGTGTGCAATAAATATTGTATCTTCACTGTAGAACTTTAGTGAAACAGAAGACACATTTTGTATAGCGCTTTTCACAACCTCAGAACATCCCAAATCGCTTTACAGCCAATGAATTATCTTGGGTGTGTGGCCATTGTTGTAATGAAGGAAATGCAGCAGCTAATGCACAGCAAGCTTCCATAAGCAGCATTGAGATATATGTGGTCAGATAATTAGTGATGTTGGTTGAGGGAGAAACATTTGCCTGGATATCAGGGAGAACTCTGCTCTAGGTCAATTAATGCCATTCAGGTCTTTTACATCCACCCAGGAGAGGAGATGTGGCCTTGGTTGAAACACAACACTGTTGACAGCACAGCACTCCCTCAGTACTGGAGTGCAAGACAGAATTTTGACTCTGGAACAGGATATGAGCCCACAACCTTCTGACTTAGCAGCAAAATTACTACCATTGAGTCGTGGCTGACATCTTTTAGAGGCCAATGGTGCAATATTTGCTGGTGGTAATGAGTGGATATGACATATGACACATTATTGCTGCTGATGATCAGATAAACCATTCTGCAGAGCAGTGTGGAGCTGATAGTATCACCTGGCTCTTTCAAAGCTGGAGCTGTGCTCAAACAGTCCATGAATTAGATTTTGCGATGATATCAGACTCTAGATAGTAGTTATGAATGTAAACAGGTGTCACAGAGCATAATCCAATATTGACGGATAATGACAGATGTTGTCCTGCATGAATGCTGAGAGGTTCTTTCCCCTTGTGGGAGAGTTTAGGAGCAGAGGGAATAATCTCAGAGTAAAGGGTCGCCCATTTAAGACAAAGATGAGGAGCGATTTCTTCTTTCAGAGGGTAGTGAATCTGTGGAATTCTTTACCACAGAAGGCTGTAGAGACTGGGTCGTTAAGTATATTCAAGGCAGAGATAGACAGATTTTTAATCAGTAGGGGAATCGAGGGTTATGGGGAAAAGGCAGGAAAGTGGAGTTGAGGATTATGAGATAAACCATGATCTCATTGAATGGTGGACGAGCCTCGATTGGCTGAATGGCCTACCTCTGCTCCTATGTCTTATGATGTCCCTTGAAATGGCAGTGAGTGAGGGCCCAGTGGATGTGTGATGGGTTTGTGGGTGTGTGAGTTGAGAAGAGTGACTTACCCTGGCAGAACGGAGGAGATCATTCATCCTCTTGCGGCACTGGGTGGCTGCCCTCTTTTGCAGGGCCTTGGTGCTGACCACCTCCGCCAATGCCTCCCAAGCTGAATTAGCGAGGTTGCTGCCCATCCTGCGGCCAGGGTTGGGGTGGAGGACATCACGGCGGACCTGCACCACGTCCAAAAGGCACTCGAGGGACGCATCATTGAGCCTGGGGGCTGCTGTCTCATTCCCCTTCAGGGCCACCCTGTCTACCGTGCAGCAGTCCTGGGCTAGAAGCACTGAGAGGCGGGCGCGCGGCTGCACTTTAAACATGCCGCCCGGTGTGAGGTAGCGGCGGAGTGCTGGTGTGGCGGACAAAAGAGATCCCGCCCGCCCTGGAAGCGGCCTGTTTCCCGGGGAATGCATAATTAATGAGGCGGGTTTGGGACGATACCGCGTGAGAACCTGCCACTGTGGCCGGCAGGTCAAAGGTCGTTTTTCCCACCCACTCCCGCATTTAGTGCAAACTTGGGACGACTCCGTCCAGTGAATAGGACAGGATTTTATTCACTGAAATTCACCAGGAGGAACATGATAGATGTGATTTAATACTTCCTCACGTTGTCAATAGCGCTGAAAGGTGAAGCGATATAAACTGTACATTGTATCTCCATATAAGTGCAGTGAATTAGAAGTTACATAATGCGTCACAATTCTACATATTGACAGCCAATTAATTTGATCCAATGTGATGTTATAAACTGAAAGTGAATGGGAAACTGTGTGATATATGTTTCTATAGAATAGGTAAAATATTACACAATATAGACTGTTTCACACAGTGGCAGTGAACAGAACCTAACCTTATTATAATGGAAGGGATTTTGTCATATTGTCATCAGCTACATGTACCTTACTCAGGGTTATCAAATATGGATTTATTTAGGGTGGGCTTCATGGAATTACGGACAGAATTTTCTGCTTGTCAGGCGGGCGCCCGTCCGATCTGATGGAGCAGAAATTGACGCGTGATGATGTCGGGCGAGTATCCCGCACGCTCACGCGGTATTTCGGATGTCAGGCGAGCGCGCCCGCCTGACCATTAACAGGCCTATTAAGGCCATCAAAGTGCCAACTGGGTTAAATTTTTCGCTGCCCGTCCAACCTTGAGGCTGGTGGGCAGGCAAAAAGGCCAAGCGGCCTTTGGATTTTTTTTTTAGGAAACT
This sequence comes from Cetorhinus maximus, assembly GCF_964194155.1. Lineage (NCBI taxonomy): Eukaryota > Metazoa > Chordata > Chondrichthyes > Lamniformes > Cetorhinidae > Cetorhinus > Cetorhinus maximus. Next base: position 12,883,969 of record NC_135908.1, on the reverse strand, counting down.
GTATCCTCAGGCGGGATGAAGGTTTCCAACAGCGATTAAAATTTAAATGAAAAGTTTCAACATTTCGTCCTTAACGTGCCTCTGCCCATGTGACAGAGCCACGTGAGCGGGGACGTGTTTTTTAACATTTCAAAATTCTTTATTCTTCATTTTTTTGGAAACCTGCAGCTCCCTGAGGCAGCTCTGTGCCTCAGGGAGTTTTCATTGTGCGCGCGAACTTGCGCGCTCGCCCTCCCCCCACCCCGACCCAGGCAGCGCTGCAGTGCGCGTTTCACGGTGGGTGGGCCTTCATTGGCCAGCCAGCGTCAAATTGCGGTTGGGGCCCAATCGCGGGCGGCCGCCGCTTTCACGGCCCCTCCCACTTGCCCTCGCCAAGCCCGCCCGACGAGGCCAAAATCTTGGCCTAAATGAAGGTAATTAGTATAAGCGGGCATTGTTATTGAGATACAAATGGCATCAATCAACAGTCTACCCAGTGCCCACAACCCAAACCTGAACACACCCACATACAGAATGAAGAGGCTACCTTAAGCGTTTCATTTTAACCATGTTGCTGATTTGCATTGCTGTGATTTTATCATTTTCCGCATGATTCCCAGGGTGAGGGACTTCAGTTATGTAGCTGGAATGGAGAGGACGGGGCTGCTTTCCTTGGTGAAAAGGAGGTTGAGCGGTGGTGTACGGATAGAGGTATTCAAAATCATGAGGGGTCCGGACAGAGTAAATAGAGGAAAACTCTTCCCATTGTTGGAAGGATCGAGGACGAGAGGGCACAGGTTTAAGGTAAATGGCCAAAGAAGGGACATCAGGAAAAGTGTTTTCACGCACCAAACATTTGGGATCTGGAATGCACCGCCTGAGAGTGTGGTGGATGCAGATTCAATCGAGGCATTTGAGAGGGAATTGGAATATTATCTGAAAAGGTAGAACATGCAGGGCCTCAGGAATAAGGCGGGGGGCGGCACTAGGTAAATAGCCTCTTTCTGTACTGTAACCGTTCCGTGATTCATTTTTCTTCCCTTCTAACTTTGCAACCTGTTTCTATAAGGATCCATAATTACTATTTTTTTTGGACTTTACTGGACTTTAACAGTGTTGGAAGACCCCAACCCACTTTTACAAGTGTAGATCCCTCCTTTTCTCCAAATGGCCTTATAGATACGCAAAAATAATTCGCCCTGCGAGGTAAGTGCTATTTATGACCAACTTTTGATGTCCTGAGGTGGTGCTGACAGTGAGCCTTTGTCTTGAACCACTGCAGTCCTTGTGGTGATGGTGCTCCTACAATGATTCAGGCAGGGATGTGTGATTTGGGAGGAAACCCGGCAGTGATGATGTTAGTTTTCATGTTATCTGATGTCTGGAGTAATAGATCGCCCACTAAACTCCCAATGAGGGTTCTTGGTCAGAAGGACCTACCAGGTACAGACTCGTGATTTTCCAATATGTCAAAGGGTTTATTCACCTCTACTCAATGCTACAGCAGATATTTCTCAACAGTAACAAGCTACCAGCAAGTTTTTGGCAATGACAGTCTGAGCTCCTGATCCTGCCAGAGCATGGACCGCTGGTCTTGAGGTGTTAGCCGCTGCCTTGCCAAACTGACTGAATATGACTAACATGATTGGGTCAGAGTTAGCTAGATTCTTCTTTGACTGCACATCTCTCGAACAGAAGCTGCAGCTTTACAACTCAAGAGTCAATTCACTACTCATTTCAACATTTAGCCACGCTTAATTGTAACATCTTGCAGTTACATTCTAACACACACCTTAATAGCATATACATAAACTAAAACGTCATAAAAAAAAGTATAATCGCAACTCAAATAGCTTTACTTCACAAACAGTTTCACCCCAAGCAGGTTCCATCCATATTTACAGCTTAACAGTCTAGTGTTGCTTCCTTTCACACCTTAAAGTTTGTGCACTTTAACAGAAGCTGTCAAGGCATTTTAACCTCCTGCCCTTTCAATATTTTTTAAAAAAACAGTCTGCCTTATTAGAAAATATCAGTTTTTGCCTTTCTCTCTGTTGCCAATAGTCTGTGATCTATCATTACAGGGTTAGTGCTGCATGGCTGATTTCACAACCTTCCATTATCACAGCGGGGTGCCTGTCAGTTCATAGTTTGATTGACAGCTGCAAGTGGTTATAAACTCTTTGAAGTGAGACTATGAATTCAAATGCCTGTTTTTATAATGGAATAAAGGAAGTTAAATCTAATGAATAGTTTCTTATCAATTTGTCACGCAATAGCTGGGAGGATGGTGTTAGTTTTCTGACAAATGGAGTAGTAAATCACCCACTAAGCTCCCAATGAAGATTCTTGGTCAGAAGGACCAAGATGGCAGGATGTCAGACTTAAAAATCACGCTTATCAAGAGTTCCAGGTTTATTTATAAAGACAAATCGTAAAGAATAAAGTAGAAATAAAAATAAAGCATCGAGCAATGGTGTCCCCATGATCTTGGTGTTCTTGTCCTTCTTGGTACTAGAGGTCACGGGGTTAAGGGAGATCAAGAGGTGCAAGTTAAGTAAGCTAGGTAAATTGTTGCAGTCCATTCTTTAGATAGTATGATACTGGATTTCAGATTTCAGATTTCCAGCATCCGCAGTATTTTGCTTTTATAATACTGGAGATGTTGGTATGGGTGGATTAATTCGGGGGGGTCATTAGTGAGTAGGTTGGCTGGTGCTGCATCAGATGGGATGTTTCCCCGCTATCTGTGATTGCTACTTCACTGAGTGTGCCTGGGAAAGGTTTGTGAACCTTGTACACAGAAGAAGAGTTTCTGAAGAACGGATGTTGTGTCGACAAACAAGCGGGTAAAGCACCCGTGGCCCCCTGATCAGAGGCTGTATTGCAGCAATAAAGCCAAGAACTGCTGGAAATGCCCAAGCAGGTCAGGCAACATCTGATAGAGAAACAGAGTTAACAATGCTGCTGAGTATTTCCAAGGTGTTTCGGTTTTTATTTCAGATTTCCACCATCTGCAGTATTTTGCTTTAGTGGGGCTGTGATGCGTCACCTTGGCTTAGAACTGAGCACAGTCGAGGCTGAAAACCCTCACAAATTTTCCCTTCACCAATCCTGCAATGTACACTTGCAATAGTGGTGAAAATAGGCTGATGCCTTAGAGAAGAGGAAAGCACTGTATATCTTCTCCCAAGCGTGCACGAATAATGACCCAACAATTCCTCCTCCAAGAACAGGCAGGATATTTACTGTGAAACATATCATAGAATATTGCTGGAAAAAAAAGACATGCTGTCCAAGTTTTTTGCCTTGCACTCACCAGGACAGATTCGCAAGAATGCTAAACCTCAAAGGGAACAATTGTTACAATGTGGTATTTTTGCGAATCTGTCCTGATGAATGTAAATCGAGAAGCTTTAATAGCAAGTCTCTCTTATTCAGCAATACTCAAGTTCTGTACTATCAAACAACTATTTGTATCGTAGGGCAGAATGTTGCCGTCAGTGTGCGGGAGCGGGCCCGACACGCCAACGCGTAAAATGACGTGAGATGACGTCGGGCATGTGTCCCGACATCATCACGCGTCATTTCGATATTGCGTTCGGCGGGGGGGGTGCGCCGGAGATGGATGTGCGCCAGCCAAACTGTCAACAGCCTATTGAAGCCATTAAGAAAGCAATTGACCTCATTAACAACACTGCCCGTCCAGCCTGAAGGTTGGCGGGGGGGAGGCGAAGACCCCAAGCGGCCTTCGCGTTTTCCAGGAAACCTCATCCACGGGCGGGTTGAGGTTTCCTGAAGGTTTTATAAAATTAATAAATAAATTTTGTAAACCTCACAAACATGTCCCAGCTCATGTGACACTGTCACATAAGGGGACATGTTTAAATAATTTTTTACTTTATTTTTTAAGAACTTTTATCATCTACTCACAGCTCCGTGCCCCGACTCTCTCTCTTCCCCCCGCCCGTGCGAGTAGTGCTGAGCGCTACCGGCCGTGCGTTACACTGGGCGGGCCTTAATTGGCCCGCCCGCGTAAAATGGCAGTGCACAGCCGACTGCAGCGGCAATAGGCTCTGCGCCCGCCCCTACCCAGTCCCGCCCAGCCCGCCCGCCAGAGGTAAGATTCTACCCATAGAATTATACACCACAAAAGAGTCTCAGTTCTCAGCCCTTTCCCCATTGCCCTGTAATGTTTTACCCTTCATGTCTTTATCCAATTCCCATTTAAATATTACTGTAGAATCTGCGAATCTGCTTCCTTTCAGGTCACAACATTTCAATGTGTAAGAAAATGTTTCCTCACGTCCCCTTTGGGTCTCTAGTGCATCACCTCGTTACTGGTCATCCACCACCAGAAATAGTTTCCTCTTCTTTACTCTATGAAAACCCCTTCCTGGTTTGTACATGTCTATCAAACCTTCTCTGCTCTAAGGAAGACAAACACAGTGTCTTCCCATGACTGAAGATCCTCATCCCTGGTATCATGGTGAAACTTCCCTGCATCTTCTCTAAGACCCTTCCTAAATTGTGGGGCAGTTGAACACAATTGTCCACCTGAGGTTTCATAAATGTTTAATAGAATATTTTGGCTTTTGTACTCGATGCTTTTATTAATAAAATCAGGGATCCTGTGTTTTTTTTATTTTAACAGGCTTCTTAGCTTTCTCTTCCATCTTCAAAGATTTGTGTGCATAAACTCCCAGGTCTTTCTGTGCACCCCATGGGTGTCAATGAAAGTGAAAAAAATAAGTTTGGTGTGCGCTATTTAATAAGCTGTCCCACGCACCCGTTCATATTGCTGCCTTGAATTAAAATAACTTTTTTTATTATTCATTGGATGTGGGCATCACTGCCTAAGCCAACACTTATTGCCCATCCCTAATTGCCTTTGAGAACTGAGTGGCTTGCTAGGCCATCTCAGAGGGCATTTAGGAGTCAACCACATTGCTGTGGGTCTGGAGTCACATGTAGGCCAGACCAGGTAAGGACGGCAGATTTCCTTCCCTAAAGGACATCAGTGAACCAAAGGTTTTTTTTATGACAATTGTTTCACGGTCATAACTGGAATTTTAATTCCAGGTATTTTTTAATTGAATTCAAATTTCACCATCTGCCATGTTGGGATTTGAACCTGGGTCTCTGGAATACTAATCCAGGGACAACACCACCTGGGTCTCTGCATTACTAGTTCAGTGACAATACCACTAAACAACCGCCTCCCCAAAGCAAAGATAACTTTGCTTTCTCAGTTACCTTCTGTAGCTGGCAGGAATTTAGCCTAATCTCTTAAGTAAAGACCCAGCCCCCATGAACAACAAGAATTTACATTTATATAGCGCCTTTAGCAGGGTAAAACATTTTCACAGGAGTGTTAGCAAACCAATTTTGACGCAGCCGCATATGACGACATTGAGGTGGATGAATGAGGTCGGTGTTAAAGAGCACCATACAAATGGAGAGAGAGGCAGAGAGGGAATTCTGAGTTTAGGAGCTTGACAGCTGAAGGCATATCCACTACTGGTGGTGCGATGAAAATCAGGAACGTACGAGACCAGAATCGGAGAAGTGGAGAGATCTCACATAAACAAATATGCACACACACACACACATACACACACACAAACGCACACAGGAAGTGCACACATTTAAATGCTAATACAGATTCTATAATGCACTTGGATTAAGTATATTGAAGGAAGCACCTTATTTTTTAGGTTTTGTTTAGTTGCTATTTTCCCAGCTGAAGCATGAATAAAGGCTCAAAGGAATGGATTAAGTGCACATTCGGAGAGTGAGTCAGACATTTAGTATGGATTACCTTGCATAGCCAAGCTGTTAGAGATTGCTCTATTCTCTCTCAATATTGAAGAGCGTTCATTGTAATATTAATGCAGTATTCAATTTCCTGAGAGATATGTGTTTTATTAAAATAACATCAGCTTCTCAACACAAAGAAATTAATTAAGCCCCTTCAGCAATGGCAGAGACTGCAAATGGGGATTGCAAGGGTAAAAGGCAGGCACCAATCTTGTACACATTGTTTTTTCAAAGAAAAATTTTACCACAAGCTGAATAAAACCCATAGTTACACAACAATAGAACCGTGCAATGATAAAGTACTGGAAGAGGCTATTCAGCCCATCGCGCCTCTTCCTAGCTCTTATCCAATTAGTCTAACTCCCCTGCTTTTTCCTCTTGGCCTGGCAAACGTTTCCCCTTCAAGTGTTTAATCAATTCCCGTTTGAAAGTTACGATTGAATCTGCTTCCACACACTTCCAGGCGGCGCAGTCCACATTATAACAACTCGCCGTGTAAAGTTATTCCCACCTCACCTCGGAACTTCTGCCAATCATCTTGAATCTATGGGCAGGGTTTTTGGATCGGCGGGCACGGTGGGCGCAGCGGGCAGGCCTGGGAGTGGCCAGGAAACGGTCCGCCTCCACCGTCCCCCCCCCCCCCTGCCAATCGTCATTTCACACTGGCCGGCCAATCAACGGGCAGCCGGTGTGAAAGACACGCCGAGAAACTCAGCGCTGCTGGGGTAGAGGCGGAAGAACTGCGAGCGCCAAAGTCTGCGCATACGTGGGGGAGGGCGTTCTGACACCCCCCCCACCCCCCCACCCCCCCCCCCGAAGGCGGGGAGCCTTAAGGAGCGGAAGTGTTTTAAAATCAGGAATAAAGCTTGTTAAAAAACATGTCCCCCCCCACATAGGACTCACTCATATGAACAAGGACATAGTAAAAATGATGTCAAAACCCTTTTTTTAAAATTAATGTTGGAAACCTCATCCCGCCCGTGGATGAGGTTTCCTAAAAAGTCCAAAGGCCGCCAGGGCCGATTCGCCCGCCCACCGTCAGGCTGGACGGCAGCGAAAAGTAGCTTTAAATTAATTGATTAATGGCCTTAATAGGCCTCTCAATTGTCGGAGGGCGTGCTGCCGACTCTGGCGTGTGCCCGCCGACTGAAATATCACGTCTGCGCGATGATGTCGGGATGCTCGCCCAATGTGCTATTTTACGCCAGATTGGGTCGGGCACGCGCCAACCTGCGGGATGTAAAATCCTGCCCTGTACTCTCTGGTTACCAATCCTTCTGATACTGGAGACTTACTTATCAGAACCATTGAATAACTTTACTTAATCTCCCCTTAGCCTTTTCTACTCCAGAGAGAATAACTCCAGCTCCTGTGGTCTAACATAAGACCAACATTCTATTTGCCTTCCCTATTACCTGTTGAACTTGTATGTTGGCTTTTTGGGATTCATACACAAGGACTCCCAAATCCCTCTGTGCTGCAGCCTTCTGCAGTCTTTCTGCATTTAAATAATATTCAGCTCCTCTGTTCTTCCTGCTAAAGTGCATAACCTCACACTTTCCCACATTATATTCCATCTGCCACTTGTTTTCCCACTCACTTAGCCTGTCTATGTCCCTCTGTAGACTCCTTGTGTCATCCTCAGCACTTGCCTTCCCACCTATTTTTATATCATCTGCAAACTTGACAATAGTACATTCACTTCCTTCATCTAAGTCATTAATATATATTGTAAATAATTGAGGCCCCAGCACTGATCCCTGTGGCATTCCACTAGTTACAGGTTGCCATCCTGAAAATGTCCCCCTTACCCAACTCTCTGTCTTCTATTAGTTAGCCAATCCTCTCTTCATGCTAATATACTATACCCAACACTATGAGCTCTTATCTTATTAAGTAGCCTTGTGTGCGGACATGATTGAATGCCTTTTGGAAATCCAAATAAATTATATCTATTGGTTCCCCTTTATCTATCCTACTAGTTACCTCCTCAAAGAATTGTAGTAAATTTGTCAAGCATGATTTCCCCTTCCTGAAGCCATGCTGACTCTGCTTGATTAGATTATGTAATTCTACATGCTCTGTTATTACATCCTTTATAATAGACTCTAACATTTTCCCAATGACAGATGTTAAGCTAACTGGCCTATAGTCACCTGTGTTTTTGTCTCCCTCCCTTTTTGAATAAGGATGTTACATTGGCAGTTTTTCAATCCTCTGGGATTTTTTCAGAATCTGAGGATTCTTGGAAGATTACTACCAATATCTCTGTAGCTACTTCCTTTAATATCCCAGGAAGCAACCCATCAGGTCCAGGGGACTTATCAGCCGTTAGCCCCATTAGTTTCCCTAGTACTTTTTTCTCTAGTAATAGTTACTGTATTTATTTCTGCCCCTCTTTTGCCCCTTGATTATTTAGCATTGGAATGCTATTAGTGTCTTCTACCATGAAGACGGAAGCAAAGTATTTATTCAACTCCTGGTTCCCCATTATTATTTCCTCAGCCTCATTCTGTAAGAGGCCTATGTTCACTTTGGTCTCTCTCTGCCTTTTTATATATTTACAGAAGCCCTTACTATTTTTATATTACTCGCTAGTTTAACCTCCAAGTTTATTTTCTCCCTCTTTATTATTTTTTGGTCATCTTTGGTTGTTTTTTAAAACTTTCCCAATCCTCTGGTTTACCACTAATCTTTGCCACATTGTATGTCTTTTCTTTTAACTTGATATTATCCTTTACATCCTTGGTTAACCATGGTTGGTTCTTCCCCTTCCTAGAATCCTTCTTCCTCACTGGGATATCTTTGTTGTGAGTCGTAAGTTATTTTCTTAAATGTCTGCCATTGTTCATCAACTGTCTTTCCTGTTAAATTCCTATCCCAGTCCACTCCAGTCAACTCTGCCCTCATTCCTTTGTAATTACCCTTATTTGAGTTTAGCACAGTTGTTTCCGACCCAAGTTTCTCACACAAACTAAATGCTAAATTCTGCTATACTATGGCCACTGTTTCCGAGGGTATCTTTTACTCAGATAATTTATTAAACCAGCCTCAGTACACATTACCAGGTCCAAAATAGATCCACAATATATTGTTCTAGGAAACTGTCCCAAATACACTCAATGAATTCTTGCTTGTGGCTACCTCTGCCAATTTAATTTTCTCAACCTAATGAAGATTAAAGTCACCCATGATTAATGTGTTGCCTTTTATACATGCTCTCATTATCTCTTGATTTATTCTTTGTCCTACAGTATAGCTACTGTTCGGGGGCCTATAGACTATTCCCATCAGTGTCTTCTTCCCCTTGTTATTTCTTACCTCCACCCATATGGATTCCACATCTTCCGATCCAAGATCCTTTCTTAATGTCGCACTTATTCCATCTCATACTAACAAAGCTACCCCACCACCCTTTCCTTCCTGCCTGTCCTTTCAAAAAGTCACATACCCCTGAATATCTAATTCCCAGCTTTGATCTCCTTGTAACCACGTCTCCGTAATGCCTATAAGATCATACCCATTAATCTCTGTTTGTGCCGTTAATTCATTAATCTTGTTCCAAATACTACGTGCATTTAAGTAAAGAGCCATTCATTTTGCCTTTTTACCATTTTTCCCCCCCTTTGACCTTATTTGCTGCTTTTTTTTATGTTTGTACACTCTGTCCCTTCCTGTCACACTCTGGGTATCATTACCTAAATAGCTGCCCTGCAATGCTGCTGTATCCTTTTGCTTTATAAGCCTATGTATCCCCTTCCAGAACCCTCCCCCACTCTGTTTAGTTTAAAGCACTCTGATCCACCTAATCCACCTAACCCTCTACCCACCTAACCAAAGTCGCACCTCCCTGGTACTAGATTTCCTCTTCACCCTTGCTAAGGTTTTGACATCTCCCTAAGGTGTGGTGCCCAGAGTTGGTCCCAATACTTCAGCTGAGGTCTAACCAGTGATTTGTAAAGGCTTAGCATTACTTCCTTGGTTTGTTACTCCATTCCTATATTAATAAAGCTAAGGATACTGTATGCTATTAAATGCCTTCTCAGCTTGTCCTCTCACCTTCAAAGACTTGTGTGCATTTACCCATTTTGGGGAAGATGCTATCAACCAAAATTAGAAAGTTGATTGGGAGGCAATCGTGCCAGATTTGCACTAAGTGCGGTAGCGGCCATGAAAATCAATGTTTTACCCGCTGACTGCAATGGCGGGTATTCACGCCGTATTGTCCGCTTCTTGCCCCCTTCATTACGCAGCCACAGGCAACACGTCGTCTCGCTGGCGGGCGGCCTCTGAATCGCCCACCACACCGTTACCTCACCGTCTCCTCACTCCGGGTGCCGTATCTAAACTGCAGCCACCCTCACAATTCTCAATGTTTGCAGCCCAGGGCTGCTCCAGTGAAGACATGGTCCCAAAAGCCAAGAGGAGTTCAGTGACCGGTCACTGAAATGCCTTTAGGAGGCCCCACCATGATGTCCTCCTCTGGCTGCAGGAGGTCCAGCAATCTCACCACTCCGGCTAGGGAGGTGGTGGCAGTGGTGATCAGTGTCAATACTGCACTGAAGAGGTTGGCTATTCAGTGCGGAAAGAGGGTGAATGATCCCATCCGTGCAGCCAGGGTAAGGCAACCATCTCATCACTCTAAACTCACACACTCAAGCCCATCACACATTCACTGGCATCTCACTCACTGCCAGCTCAAGGGACATCACCACCCATTCTCACACACACACCCTCACACGTCCATCTGGCCTCATCTCCTCTGGAGGCTGCCTCCTCAGCCCTTAGCACCTTGAGGCCATTTGCACAGATCAACATGTGCCCCCCACACACACCCTGGGATACCCCCCTTCCCCAATACAGCCCTCGCACTGCAGCCTCTTCCCTTGCCTGAGGCCACTTCTCCCCCTTCCCCAAGCAAGACCATGCCCTGCAGCCATTGAAAAGCCAGTCCCCACCTTATGGCTGGTCTGGTAGGTAGAGACCTGCCCATGAGCTCCCCTTAAAGTGATGTGGTGCTGCCTGTGAAGCCTGGCGCTGATGTTGGCGAGTGCTGCCTGAAGCAAGGTAGGCAAACAAACCTTGAAGTCCTGAGTGAAGTGCAGTCCGCCAAGTACACATCGTTTATGTACAGCTGTGAAACACATCAGCATGATTTTATGCCTGGGCGATCCGGTGAGGGAGGTTGATCCCACGAGCAGGACTTATAATGAGATGCCAAAGTATTGAAATTAGGTTCCCTTCGAGCGACGGCAGGATACGGGGCCCACCATTGACGGGTAGAGCAGACAACCACAAACTGGCTTCACTAGGGGTTAAAACCAATTTTTGGCCTTCTCACCATATTGTCCAGGCCCACCCGCCATCTTTCCTGATGCCAATGGGTCTGGACGGTTCCGCCCACTGGGCAGAATTCTCCCCACATCGTGGGGGAGGGGGGGGTTGTGCGGGGGCAGGCGGGGGCGGGGGCGGGAGCGGGTGCGAACCTGATCGGTGCCCCTGATCGGGGCCGCGCCGCCATTTTACGTGGGCGGGCCAATTAAGGCCTGCCCAGCGTGACGCACACCCGGAAGAAGCATTGAGCGCTCCCTGTGCGGGCGGGGGGAGAATTCCCTGAGTCGGGAGTGCAGTGCGCTCTTTCGCACATGCACACGGAAGAGAGCAGGAATCTCCCTGAGGTACCTCCGTGCCTCAGGGAGATTAGTTAAAGTTTACTAAAAGCTAAATAAAGGAAAGGAAATATTTTAAGACACGTCCCCTAATGTGACAGTGTCACATTAAACACAGTGGGCAGTGTTTAAACCAGGCGAGGGGGATCTCACCCACCGGTTGCCTAGCCCTGTGCCACCTCAGAGTTAACATTTCACCTCTGTGACCGTTCATCAGACCTGGAAAAAACTAGAAATGTAATAGGTTTGAGAGTAAGTGAAAGGAGGGTCAGGGGGCAGGGTGGGATAAAGGGCAAGAGAGCGGCAGAGATTAAATGGCCAAAGGGTTAATGGTAGAAGGTCAATAGGAATAGTAACAGGACAAGTAAAGAAACGAAGGATGTGTCTCAAGGAGTGGTTCCCAACCTTTTTCATGTCACAGCATACCTTATATTCTAACAAAAATTGAGGCACAGATCCTATTTTCTCCAACTGAACTGCACTCTATCAAAAGCCTTTTATATCTAAAACCTCCTACAAACACACATCAAGCCATCATCTTACACAATTTAAGCAGTTTACAATGAAAGCCTCCTCACCAGCCGCATGTCAAATAGAAAATGGGTACAATTTAAAAGCGTTTCCCACTAAAGGGGCAGAGACTTTAGCTTGGCAGACGAGGAGCATGCCCTACCCGCTCGAGCGTGAAATAGCGCGCGTTGACATCGGCCGAGCGTGCCAACATCGACGTGCGGTCGCACGATCACTCCGTCGGCGGGCGCGCTGACAATTCAAAGGCCTGCTAAGGGCCCTAAGTTATCGATTGTGCTTAACTTTTCACTGCTCGGTCAACCTAACGGTTGGCGGACAGGCGAAAAGGCCAAGCGGCCTTTACACTTGCTTGGATACCCTCCTCTGCGGGCGGGATGAGGTTTCCAGAAGCAAATAATAATAATAATAATAATATAAAACTTTTAAAATTTAATTAATAACGTGTTGCTGCTCCTATGATAGAGTCACACGAGGGGGACGTGTTTTATTCCGTTTTTTTTTCCTTCATTTTTTAAAAAAATAATTCTTCATCTCCCTGGGGCAGCGCTGTGCCTCGGGGGTGGGGTGGGGAGGGGGGATTATGAAGCCCTCATTCTCGCGCGCGTGCGCAGAGTTGGCGCTCGGCCCCCTCACCATCCTCCACTGCCGCTCGCCTTTCCCGCCTTAATGGGCCCGCCCGCGAGAAATTGTGGGTCCGGCCCCGATCGCGGGCGGCGGGCAGCGGTCAACTTTCCAGGCCGCCCCTGTCCGCTCCGGCCGAACCCGCCCGGCTTTCCGCCAGGGCCCAAATTCTGCCCAAGGTTTCAGCGGTTTTCTGGGTTTTTTTTTTGTTTAAAGCCTCCACGTGAAAGTTCATTTTCGTAACGTGATAAAAAACGAGTTCGGTTTCCTCTCACGCGTTAAACAAAAAACTGAAATTAAATTGATGAATCAGAGCAAAGTGCGAATGAAGGAAATACCGTGAGCAGCATCTTAATGGCAATGTTAGTGTGACACTGTGGCCTGCCTCTGACAGCACAGTCTCTTTATCCAGAAGGACCTAATGACAGGGCAACTGGCAGGTCTTGCTCCACTGACTACCCCTCTATTGTTTTTTTCACATGAGGCAGTGTTGAGAACACCAGCGCCAGCTGGCACAGGAAGGTTGTGGGTAACGGTAAGAGTACTGCTGCGGCGAGATCTGAAATAGGTGGATAGTCTTGTCCCGCAAGCCTCCAAAACGTGTCCAGAAGGCGTCTCCGCAAACGTCGGTTTCAGTGGACGATCCATCCTGAGATCTGCGAGTTCCCCTTGTTCCTTTTAATGGCCATTTCTTCGTCGATTCGAAAGAAAGAGAACGAAATGGGTCACTGACCAAATCAGAGCCTGGCAGTCAAACGTCTCTTGTCGGGTTTTAAGATGGGTGGAGGTGAGCTTGAGTGTGGTTTTTTGCTGATGCCAGCTCGGGCGTCTGAATCGACCCACTTGCCAGCTGACCTGCCAATGGGCCAGCTTTGATCTGAAGCCTTTGAAGTTTACGTGTGGCAGTTTGAACGTTTCCCCCTGCAGTTTAGCATTCGGGTGGCTGAATCGATCTGAAAGATGTACAGGCTTGGCACACCAAGAGCCATCACGTGTTGAATGTTTGTGTGGTGATTCATGCAGAGTTGGAAACTCTTTCAGCACGCTATGGAGCTCCTAGACACAGGAGAGGACCCTCCCCTGAGACAGCCATCCCACTCCTGTGTGCATGAGTAAACCCTCAGCTCCCATCCCTACACACAAAATAGTAAACAGGTGCGATTCCAAAGGACGTGATTTTACATAATTCGCGGTTTTCACTGTTTGGTCTAATACTGCAGTTCACTCAGACGGCATTGTTTTGGCACAAAGGGCTTCAGGCTGCAGGACACAGTGGCTGACCTGGATGTCAGGGCTGTTCTTTGCCTTACCCACGAATCCTTTGACTTTCCCTGTCATGGAAGCTGCTCTGTCAGTGCAGTTGCTATTGCACTGGGTCCAGTTAAGCTTGTTTTCCTTCAGATAAGCAGTTGCGACACGAAAAGATTTCCTCTCCGGTCACGCGACTGGGAAATTCTTTGCCGAAGAAAGAGATTCTTTTTGATAGAATCCCTGTCAACATACCTGACGTTGGCTAAGAGCTGGCAGTGTCCGCTGATACCTGGGGAGCCATCATCAATCTGCGGGGCAAAATTTCCACTCATTTCTAAGTTCTCTTGAAGCACAATATCAACAGGCGTTTCCTCAATGCACCGTTTGTATGGTCAGAAAGAGGAACTTTGTCCGTTTCTTTGGCTGCGTCAGCTTCCAACGTTACTCTCACAATACTGGGGGTTTCAGCAATGGTGTGTGGCTTCTTTGATCTCGCTATGAGCTCAGTCACCAGGTAAGTCGCATCACCCGAGACCCAGACACAATCCGCCATATGTTGAGTTTTCTTTACCTTTTGTTCTCTCGAGTGCTTGAAGTACCCTATACCCTTCCTGGAGAGCCGAACAGTGTTATGTATTCAAATGGTGCTTCAACATACTTGGTGCTGCTGCAGTGTTTAAGAGCCTCTCCCGACAAGTTATGGATTCTGGAACATGCCAAGAGGCATCACCACTCCGCGGAAGTCCAAAGACCAAGTAGCTGTTGCCGTGCTGTCGATGTACAAACCTTGTGCTATCCTCCTGAGGTTCTGTTGTTCCGTTCACATCTGAATCAGAGCGGGATTCTTCACTCCTCTTCAGGAACATATCCATGGCCAACTGTGGTCGAACACACCACACTGCACAATAAATGCTCTCAAGCATCAACTTAGAGGAATAATTTCAGCTCTTCTTGGCTGCGCCAAGCAGAACAGTACTGCTCCAAATGTGTGCCCTTGCCCTCACGCCTCGCAGCACACAGTTAACAACCTTTGGTTGCCTTCTCAGATCTTCAGGGCTTCCTTTGAGGTCTCATCGACTGCCAGGGCTTTCCCCGAATCCACTTCACCTAAGGTCTGCCCCCTGCGGCCCTTTCTCTAATCGGAGCCTGTTTCTTCTTTTCTTAACTTTATTGGTTCCTGTTTCCGACCCCCTGTCTTCTTCCCTTACTTGAAGCTTCCTTTTTGGGCTTCTCCCTGACCTGTCTCCCCTGTTTCGGACCTCTCCCTGATGCCCTCGCTCACCCCTGTGTTTTTGCACCCTGCATGAGTTTCCTCTCTACATTCAGGCTTACGAGGCCTGAACATGGGGCTGACGATGGTAAAGAACCTGAGCCACGCATGTGCGGCCTGTCCCTTGGCGCACGTTTGGGAGGCCCGAGGCCTATTGGGGTTTGGAGATGCCAACCTCCGAGCCCAAGGCAGAGGTAAGTTGAATCTCCTAACGTACACATATTAATAATTTTGAAACTTATTTCCCGGCACACTTGGGCGACCTTCACGGCACGCCAGTGTGCCGCGGCACACCAGCTGGGAACCATTGGTCTAGAGGAGGTGCGAATGGCATGACCCTGAGTGACTGGCAGTCCAAAAGCTAAGGAAACAAGAGAGGAGCAACAGGGGGGAAAAAAAATGTACAGAACAAGGAAACAATATAGGGTCAGAGGTTAAGATGTAAAATGGTTGAAATCAATGTCGAGCCCAGAAGGATGTAAAGAGCCCAGTCGGAAGATTCGGTGCCGTACTTTCAGCTTAAGTTGAGCTTTATTAGAACAGTGCAAGAGGCCAAGGACAGAGAGGTCAGGGTGGGAGCAAGGTGGAAAATTCAACTGATAGGTGACTGGTCACGGTCATGTTTACAGATTTTTTATAAAGTTAGGCCCATGGACCGGCCTTCCCAAACTGTTGCCAATTGAGGCCCCTTAAGTGGGAAATCAATGACCACTTAAAAGCCTCATCCCCACTGTGGGAAGGGGGCTCCCCACGCAGAGCGCAAGTCCAGCAAACCTTGGCTGAGTTTGCTTGCAGGCTCCCGCGAAGGTTCCTTGTTCAAAGGCACTCAGTTCCTGACCGAGGGACTTGGCATTGGGAAGAGGAAGGGCTCACTGACAGCCACCACCCCCCTGCCCTTGCTGCCGACCCCCTCCCTGCGACCTCCCCACCCTGCGACCCGCCATTACTCCCCTGTGCCTGGGCCCAACCTTGACCTGAGGCCTTGGGTGGGTGCAGCACCGGCAGCAGCCACTGCCTCCCTGGTGGCGCTGCTGAGTACAGAAGGGCGGCTGGCTTCTGATTGGCCAGGAGCTCGCAGGGTGTGGGCAAGACCTCCTGGGGCCCTTGATCCCGGGGAAAGGGGGATTGGCTGACTGTCAAGTAGCTGGTTGGCACTTTGTGCGGTGGGCCTTCTGGAAAAGAGTGGGGTATCAATGGCTACCCCAGCTGGCAGCTGAGATCCCCATTGCCCCTACAAGATTCTACACAGAAACCCTTCCCTCCCATGCAAACCAGCTCAAAGCAAGGTTATATGCAGATCCACACTGCTTTCAAGTCTCCCCAGACTATAGGTATTAAAATTGTCAGAGAGAAGAGATTTTCACTCATTATCCGAAGTAAAATTCAAACCCAAGTTGGAAAGATGAAAAAAGGGTCCCGACATATTGTCCCTCATCCCCAGTATCCTAATCGGCAAAAAAAAAAGACCTCTCATTTTTAATGTAAAAATTGTTCCTTCAAGAAAGTTATTAAAAAAATCACAATGCATCCCTGTCACTTGTGAGTTCCCAGTTAATTAAAAAAAAATTGAAGATGTAGACACTGAGGCCGCGTCTATGGTTGCTTGGCAACAAAATATGCAGCCAATTATATTAAGATATGTGCATTCGCTCTACTAGAAGATGAGATTCAAGCGCCAGGTCCTAGCAATTTGAGACCTATATCTTTCACTGACGATCATCTCATTTGATTGATCAAAAGTGGCATCATAATTCATGAAGTTATTGAGCAGGGACACAGATATTGCCCCGCTAACTATTGTGATACAATCCTATAAACATATTCTGAAACAGCAATTGCCGTTCTCTGCAGAGACCTACAGGATTGTAACGCTAGTCATCAAAGGTCTTTCTCTTAAGCTTTTAGTTAAATTGCTGGGGAATTGACAGAAAACATAATTGGAAGAAAGGGGATATTAATCATACCATTTACTAAACTAACTTGGAGTTCAACACCTTGCATACCAGAGTATAATGTTGCAATGAAGAATTCTAAGCTAAAAAATAATCAACAGGATATTCAATCACTGAGTTAACTAGCTTGTAGAGCCTTAAAAATCACTATCAAATCAGGGATGGTGGATATTAGTGGACTAGTGGGCTTTGTCTCAATTCTTTTCACTCTCGTTTGCAGTGAAATGCATTTTCTATAAATGCTAATTATATGATTCAAAAATTAATTTCTTAAGCATACAATATCGGGGGAGACCAACAATTCCCCTTTTCCTGGATTGTTTTTCAACAGAGGCTGCATGGATTTCCCAGATGGAAAAGCGCTACGCTATCAGAGTATTTGTTTAGGCTAAGATTATAACTCACATTTATTGTAAGAATTAAGAGTAAGCAGAATTACATAGAATTATTCAGTACAAAAATTGGCTAGATGATCCAATCAATCTCTGTTGGCTTTCATGCTTGATAAAGCCTCTTATCATCCTTCCTCATCTCTCTCCACCAGTATAATACTCATTCTGCGTAAAGAAACATAGGGCAGGGTTTTTAGCTCGGTGGGTGGGCAGGCACCTGACCCGACCGAGCATAAAATGACGCGCGATGACATTGGCCGAGTGTGCCGACGTCAGTGCGCAGCCATGTGATAGCTCGGTCAGCGGGCACGCGCTGGAGCCAGCAGTGCGCCCACCAACAACTAAGAGGCCTATTAAGGCCATTAAGTTATCAATTGTGCTTAGTTTTTCACCGTCTGTTCAACCTAATGTAGGCGAAAAGGCCAAGCGGCCTATGCATTTTTTTTGGAAACCTCATCCACGGGCGGGCTGAGGTTTCCAAAAATAAAATACAAATGGAATAAAAACTTTCATTTTTAATTAAAAACACGGCCTTGCTCGTGTGACAGAGTCGCATGAGGGGACATGTTTCATTACATTTTTCTGTTGTTTAATAATCTTTTCAATATGTTCTTCATCTCCCTGAGGCAGCTCGGTGCTGCCGTTGATGTATAGGCTTGGGTGGGCCTTAATTGGCCCAACAATGTGATATCGCAGTGCGCTGTCGATCAGGTCAGCTTCCTGACCGCCCCCGCCAATCCTGCTCATCAAGGGCAAAATTCTGCCCATGGAGTACTTTGTAGGTGGTTTCTGGGGAGTAAACATCATTCAGAGAGGGGAAGAAGGGAAAAAGACCTCTCCGAGTAAAATTGTCACAGTCTAGAGACATGGACTGCTGAACTGAGATGTGGACCTGTGGACCTACTTACTCTTAATTCTTACAACAAATGGATAATGGGGTTTTCCTCTCCTCGTGTCTGGGTCTACTGTAGACTACCTGAGAGAGATTGACTGCTATCATTCACCAACAACTCCATTAATGTTAGATCATTAACTACCAGGATGGTATCAGGGAGTTTGGTCTCTTTATATTTAACAAATTCTCCTGTGGATTATTAGGCAAAACTGCATAACATAGACTACAGCACAGACACAAACCATTTAATTCAACTGGTGTATGCTGACATTTATGCTCCTCATCAGCACCTCTCACTCCACTACACCTAGCACCATCACCTCCTAAACCTGCAACCTCTACCACCTAAGGGCAGTAGACGCATGGGAATACCACCACCTGCAAGTTCCCATCCAAGTTACACACCGTCCTGACTTGGAACTATATTGCCGCTCCTTCACTGTCACTGGGTCTAAATCCTGGAACTCCCTCCCCGACAGCACACTGTCTCAGTGCACCTACACAACACAAACTGCAGGGGTTCAAGAAGGCGGCTCACCACACCTTCTCAAGGGTAATTAGGGTGGAGAACAAATGCTGGCTTTTGCCTGCGATGCTGACAATTCCATGAAAGAATAAAAAGAATCAACAGAGACGGGAAGAAAAAGACAACAATCCTAAAGACGTTCCTGGTATTCAGAGCTGTTGTGGTATGATTACAGATTACAGAGATTTGAAAAGCACTCTAAACATCAGTTTCCAGTTTCCATTTATATTGATGACCCTTTCCATTCAGGCATATACTTGAAATTTATCAAATTCATCCTGAATGCTTATGTTGACCTAAGATTTCACATTTTTAAAGCATTGTTTTGCAGCAACATATTATCCTGTCGATCTTCTCTCTGTTGGTTAAACCTATCGCTTACTTGTAAAAGGGGACCTCCCTGGTGATGGGAATTGTCCGACGTTGAACTTTCGTCTGACACACGAGATACAGCAATACACCTGGTCTGGAACTGAAAACGAGTCCAGTACAAGGCTGGAAACACCAGCAAGAACGTCATGTAAGATGTGGTCCAGTGAAAAAGCTGCCATTCATTGGGAGGGCAGATAACTGAGGTGTGACTATGATGTAATTGTCACATTTAAACCTAGGAACAAAATCGCAATATTGTTTAATATATAAAGCAACTTATTACATGATTAGGTCTTCCAGGTTTTTAAAAGATGCCTATATATTAAGGAAAAGAAACCCTGTCAAATGGCTTGGTTTTTAATTGCTGTCCATAATTATTTAAATAGAAGTCCCAGGTATTGCAAATTGGAAATGAAAGCAGGAGAAGGTGATTTAGCAACAATTTGCATTTACAGAATTTCACAGACTGGTTGCAGCACAGAAGGAGGCCCTTCGGCCCATCAAGTCTGCTCCACAGAAGCCATTTACCTTGTGCCACTTCCCGGCCTTCTCCTCGTATCCCTGTACACTCTTCCCTTTTCGATAGAAATCCAATTCCCTCCTGATTGCCTCGATTGAGTCTGCCTTCACCGCACTCTCGGGCAGTGCGTTCCCGACCTTACAACTCGCTGCGTGAAAAGGTTTTTCCTCATGTCCCCTTTGCTTCTTTCGCCAGTTATCTTAAATCTGCATCCTCTTGTTCTTGGTCCTTCCACCAATGGGAGCAGTTTGTCCCTATCTACTCTGTCCAGGCCCCTCATGATTTTGAACACCTCTATCGGATCTCCTCTGAACCTTCTCTTCTCCAAGGAAAACAGACCCAACTTCTCCAGTCTATCTATGTAACTGAAGCCCCTCATCCCTGGAATCTTTTCTGCACTCTTTCTAATTTCTTCACATCTTTCCTAATTTATACAGCATTTTTAATGCACTAAAACATCCCAAGGCACTTCACAGGATGTTAACAAACAAAATTTGACATTGAGTCACATGAAGTGTTATTAGGACAGATGCCTGAAAGCTTGGTTGAAGATGTAAGGTTTTTAAAAAACTATTTCATGGGATGTGGGTGTCGCTGGCAAGGCCAGCATTTGTTGCCCATCCCTAATTGCCCTTGAACTGAGTGGCTTGCTAGATCATATCAGAGAGCAGTTAAGAGTTAACTGCATTGGTGTAGCTCTGGAGTCACATGTAGGCCAGACCAGATAAGGATGGCAGATTTCCTTCCCTAAAGGACATTAGTGAACAAATGGGGATTTTATGACAATCAATGATAGCTTCATGGTCACCATGACTAGCTTTATATTCCAGGTTTATTAACTGAATTCAAGTTCCACCAGCTGCTATGGTGGGATTTGAACCCATGCCCACAGAACATTATCTTTGGTCCCTGGATTATTAGTCCAGCAGCGTTACCGCTATGCCACCATCTCCCCCTAATTTAATGTGTGTGAAAGGACAAACGAGAGGTAGGGAGGTGAAGGGTTTGGGTGGGGGAAGGCTCTAGGAGCCAAGGATGTAGGTTGCTGAAGGCACAAGGCATGGCTACAACAGCAGAGCAAAGTAATTTGGGAATGAGCAAGAAGACAGAATTGGAGGAATGCAGTGATCTTGGAGACTGGTAGGGCCTGAGGAGGTTGCAGAGGTGATGAGGGATGGAGGCATTGGAAAACATGGCATCACTATACAGGCAGCAGAGTTTTGTAGGAGCTCAAGTTTTTGGAGGTGGAAGACTGGTCTGGAAAACCAAGGATCTAGGACCTAAAACAGACACGGGGGGCAAGTCGTCCTCCTCAGATGTGAAGGGTCACATGGTGCTGCAGGGATACATGAATTCAAAGGAATAATTAGCCATTTAAAAGCATCAGAAGTTCACATTATAATCGATTAAACAAAATAACATAACAGGTCTATAAATATTTTGTTAACAATGTATTTTGCTAGACACCGTCCCTCATGAAAAAGAAACTAATCATGATATACGCACCAAAATCTTCATAAATCAAGAATCCAAGCATTAGCATTATCGATAACCCAATATAATTGGGCAGATACACACAAATGTATATGAAATGAGCCATTCCTGAGTTCTTTACTTTCCATTCTTTTGGGACAAGAGGCCACTAACATAACACAAGTTGGCAGAAAATGTGTACATTTATTCTATACATTGCTGACGGTGAAACAAAGCTGAAAATAACCTGATCTCACTGGTGATATTGACATGTCCCACAACAATGTCCAGTGTTGCCTTAGCCCAAGAAATCATTTCGTTTTTAGTTTGATTTTGCGTTTTTGTATGCATTCACAATGCAAACGTAGGGGATGCATTGAAGAGGTTTCATTCCTAACAATGAAGGAGTAATCGTATAAATGCAGCCTCAATCCAGCTGACCCATTAAAGTCATATCCTCAAAAATGTTGAATGCAGAAGAGCCCTTATCCACTGGATTAAGTACCCCCATGCATGTGAACATTTACACAATGCTGGTCAATTTAATTAGCACTCATCTTTTTAAGACAGAGCATATGATCAATTACTCCATTGAAAACTTATTTTAACTTATCATACCATATCTAATTATGACAGTTGAAGTTGGCAAGGCCTTTTGAACTCACCTGTCAAAAGGTTCTTGACTCCACAGTGGGCTTCCTCCAAGGTTTATGACTCCTCTGAGATACCATGAACCATGTCGCCTAACAAAATCGCATGAAGAAAGCGGGAGCACTAAAATTCCCACCCCTGATATGGAGTAAGGAAGGGTGGAATTTTCCATGCCCGCTGGCTGTGAAAGGTGGCATGCATGGAAAATATGGTGGGACCTGCTTCACGACGGCGTGAAGGCAGGCCACGACCTTTTGCTCAGCCCACCGACGGCGGGCTGCATTTCCCACCATCAATCGGCGGGGAGTGAATTGTGATACATTGGCATATAATTAAAAGGCCATCCTACCAGGCTCTTGGAACCCTGCCATATCGTCCATCCATGTCAGCGGGAAAGCACACCGTCGTGTCTCAAAACAGCACGCAGGTAACGTGCACTTGGCGGCCTTCACTTTGGGGGAACTAAGGTGGGTGAGGAGCAGCGTTCTCCACAAATCGTCCGCTGTTTACAGGCCTCAGGGGCACCGGGGTGGGTGGGGCAACTGATGCCTGGCCCCGGAGGCAACTGCTGAGGGAGTGGGGGGGTGTCAAGTGCTGCCCTGGCGCTACATCCCATGCACAGGCAATCGAGGAGGGGCAGGGTAAGTGAGGTAAGTGGCCATGCATTAGGAACACCTGTATAAACTGACCAGGCCTCTACAACTAAGACAGATCAGGCACAGCCACAGTGATATGATTGGGGTCAGGCTCCTAGCCTGCCCGTCCATGTAAGCAATGAGGAGGCACCAAAGGGCCACCAAGCGCTCCATACCTAACCCCTTCCCCCCGTGCTCCCCCTCCCGGCCCAGACTTTGAGTCCTCCACCACTTTATTGGACTGTGGAGCAGTTGGACTGCACACGTTGTACAATCTCCTCACCAACATTGGCCATGGAACAGTCACTGCTGGAGGTGCTTACAGCCCCTTGCAATCTCAGCATCCTGGTTTGGACCAGATCCCCCATGTCACAGGTTGACAGGGCAGCCATGCAGTGCACTCATCTCTGGCCATCCGAGGGGAACCAGCACTCTCCGGGAAGCATTAAGGGGCAGTCACACAGGGCCAGGAAAGGTGCTAAGTACAGCCATGATAACCATGTCTCTCTCTTTTTCATGCTGCAGGAGGACCATGTCAGGATCATGGATCTTGGTGACCTAGCTGTGTGCCTGATGGCCGACAGAGACTGTAGATGATGAAGGAGAGAGTGACTGAGGCTCCTGGCTGTGCAAAGACAGGAGCAGCAACTTCAGGAAGAAGGGGCAGCAGGGGCTCCCACACACACTGCCCAGGAGTGACAGTGAGCCGTGGCTGGTTGGTGCCTAGCGACACCCAGGGTCTATAGACGCCGCCTGCCATTACTGCAGATGACTGAGAACTAGTATCACCGACGATTGCACATGTCTAGGGACCTGGTGGCTCACATCTGCCACTTACTGCAGGACTTGGTGCCAAGGGGACATGGAGGGCATCCACTGCCAGTGGCTGTGAAAGTGACCATGGTCCTCAATTTCTATTCCAGTGGCTCCTTTCAGGGCTCCACAGGTGACCTCTGTGGGATTTCACAATCTGCCACCCACAAATGCATCCATGAGGTCACGGATGCCATCTTCTCCATGGCACACAACTTTGTGCATTTCGCCCGGGACTGGGACAGCCAGGATGCAAGGGCCATTGGATTCACCCAGATCTCGGGATTCCCACAGGTCAGGGTGTGATTGACTGCACTCACATGGTGCTCGGGTCTCCATTGCTACACTCAGTAGACCTCATCAACCACAAGGGCTTCCACTCACTGAATGTGCAGCTGGTGTGCGACCACCAGAAACTCATCCTGCAGGTCTGTGCACGGTTTCCATGGAGTGTGCACAACACCTACATCCTGAGTCACTCGCAGATCCCTGCAGTCTTCCAGGGTCCACAGAGGCTGCAGGGATGGCTCCTCAGGGCCAAGGACTACCCACAGAGGCCGTGGCTGATGACACCCATGTGGCGGCCTCAGACTGCAGCAGAGCGACGCTATAATGAGGCTCATGCAGCAGCTCACAACTTGGTGGAGCAAACCATCAGGATGCTGAAGATACGGTTCCAGTGCCTGGACCGGTCTGGTGGAGCCCTGCAATACAGTCCACAGAGGGTGTCACACATCATCATCGTCTGCTCTTTACAACCTGGCACTGCAATGGGGAGAGAAGCTGGCTGAGGGGGAGATGGAGGAGCTGGAGGTCTCCTCCGTTGAGGAGGATGCTGACAGAGATGAGGGTGAGGGGGTCCTCGGTGATGATGACGATGAGGATGAGGCTCTTGCACTGGCCAGACAAGGCAGGCATACTCAGGAGGCCCTCATAGCTGTTAGATTTGTGGAGGATGATGACAACATGCAGTGAGGTGTCCCCGTAGATCCTCACATTGCATCTGTGAACATTTGACTCCAGTCTGGCTTATCACAGCA
Source organism: Cetorhinus maximus (assembly GCF_964194155.1). Classification (NCBI taxonomy): domain Eukaryota; kingdom Metazoa; phylum Chordata; class Chondrichthyes; order Lamniformes; family Cetorhinidae; genus Cetorhinus; species Cetorhinus maximus. Next base: position 12,859,559 of record NC_135908.1, on the reverse strand, counting down.
CCAATACTCTCTGTGAGAATGCTCCTGTCATGGAGATGCAGTGGAGATCTTAATAATCGCTTGATTCCAGGAGGATGATGATGATATGCAATGAGGACACTCCACAGATCTTCACACAGCTTCTGAGAATGTCTGATTCCTGTCTAGTCAAAGGTAGCTTGCTTGCGCTCCATGGTCAGGGCCAGCTCAGAGATGTAGACATGAAACTTTAGATGCATCTGATGCTGTGTCCGCCTTCAGCACCTCAGCCCTTCAGGAGCTGGTGCTCAGCATCACTGGTTACAGATGCTGGTGTGATGGGGGCCAGCCCCACATTAAAGCACACAGAGAGTATGAGAGAACTGCATAGTGCCTGCCCACTACATTCTGTCAGCAATGACCAGCACTGTCGAGGTGCAGACATCAGTAATGTTTCCAGTGAGTGTGAGGCTGGACCATCACTGTGGGCTGAAGGCTGCACAGAGCACAGGGAAGAGGCCCTGGACTGAGACACCTGCCTTTATCTTGTGCAGAAAGGTTTCACATCTGAGTGACAAGAACACTGCTCATCAGAACAAGGAGCCATAGGCAGGGAGACATTCTGAGGAGTTTATTGACAATAGTGAACATTATGTACAAGTGATTAACACCCGGGGCCAGGCTGTGCAACTACTTTTACCTAACTTTCTTAATCCTGCTGCTACGTCTTGGTGCTCCCTGGATATCCACAGCGGAGGTGGAGGCAGCCTGCTGACTGCTACGCTGAGCCTGTGGTGACTCTGGTGGGCTTATTCTGGAGGGCTGAGACCTGGAGGGCCCCGGCCTGCTTTCGGGGTCCTGCTGTGTGGCAGTGGCACCCTCCTCGGCCTGTGAAGCTGGATCTGCGCAGGTCACAGGAAGAGGGGATTCGGATGGGCCGGTCACTCCCAGAGTCACCTGGATAGATGGCCCTGGAGTGCGCACCTGCTGACCCTCCTCCCTATGGGGGCCCGAGGGCCCCTGGCTGACTCCGTGAGCGGAAGGAGTAGCTGGAGTGAGATAGAGCTGCCCAGCATCCCTCTCGGGTACACGCTGTTGGAGGCCAACTATAGCGTCAGTGATGGAGTTGAGCCCGCGCCGCAGTGCAGGAGCGACGTCCTGGACCAAGGTCTCCATGGTGGCCGCCATCCTGCCAGTGTTGACCTCGAGGCATTGGCATGCAGGCGCTATCACCTCAGCCTGAAGGCAGACGGGCTTCTCCATGTGCCTTGCAATCTGAGGAGTGCAGCGGACATCCCTTCCTGATGTTCCCGAGTTTGCCTTTGCAACTCCAGCAACTGTGACATGACCGAGTCCAGAGGCTCCTCATCCAACTCAAACTCAGCAACGTTCTGGCCTCCAGCAGCCCTCCGAGTGCCGGGGACCTGGGAGGTCCCTGCCTCCACCTGCTGTGGATCAGACAGTGCGATGTGCTCACCAGATTGTGATCCCGAGGCTGCTCTAAAGCTGGGTCCCACCGAGGTGTGTGTCTCTGTGCTGGTGGAGGGTGTGGGTGAGCGCTGTGATGGAACTTCAGGGAGGGTGCCTTCAGATTCCTCTTCAGAGGTTTCTTCAGGGTTTGACTGGAGGCCCTGGGTCATGGATTCTGTCGGCTGTTTGGCAGATGTGCCTGTGAAAGCAAGGAGAGATAATTAGTGCATGGCAGTGACCTGTGAAACAGGACACATCACTCACAGCATGGTTGTCTGATGGATGTTGCACTGCTGGATCCTTACTTGGTAGTGCAGCGCCGACCTCACCGTCAGCACAGGACCGATCCCGGTCATCGCAGCCCAGCTGGATGGCTCTGTTTTCGAATTCTGTATGAACTTTGACCTCCGGCATCCTTCCACCTGCCTGTGACCTTTCCCTCCTGTTGTGAGCCGGTTTGTCCTGCATGGATAGAGATGGGGAGAGTGTAGCAGGACACCTGTCAGGCCAGATGATAAGTATGCCTGGCCTGTGTGGGTGGTGAGTGGTCCCATGGGTAGGGTGAGGACAATGACGGTGAGTGTGAGAAAGTGAATGGTGATGTCCCTTGCATTGGCTGTGATTGTTTGTGAGTGAGTGTGTGAGTTGGGAGTGATGAAAAGAGTGACTTACCCTGGCAGAACGGAGGAGATTATTCATCCTTTTGCGGCACTGGGTGGCTGTCCTCCTCTGCAGGGCATTGGCGCTGACCACCGCTGCCACCGCCTCCCAAACCGGCTTGATGACACTGCTACCCATCCTGCGGTCAGAGCGTGGGGGGTAGAGCACATCCTGGCGCGACTCCACGGCATCCAGCAGTCGCTCGAGGGACCCGTCGTTGAAGTTGAGGGCTACAGTCTTTTTATCCTTTGCTGGCCATGTCTCCCGGACAGCGGCGGTGAGCTGGTGGCAATGAGTGCTTTGCTGGCAGCTCCCTTTTAACAATGGCGGCCAGCGTGATGCGTGTCGATAGCGAGCAGGCAAATGAGAGCCCGCCCGCCAAGGAAATGGCGTGTTCCCCGGGAATGCATAAATAATGAGGCTGGCTCAGGGAGATACGCCGTGAAAACCCGCCGATGTCTCCGTTTCACCTGCCCGCTATCGCAACTAGCGCAATTCTGGGAAAAGAGGGGGGTTCCACAGCCTGAGCTCACTACCCACACCCTCATCCCATGACCATAAAAATCCCACATGATGGGAATGGGGGTGCGAATACTGGAATCAGGCCCCATCTGATATTTTTAAGAACCCCACCTCCACCCCAACATGGGCAGAGGAATGAACGTCCAGACTTGTGTGTCTTTGGGAGTTGCCAATCCTGCTTTGTTTCAGAGTCAATTGGGCGCCTGAACTATATTACATGTTTAGCATTGGCGGAAAGTTGAAACTATCTTGCATGGACGCTAACTGAATTAACACACGATCAGTTCCATTATATTTTTAAGCTAGAAATGTTTTTTTTTTCCAATGTGAGCATTAAGAATGTGTAATGTATGTGTAAGAATTTGATTGCTTCTGAAGCTCAACAACCAATCAACATCCTTTTCTCCTGTCGTAGAAATTGCGATCCTTTGAAATTTGACATTCTTGCTTTTGTCCTGATGAGTGGAAGAAGAAAAGGTTTGGCAACGTGTCTCTCCTGTCAGCAATATTCAAGTTCTGTGCTACCAAGTGACCATTTGTAAGATATTGGTCCAGGTTGTCCATTCCCCGCAGGTACCCCGGAAGATGCACTTGGGGGTACCCTCCCTGCACTGGGGGTGAGCAGGGTAGGGAGTAATGCTGGTCAAGAAGCTATGGGATTGCATCCATGATTAATTTTCCATCCACGAATGACATGAAAACCAACCAAATGGATGAAAGGATACTATTCTTCTGGTTGACTATTTTACAGATCTGAATACTACCATTTTGAAATCTGGACAAACAAACAATACTCTTTCGATGCAAAGGGTATTTTCTGACAATGTTAGTGCACCTTGTGCTTGTGAATTCTCCAGCTTTGCTTCAAAAGTCTGTATGATCAACAGCATGAACTTGTATTTAGATCACGCCTCTCTTACATAATAAAACATCACAGGCAAATTATAAAACAAAATTTGACACCCAGCCACGTAAGGAGATACTAGGCCAGATGACCAAAAGCTTGGTCAAAGAGGTAAGTTAAGGAGATCATCTTAAAGGAGGAAAGCAAGATAGAGAGAGACAGAAAGGTTCAGGCAGCGAATTCCAGAGCTGAAGATACGGTCACCAATTGTGGAGCGATTAAAATAAGGAACGTTGAAAAGGACAGAACTTGATGAGCGCGGAGATCTTGGGGGCCTGTGAGGCCGGAAGAGATTATAGAGATAGGGAGGGCGAGGTCACGGAGGGGTTTAAAAATGAGAGTTTTAAAATTGAGGCATTGCATAACTGGGAGTCAGTGTGGGTCAGCGAGCACAGAGGTGATAGGTGATCGGGGTTCCATACAATTTAGGCTGAGGTCTGTAAATAGCCCAGTGTGACTTGACATTAAGGCACCTGGACAAACAAGGACCCAGTTTGGATCTCTCATTGCCCTGCAGCTTTCCAACATTAATCATTCATTAATGAACGTTTTTAAAGAATTCTAATTCCTTTTAAGACAAATAAGGGAATGCTTTGCTTCATAATTAAAAATTCACTAATGAAATTATGTTCTCTAAAATCACACCTTTCAAAGCTACATAATTCTACTGCTTTATATGTGATTGCATTACTAATTTGGAATCACGACAGATATAGCTACTTGAACCCAACTATATTCGCCTTTGTTATCTCATTGAATTAATATAATAGAATGTTTCAAAAACTCTGTAGAGTGTTTTTAGAATGATTTTCCCAGTGTATTTAGATATGCCACCAGGCAATTAGAAATTGATTGAAATTTTACACCTTATATCAGTTTTGATCAAATCCTAAGAATGGGAAAGGTAATTCCTGATGAAGGGAATCATGAGTCAATCTTACACACTTCAGGGAGAAACAAGTCCTACTTGTGCTCAGAAGCCAATAATTGTGGGGAGAATTTTCTCCCCATCGGGAGGGTTGGGCGGGAGCGGGCATGGGTGGGTGAGCAGCCAATCTGCCTCAGGGAGATCAGTTTGATTTTTAGAAATTTAAATAAAGGGGAAAAAAAAAAAATTAAGACACGTCCCCTCATGGGACAGTGTCACACGAGCTGGGACATGTCTATGAATTTTATTAAAAATTTTTATTAAAGTTTAAAAACCTTCAAGAAACCTCATCCCGCCTGTGGATGAGGCTTCATGATAAATGCAAAGGCCGCCTGGGCTCTTCGCCTGCCCCCCCGCCAACCTTAAGGCTAGCTGGGCAGCTCAGTTAATTATTTTAATTGGTATTTAAATGGCCTTAATAGGCCTTTAAAGGCCGACTCCGGTGCGCCCCCACCGAACTGAAGATCTAAATGACGCGCGGTGACGTCGGGACGCACACATGACATCACCGCGCGTCCTTTTACATGTCGGTGGGTGGGGCCCGACCCCTCTCGCCGATCTGAAGATTCTGGCCCGTGAATCCCATCGCACAGGATTCCATAGAACTTACAACATAGAAACACGTTCAGCCCAACTGATCCATGTCAACGTTTATGTTCCACACAATCCTCCTCCTACTTTACATCTAACCCTATCAGAAAAACCTTCGATTCCTTTCTCCCTCGTGTAGTTAGGAACTTCAAATGCATCCATTTTGTTTGCATCAACTACTCATATGGAAGCAAAGTTGAAATCCTCACCATTCTCTGGGTATGGAAGTTACTCCTGAATTGCTTATGGGATTTATTGGTGACTCTTTTATATTTACGGCCCCTATTTCGGTCTCACCCACATCTTCTCCACCTCTACTCTATCAAAGCCCTTCATCATTTAAAAAAAAAACCTCGATCAGGTCACCCCTTCAGCCATCCTTTTCATTTATTATCAGCCATTATTCTGACCTGAATTCTTTCTCTCACAAGAGAGTTATCTTGGCCAACTGTCCTCCCTGAAAGAAACACTCCTGAAAGAAATAAATTAGCCAATCATCCAAGCACTGTTTGCTGGATCTTGCTGTGTGTAAATTGGCTGTTGCATTTGCCTTTGTAATGACATTTTCTCCCCTTCAAATGTTTCTGGTTGTGATACTGGACTAGTTATGAGTCCAAGGTCTATCACAGGATATTGTGAAATTAAATTCACTATATATGATAACTCATGGTTATTTTCTCTGACAACAGTCCAATGTTGATGAAAACCTGTTGTTTCACTAATGCCTTCCAGAAATGTGATTACCCAATCTGACCTATACACATGGGCCACCCGAACACTCGGTCATTCAATAAGATCACAGCTAATATGTGACCTAATTTCATGATTCCAAGTCCAGAGTATGTAGCTCGCTGAAGCCTTCAGACGTAACCTATTAAATCATCCAGTTAAAAAAAAGTAATGTAATCTTTACGGGACCTTGCCAGCTTCATTTTCATTCCGAGAATTGCCGCTGCCGCTGCTTGTAGCTACTCCGACCAGGTGACCTGCAGTCATGGTATGTCACGCTCGTCTGCCTTGCACCATCCTCACACACCCACTGCAGCTCGTCTGCAACCTCTCTGTGACGTCTGTCATCCGTCTGCGCCTAGGTCAACCCCTCTTTCTGCTGCCCTCCACTTTGCCCTCTAGAAGAGGTCTCTGTAGTCTTTCAGCTCAAATCAAATGACTGAAATGCTGACATTTACTTTTCTGGATATAGCTTCTTACAGTTCTTTTTGTTCCAGTCCTAGGTACCTCCTCATTTGTCTTATGATCCATATATGGAATTTTTAGCTTACATCTTAGCACATTTCAAAGGCCTCTATTTTCATCCACAGATCTTTACTTTTTTAAAATTCATTTATGGGATGTGGACATCGCTGGCTAGGCCAGCATTTATTGCCCATCCCTAATTGCCCTTGAGAAGGTGGTGGTGAGCTGCCTTCTTAAACCGCTGCCGTCCATGTGGTGTAGGTACACCCACAGTGCTGTTAGGGAGGGTGTTCCAAGATTTTGATCCAGCGACAGTGAAGGAACGGTGATATATTTCCAAGTCAGGATGGTGAATGGCTTGGAGGGGAGCGTCCAGGTAGTGGAGTTCCCAGCTATCTGCTGCCCTTGTCTTTCTAAATGGTAGTGGTCTTGGGTTTGGAAGGTGCTGTCGAAGGAGCCTTGGTGTGTTTCTGCAGTGCATCTTGTAGATGGTACACGCTGCTGCCACTGTGGGTCGGTGGTGGAGGGAGTGCATGTTTGTGGATGAGGTGCCAATCAAGCGGGGCTGCTTTGTCCTGGATGGTGTCGAGCTTCTTGAGTGTTGTGGGAGCTGCACTCATTCAGGTAAGTGGGGAGTGTTCTGTCATACTCCTGACTTGTGCCTTGTAGATGGTGGACAGGCTTTGGGGAGTAAGGAGGTGAGTTAATCACCAAAAGATTCCTAGCCTCTGACCTGTTCTTGTAGCCATAGTATTTATGTGGCTAGCCCCGTTCAGTTTCTGCTCAATGGTAACCCCAGGATGTTGATAGTGGTGCATTCAGCGATGATAATGCCATTGAATGTCAAGGGGTGATGGTTAGATTCTCTCTTACTGAAGGTGGTCATTTCCTGGCATTTGTGTGGTGCAAATGTTGCCTGCCATTAGGAAGTCCAAGCCTAGATATTGTCCAGGTCTTGCTGCAGTTGGACATGAACTGCATCAGTATCTGAGGAGTCGCAAATGGTGCTGAATATTGTGCAATCATCAGCGAACATCCCCACTTCTGACCTTATGATGGAAGGAAGGTCATTGATGAAGCAGCTGAAGATGGTTGGGCCGAGGACACTACCCTGAGGAACTCCTGCAGTGATGTCCTGGAGCTGAGATGATTGACCTCGATTTTTTTGAGACATACAGAATGTAGCATCTTGTGAGTGATTTTCCTTGTTACAGAGTTGAGTTTTCCATGAACAAGTTTTTTAAAAAGTGTTTTGGAGCTAATATCCTTACCAACCTGCTGCAACTGTTTCATGTCTCATTTACTGGAATGATATGAGAACTAAGGGATTGTATTTATCAGGAAAGACTGATCAGGCTGGGACTCTTTCCTCTAGAAAAGAGGAGGCACAGGGGCGTCTTAAAGAGAGACCTTTAAGATTATGAAAGGGTCCAACAGGGTAAATGTAGAGAAGATGTTTCTACTTGTGAGGGAACTGAAAATTAGAGGCCATAAAACATAAGATAGTCGGAATTCAGGAGAAACATCTTTACCCAGATGTAAACGTAGAATGTGAAATTACAAGAAGTTGAGGTCAATAGCATTGATGCATTGAAGGGGAAGCTAGATGAGTACATGAGGGAGAAAGGAATAAAAAGGCTGAAATGAGTCTTGTGCTGATCAGTTGAGTTGAATGCCTTGTTCCTATGCTGTAAATTCTATGTAATGCATATATTTAAATGTAAGTTCCCACGTTCAAAAGCAAAAATCAATTTGTTACATCGTGCAGTACATTTAAATTGAAATCAAATGTGGAAATCTGTAGAAAGAGGCAAATTTACAGCCATTCTGTAAATAGACCTTCATCCTCCTATTATCCTATCAAAGAACGTTGCAGAGAAAAACTGTGAATTAATGTCTGCCGGCCGAAGCATGCATCTCTTTAATCATAGACGAGTGTTGTTATCTTTGAACCGCACATTGAGCATGTCCCCGGCTGTTAAGTCCAAATTTCTAGCTCCACAGTGTTCCCGAGTCCTGGTTTACGTCGTCTGCGGAGCATATTCTATTTACGGTTCCTAATCTCTTTGGGCTGTCACGGGCTATTGATTGCTGAGATGACAAAAGGAAGGGAACTACCGCGGCATGAAGCGATGAAAAGGGGAATGGAGAAGGCGATCGACCTGTCCGGAGGTCCCCGGGCCAATGGAGGAATATTCTGCATGGGTAGCTTTGGAATTCAAAGTTGCTGCGGGTCCGGTGCACTGTCCATTTCAGGGGAGGTCTCGAACATATCTCACCTCAGCGTTCACAATGACGCTGTAGGGGAGGGAGCCAGTGCAAGAAGGTGGGTTTCAGTTTGAATGCATCATTGATCTGCTGACGCCATAGACAAACCCCCTTCCAGTTTCAGTGCCCTCAAGTAGGGACTTTTATTATTTTTTTTTTGGCCATAAATGAGTAATTAAAAGCTGATTCGCTTTCTTTTTATCTCATCGTGCACCTTCAGTAAAACAAGTCCCATGGAAAGTTTCAGAGAGCAACCGTGCCTCAGGTTATTCTCCGTCAGCACTTGAGAGTTTTTTTTTCCCTCTAATAGAATCTGTGGGAAAAATGCAGGTTTTGATACACATGATAATTACGCCATCCAATTAACACAGGATAAATAAATAATGCTCCATTCTTTGATGCTGTATGTCCCACTTTGTGTGATGCCCGTTAGCAGTCGAATCCCTCACTGATGTTTTCCATCGCAGTGTTAATTCTCGCCAATGCCTTTTCAGGATTGGTTTGTGACATGCTTCCGATCGCACCCTCTTCAAAGCAAGATCGTCAAAAAGCAATCTTTAGCTAGAAATTTGCTGTGCCAAATGGTGATTGCACACCTTAAATTATTGAAAGGAAGCCCATATTTATGTAGGGTTGAGATAACATTTGCCTTGACGAATTCTCCTGTTGCTTTAACGATTAAACTGTTCAGCAAGTAAGGGTGGGGGGGAAAAAAATATCGGTTTAGGGTCTAGGTTGATGTCTGTGACGTTTGAACAAGCCTTGGTTTGCATAACCGGTTGCAAACACCACATATGAAGTGATATGATGCATATGATGGCTAGATGGCCATATAGCCGCATATGATGGCTAGATAGAGGCATTGGCCTTTTGCTGCACTCGCTTGTCCTGAAGGTTCCTGACTCTGTTCCCCTCACATGTCAATATTTACTGGATGACAGAGACTCCTCCATTTGCGTCTGTGAAAGGTTGTTTTTTTGTCCCCCCATGAATTAGGATCCAGTTTGCAAGTTCTGAGGTCGGCTTCTAGACCATCTCTATATCAAAGGCCTGAATTTTCTGCCCCCCCGTTGGCGTCTGGCGTCATGGTGACAATATGAGCTGACCATGTGGTGGGAAGGCCAAAGGTCGGTTTCATGACATGGTGAAGCCAGTTTGCAATCGTCCGCTCCACCTGTCAATGGCGGGCCATGTTTCCCAACGCCGGATGCCAGGAATGTCATTTTACTATATCTGCACATAAGCCCCACGTGCTGAAATCATCCCCCCCGCCCCCCACCCACGCTGGTTCATCCAGGCACCACACCGACGTGTTTCACAACAGCATTTAAAAGGCGTGCACCTGGCGAGCTGAATTTCAGCGGGCACTCGGAGGTGAGTGCAAGCGAACGTTGTGCAGCGCTCGTGAGGGTCGCCCATTGGACTTCAAGGCTGAGGCATTCAGGCGAGGGCACAGGCAAGTCACTTTTTCCAGACTGGCAGACAGTGCGGTGCCAAAGCAAGAGCTGCCCTGCGTTTGGGGTGAGCTGAGGGGGGTGCAAAGGCTGCGTTGTCTGAGGCGATGATGGTAATTCACCAGCACATGCACTTGTGGGGTGACATTGGGGGGAGGGGTGGGGGAGGAAGCGGCCACACACTAGGGAAACCTTGTATAAAGTGACCATTCCTCCGCAGCGGAGACAGTTCAGGCGCAGCCACATTGACATGCTCGGAGCCAGGCCTCTAGCTTATCTGCCCGCTCAAGCAATGCAGAGGCATGAAAGTGCCGCCCAATGCGCCAGCTCTATTCACCCCTCAAGCACAGACAGCAAACTAATAGGCGTTTTAGTGGACACTACGTGGACATAGAGGGCATCCACTGCCAGTGGCCATGAAAGTGATTGTGACGCTCAGTATTTACGCCAGTGGCTCCTTCCAGGGCTCCACAGGTGACCTCTATGGGATGTAACAAGCCTCCACCCACAACTGCATCCATAAGGTCACGGACACCATATTCACAAAGGCACAGAACTTTGTGCATTTTGCCCGGGAACAGGAAAGCCAGGATGCAAGAGCGATTGGGTTTGCCCAGATCTCAGGTTCCCCACAGGTGCAGGGTGCCATCGACAGCACTCAGATCTCCATGGCAATAGGCGGTCAGCTGGGTCAACCACAAGGGCTTCCACTCGCTGAATGTGCAGCTGGTGTGCGACCACCGCAAATGCATCCTGCAGCTCTGTGTACGGTTGCAGGCAGTGTCCACGACTCCTACATGCTGTGTAGGCCTCAGATCCCTGACGTCATTCAGGGCCCACAGAGGCTACAGGGTTGGCTCCTCTGGGACAAGGGCTACCCACAGAGGATGTGTTTGATGACACCCGTGTGGCGGCCTCAGACTGCAGCAGAGAGAAGGTACAATGAGGCTCTCATGCTGCAACTCGCACTTTGGCGGAGCAAACAAACAGAATGTTGAAACTGAGGTTCCGGTGCCTGGACAGGGTCTGGTGGAGCCCTGCAATACAGTCCACAGAGGGTGTCATGCATCATTGTCACCTGCTGCTGCGGGGAGAGGAGCTGGCTGAGGAGGATATGGAGGAGCTGCACATCTCCTCTGATGAGGGTGAGGAGCTCCTCAAAGGTGAGGATGATGGCGATGAGGCCATTGCATTGGCCATACAAGGAAGGTGCTCAGGAGGCCCTCATAGCTGCTAGATTAATGGAGGATGATGATGACATGCAGTGAGGAGACACCATAGATGCTCACGTTGCATCTGTGAATGTTTTCTACAAAAGGATGAGATATTGCAAGTGTATGAAGCTTGGATGATCTTTGGTAGGTTTAGGAAATCAGATGATCAGTCTATGGAAGAACACATCATGGATTTTGATAATTAGTACAGGAAACTACAGTGATTCGAACTTGAAATTCCAGAATTGGTATTAGCATTTAAATTACTGGACAGTGCTTGCATTTCCCATGTTGATAGCCTTTAGTACTAACAGGGGTTCAGTTCTTTGGGAAAGAATCTCTCCCAGATCAAATGGCTGCTGCCCTGAAAATATTTCTGGGGAAACAGTCATTCCCTGCCACCTTTTTTAGCAAATGCGAACAACTCTGGTGTAAAACAAAGGATAGAGGATTCAATCATGACCAAATTTTGTGGTTGACAAAATATTAGGTGAAGATTCCAATACAAAGATGGGGTTAATGACAAGAGGTCTGAAAATGGTCCTAACCCTCGCCAATACTCCTGCCTGGCTTATAGCAGCCCAAATACCCTCTGTGATAAGGCTCATGTCATGGAGACGCAGCGGATGCTCATGGTCCCTAAATTCCAGGAGGATGATGACAACACGGAATGAGGAGACACCATAGATCCTCACATGTGAATGTTTGACCCCTGTCTGGCTGTTGGCAGCTCACTTGCACTCTGTGAACAGGGTCATATCATAGAGATACAGTGGGATAACTTTAACTTCTCCTGATCCACACTGACCACACTGTCACCGGATACAGATGCTGATGAAATGGGGGGGGCAGCCCCACCTTAAACGTGCTGAGGGCACACAGAGAGAATGATGGAACTGTGTGATGCCTGCACACAACATTCTGGCAGCAACGATAAGCCCAATGAGGTGTAGGCATGAGTGATGTGTCCAGTGACAGTGAAGGCACAGCATCAGTGTGCTGGGAAGGCTAGACACTGCACAGGGAAGTGGCCCTGGACTGAGACACCTGCCTCTGTCTTGTGCAGGAACCAAGGTTTCACATCTGAATGACACGAACACTTCTTATCAGAGCAAGGAGCCATAGGCAAGGAGACACAGGTCCCACTGAGGCGTGTGTCTCCGAGCTGGTGGAGGGTGTGGGTGAGCGCTGTGACGGGTCTACAATGAGGCTCTCATCAGATTCTTCTCCTGAGGTTTCTTCAGTGTTTTATTCGAGGACCTAGGTCGTGGATGTGCCTGCGAAAGCGAGAGGTAGTTAGGGCGTGGCAGGGGACAGCAGAGCTGGGGAACTGACTCACAGCATGGTTATCTGATGGATGTTGCACTGCTGGATCCTCACTTGGCTGATCACCGCCGACCTCACCGTCAGCACAGGACCGGTCCAGATCCTCGCCGGCCAGCTGGACGGCTCTGTTTTCAAAGTCCGTGAGGACCTTGATTTCGGGCATTCCTCCACCAGTCTGCGACCTCTCCCTCTTGTTGTGTGCCAGCTTGTCCTGCATGAATAGAGATGGAGAGAGGGTAAGCAGGATGCCTGTCAGGACAGATGATGCCTGGCAGGTGTGGGTGGTGAGTGGTGCCATGGACAGGATGAGGACACGATCTTCAGGGTAGATGAAGGCGTGTGTGTGAGAGTGAATGGTGTCGCCCCTTGAACTGGCAGTGAGTGAGGGCCCTGTGGATGTGTGATGGGCTTGCGAGTGTGTGAATTAAAAGTGATGAGAAGAGTGACTTACCCTGGTGGAACAGAGGAGATCATTCATCCTCTTTTGGCACTGGGTGGCTGTCCTCTTTTGCAGGGTTTTGGTGCTGACCACTGCTGCCACTGCCTCCCATGCAGGATCGGTGACCTCACTGGCCTTGGCACCGAGCAGGGTAAAGGACATCACGGCGGGCTTTCACTGCATCCAGTAGATGCTCGAGGGAGGTGCCGCTAAATCTGGGGGTGCTAGTTTCCTCCCTTTGGCAGCCATCAGTTCCCAGCAGCTTCCTGTGCCTTGGAGAGTGCTCGCTCTGAGCAGGGGCGGCCTTTAAATATGGCGCCTGGGTTACTGAAGGCCTGAGGTCACGGCGGGGTGACTGAATCAGAGGCTCCCCGCCAGCGACCTGGCGTGTTTCCCGGGAATGCATAATTAATGAGGTAGGAATGGGACGATACAGCGCGAAAGCCCACCATTGCGGCCAGCAGGTTAAGACGTCCTTTCTCCTGCCCACTTCCTCACTTAGTGCAAATCTGGGATTCCCCCCTAAAAATCTGGAATTAAAAGCCTCATGGTGACCACCATCTGGTTCAATAATGCCCTTGAGGGTGCTGTCCCATTGGCAGCACAGACCCAGCAGCGCTGGCAGCGCAGTGGTAGTGGTGTACAGTCAGGATGGAGTTGCCCTGGGACCCCTCAACATCGACTCCAGACCCCATGAAGTCTCATGGCATCAGGTCAAACATGGGCAAGGATTAGGGTTTGAGGCAGTAAGTGACTACCCCACCCCAACCCCGCGCCTGCCCTCAGCTGATGAATCAGTGCTTCTCCATGTTGAACACCACTTGGTGGGAGCACTGAGGTTGGCAAGGGCACAGGATGTACTCTAGGTGGGTAACTTCAATGTCCATCACCAAAGAGTGGCTCGGTAGCACCACTACTGACCAAGCTGGCTGACTGCTAAAGGACATAGCTGCTAGACTGCAGTGCTCACTGTGGCAAGTAGCGAGGGAACCAACAAGAGGGAAAATCCTACTTGACCTCATCTTCACAAATCTAACAGATGAATTTTTCCATGACAGTATGGGTAGGAATGACCACCATACATCCTTTGTGGAGACAAGGTCCCAGCTTCACATTGAGGATACCCTCCACCGTGTTGTGTGGCACTACCACGGTGCTAAATGGGATGGAGTTCGAACAGATCTATCAACTCAAGATTGGGCATTCATGAAGCGCTGTGGGCCATTAGCAGCAGCAGAATTGCACTTGAACACAATCTGTAACCTCATCGTCCAGCATATCCCCCAATCTGCCACTACCACCAAGCTGGGGGATCAACCCTGCTTCAATGAAGAATGCAGGAGGGCATGCCAGGAGCAGCACCAGGCATACCGAAAAATGAGGTGTCAACCTGGTGAAACTATAACACAGGACTTCTTGTGTGCTAAACAGCATAAGCAGCAAGTGATAGGCAGAGCTAAGTGACCCCACAACCCATGGAGGAGATTTAAGCTCTGCAGTCCTGCCACATCCAGTCGTGAATGATGGTGGACAATTAAAAACTCAAGGAGGAGGAGGCTCCAAAATTCCCCCATCCTCAATGGTGGGGGAGTCCAGCACATCAATGCAAAAGATAAGACTGAAGCATTCACAACAATCCAAGAAATGGCTGAAGGCACTGGATGCTGCAAAGGCTATGGGCCCTGACAATATTCTGGCAATAGTACTGAAGACTTGTGCTCCAGGACTTCCCATGCCTCTAGCCAAGCTGTTCCTGTACAGCTACAACACTGGCATCTACTGGGCAATGTGGAAAGTTTCCCAGGTATGTCCTGTACACAAAAAGCTGGACAAATCCAACCCGGCCAACTACACTCGATCGTCAGTAAAATGATGGAAGGGGTCATCATCAGTGCTATTAAGCAGCACTTGCTTAGCAATAACCTGCTCACGAACACTCAGTTTGGGTTCCACCAGGGCTACTCAGCGCTGGTTCAAACATGGACAAGGGAGCTGAACTCCAGAGGTGAGGTGAGAATGACTGCCCTTGACTGCCCTTTGACCAAGTGTGGCATCAAGGAGCCCTAGCAAAACTGGAGTCAACGGGAATTAGGGGGAAAACTCTCCACTGGTTGGAGTCATACCTAGCACAAAGGAAGATGGCTGTAGTTGTTGGAGGTCAGTCATCTAAGTTCCAGGACATCACTGCAGGAGTTCCTCAGGGTAGTGTCCTCAGCCCAACCATCTTCAGCTGCTTCATCAATGACCTTCCTTCCATCATAAGGTCAGAAGTGGGGATGGTCACTGATGATTGCACAATGTTCAAGCTCATTCCCAACTCCTCAGATACTGAAGCAGTCCATGTTCAAATGCAGCAAGACCTGGACAATACCCAGGCTTGGACTGACAAGTGACAAATAACATTCACACCACATGAGTGCTAGAAAATGACCACTTTGAACAAGAGAGAGAGTCTAACCATCGCCTCTTGACATTCAATGGCATTACTGTTGCTGAACCTCCCACTGTCAACTTCCTAGGGGGTGGTTATCATTGACCAGGAACTGAAATGGGCTAGCCATATAAATACTGTGGCTATAAGAGCAGGTCAGAGGCTAAGAATCCTGTGGCGATTAGCTCACCTCCTGACTCCCCAAAGCCTGTCCACCATCTACAAGGCACAAGTCCGGAGTGTGATGGAATACTCTCCACTTGCCTGGATGAGTGCAGCTCCCACAATACTCAAGAATCTTGACACCATCCAGGACAAAGCAGCCCGCTTGGTTGGCACCCCAGCCACAAACATTCATTCCCTCCACCACCGACGCACTGTGGCAGCAGTGTGTACCATCTTCAAGATGCACTGCATGAACTTACCAAGCCTCCTAAGACAGCACCTTCCAAACCTATGACCACTGCCATCTAGAAGGACAAGGGCAGCAAGCACATGGGAACACCACCAGCTGGAAGTTCTCCTCCAAGCCACTCACCATCCTGACTTGGAAACATATCGCCGTTCCTTCACAGTCACTGGGTCAGAATCCTGGAACTCCCTCCTTAACAGCACTGCGGGTGTACCTACACCACATGGACTTCTTCTCAAAGGCAATTAGGGGTGGAGAATAAATGCTGGCCTAGCCAGCGATGCCCACATCCCATGAATGAATAAAAAAAACTGTTAAAAGCTCTAGGCCAGAAGTTCTGGTTTCAAGTCCCATGAAAGACTTGATGGCTGCGGAAGATGCATTCATAATGTAGCCAAACAGATTGATTATCAGGCTGCAAATCCTTCCAATATGCCTGATGGCAGGCGGTAAGAGCGGGAGAGTTTCCTGGTCAGCCATACTGCAGAAGGCAACGGCAAACCACTGCGGTACTTTGCCAAGCATAATCAATCATGGACCAATCCAATGTAAGTCCATGGTAGCCTATCTTAAGGTATGGAACCAGGAGGAGGAGTGTTATATTGTCCTCCTGTATCTCAGTCTTATGCTTTTTCTCATCTTCTACTGAAGGGGCTTTTTGAAAAAAAAAGGCCCCTTCCCCCAATAAATTTGCTTCAGCTGTTTCACCATTTCAGCAGAAGAACCAGAGAGGAGACATTTTATTATAATGTGAGTTGGTATGATCAGGGGTAAGAGATTCAACTTCAAAAAGGGAATTGAATAAAATATTTGGGGTGGAACATATAGAATTGTCTGCTGGCGATGACAGCACAAAAATGCTTAACGCATCCCAAGGGATTCCTCGGTCTGTTACTTTAACAAAGGCATTAATTTGTTTATTTAAAATGGGCTAACGCTAAAATGGTGGACAAGGAAGTGCCGTACTAATTCCTCAAGGGTTTTTCTTTGAAACATCGCCGAGGGACTCCTGGTCTCATATTCTGAGTGAATGGCTCCAGCTATTGCTATAGTTACCAAACGCGTTCTATAGTAGATAGCAGGGTCCCTAGTGGTTTGGGCTTGTGGGTGGGATGTACTGATTTATAATGAATTCTAACTGTGATTCTCGCTCATTGCCTTTTCATTAAATTCGTTGCAAGTTCTGAAAAAATTGAAATAACCGTTCCAAGTTTTATCATCCTTATGTGGAACAGCAATGACTCCTGTAGCTAGAGGCACAGTCTAGATTTAAATCGTCATAGGCTGTTTCATGAGACCACAATACAATGCTCTTATAAATATTGAATGAAGTAAAACAGTGGTCTAATAATCCCACGAGTCCACCCTACCAGTTGCTCGGAGGCGGATTAGCAATTGACCTTATTGGGTCTGGATTCAGTTTGTGTAACATTTTCAATATCTCCAGGAAAGTCATCCAGGCGCAGACTGCTAACGCAAAAAAAATACTAAATTTGATAGAAAACAGGAGCAATGCGAGATTAACCCGTGAACATTGCTTCCAATGCAGGAAACACACCAACTTCATGCTGTCACTATTAGTATGGCTGAAGCATTAAAACAGCGTCAACCATGTTGTTGAGTGGTGTACAGTGGATGGGGGGTTTGGAGGGGGTGGTGGGGTTGGGGGTTTGGGGGTTTGGCACAACTGTGGAAGGTGAGTACCAATTAAATCTTGGCCTGTGCTACTTAAAACCTCTTAAAGAGGTGGCGCATTGTGGCTGAAGCAGCTGTTGGAAGTTTTTGTGGAACTCATTCTGATATGGTAAAATGGCAATAATGGCACAACTTAGGAGAGCGTGGGCTCCAAGATTTTCCGACACTGCACTGGAGGCCTTCGTTGTGGAGAAGCGGAGGAGGAGAGATGAGCTCTTTCCACAGAGGGCCAGGTAGCCTTCCAGTCAAGTGCTCAGTAGGCGTGGGAGCAGATAACCGAGGTGGTCAATGCCACTAGTCAAGCCCAGAAGATATGGCTGCAGTGCCACCAAAAGTTCAATGATCTCACACGAGTGGTCAAGATCAGTGAATGCATTTTTCAATGCCATATCCCACCACTTGCACTGCTAATTTTAGTCACTGCTCAGATGCACCACACCCCCAACGCTCAGCTGTTAATTGTATATTAATGGTGTTTAATCATATGCAGGTGGCGGGCATTAACTTAGGTTGATTTGAGCCTCTATAAATAGATACACTCAGAAATTTTATTTTAGTTTGATTTAAGTTTCCTTTAAAGTTTGAGGTTTTTGTTAACACAGTATTTGTGGTGCCTCTTTCAGATGGGGCACTTAGATTTTAAAGGTTGCTTCAAAAGAGGTATAAGTAGACACAGACTAAAAACTGTGATTGTTGGGTTAGGAGGTATATGCTTGTAGTATGTAGCTCTGCAAATAAACATTAAAATGTGTAAAGATTGACTCTAGTTCTTTCCTTTATCAATTGACTTTCTGGGATAGAACATCAACAACCAATGACCTCTACCAAACGTGACTCATATCTAACATTCTCAGCCTCACCTCACCCTCACACACTTAAAGCTGCTCCAAGCCTCACAGGCACATCTCACAGCTTGTACACACACTGACAGATATTCAGCCAGATGGATTGCCGAGCACTCACTGACACACTTCCCTCTCTCTTGTGGGACATGGTGCCACACAACTGGATGCAGCAGGTGGGGACACGCCTGCCCTTACCCACATGGAGGAGACAGTGTTTGTCACTATTACATTACCCACTGGTGAGGCCGCGGAAGATGACAGCATCCTCAGAACTTAATCCTCTTTCTCACAGCCCACCTACCCTTCATCCCTCAATCTCTTCTGATTTATAAGCTGCAGATGGTAGAAACATGCATACATTACTTCCCCCCCCTCTCCTTGAACCACAACCTTATCCTTGTGCCTTTCCCCTTTCTCGCCCTGCATAACATACAACATTGATGGGGAGGAAAAGGCTTACTGGTCAATCAAGCCACAGTGGTTGGAGGATCATGACTAAGTATTTCTTCCCCTATCTCCACCCCCTCCCATTGCCGCTGCCATGTATTCTCCAGGGAAGGGGCAAAACAAAAGACCAAAAAAAATCAGTAAGTGGATAAAATGCCTTGGAAAGTTCCTCTGTGAGATGTTTCCTCTCACAGAAACACTGCAGTTGTAAATGCAAGTTGTTATTAATGATGCAGTAATCCATCATAAATAGTGTGGTGGCTGTGTAACAGTGCAGCATGATAAAGCAACTCGCCAAGCCTCCTTCAACAGCACCTTTCAAGCCCACGACCACTACCAACTAGAAGGACAAGGGCAGCAGACGCATGGCACTTGCTTAGCAATAACCTGCTCACTGATGCCCAGTTTGGGTTCTGTCAGGGCCACTCAGATCCTGACCTCACTACAGCCTTGTTTCAAACATAAACAAAAGAGCTGAACTCCTGAGGTGAGGTGAGAGTGACTGCCCTTCACATCAAGACTGCATTTGACAGAGTGTGGCATCAAGGAGCCCTAGTAAAACTGGAGTCAAAGAGAATCATGGGGAAAACTCTCCACTGGTTGGGATCGTACCTAGCACAAAGGAAGATGGTTGTGGTTGTTGGAGGTCAGTCATCTCAACTCCAGGACATCACTGCGGGAGTTCCTCAGGATAGTGTCCTAGGCCCAACCATCTTCAGCTGCTTCATCAATGGTCTTCCTTCCATCATAAGGTCAGAAGTGGGGATGTTCGCTGATGATTGCACAATGTTCAGCACTGTTCACAACTCCTTAGATACTGAAGCAGTCCATGTCCAAGTGCAGCAAGACATGAACAATATCCAGGCTTGGGCTGACAAGTTGAAAGCAACATACATGACACACAGGTGCCAGGTAATGACCATCTCCAACAAGAGAGAATCTAACCATTGCCCTTTGACGTTCAATGGCATTACCATCACTAGTTGAATCCCCTACTACCAACAGCCTGGGGGTTATCATTGACCAGAAAATTAACTGGGCAAGCCATATAAGTACTGTGGCTACAAGAGCAGGTCAGAGGCTAGGAATCCTCTGACGAGTAACACACCTCCTGACTCCCCAAAGCCTGTCCACCATCTACAAGGCACAAGTCAGGAGTGTGATGGAATACTCCCCACTTGCCTGGATGAGTGCAGCTCCAACAACACGAAAGAAGCTTGACACTGTCCAAGACAAAGCAGCCCGCTTGATTGGCATCACATCAACAAACATTCACTCCCTCCACCACCGACGCACAGTAGCAGTATCTACAAGATGCACTGCAGAAATTCACCAAAGCTCCTTAGGCAGCACCTTCCAAACCCACGACCACTACCATCTAGAAGGACAAGGGCAGCAGATACATGGGAACACCACCACCTGGAAGACCCCCTCCAAGTCATTCACCATCCTGGCTTGGAAATATATCGCCGTTCCTTCACTGTGGCTGGGTCAAAATCCTGGAACTCCCTTCCTAACAGCACTGTGGGTGTACCTACACCTCATGGACTGCAGCGGTTCAAGAAGGCAGCTCACCACCACCTTCTCAAGGGCAGCTAGGGATGGAAAATAAATGCTGGCCCGGCCAGCAAAGCCCACACTCCATGAATGAATAAACACAAAACATACCTTCGTGTTCCCCTCCAAGCGACATACCATCCTTACTTGGAAATATATTGCCCTTCTTTCACAGTCGTTGGGACAAAATTCTGCACCTCCCTCGCTACATTGTGGGTATACCTACACCACATGGCCTGAAGTGGTTCAAGAAGGCAGCTGAAGGGCAATTAGGGATGGGCTACAAAATGCAGCGACGATCACATCCCATGAAAGAATGGGATGCAGACTTACACCAGGGGCTCCTCAGTAATACGGCCATTTTTCAATCTCAAGCATTTCCTCTGGTGTGGTAAGGAAATGAAACTTTCCCCACAGGGGCAGAGAGAGAATCACAGGACAACGTTCCCTGGGATGGTTCATGAGCAACCAGTCAAAGACTACAAAAGAAGAATGTTAGGAACCTGAAATTGCCTTTTTGGGCAAGAAAAGAAGACAGGCTGATATGTTGAGGGGTGGGAGAGGAGGGGGAAATAGGGAGCCTAGAACTGTTTACAAGTGTTTACAATTAACCAACTTAGATAAAATGTCAAGAGCACTGAAATACCTTGGACTGATTTCTGAACCCACTATTATTAATCCAATTCTCTCACCAGGTTAAATTCCACGCTCCCAGCAGGAACTTACATACAAATGTCAGGAAGATATAATAATTCTCATAATGTTATTGGAATTTATTGTAAAGTAGTGGTGTCTGTGTCTATATGTGCCTGTGTGTGTGCATGTGAGACTTAATTGGATTAAAGACAGCTGGTGTGAAGGCTTTGATTTAAACATGGTAAACATGGGGGAATGTAAGGTGTAAAAGGACATTTGCATTTTTAAATAAACCAAATTAGATTGTTTTCAAAAGAGGGGTGAAACGTGTTACTTAGCTAAGTGAAGTTTAGAAACAGTGTGTTTATTTTTCCCAAGGATTACTGGTAAAATTTAGTGCTATGGGAGGCATAGGCCAGAATTTCACCTTCGATGTGCGGGTGCGTGCCTGACACGCCGGAACGTAATATGACGCGCGATGATGTCAGGCGTGCGTCCCAACGTCACCGCGCACTCGCGTGATATTTCACTTGGTGGGTGCACACCGGAGTTAGTTGCATGTCCGCTGATAATTGAAAGGCCTATTATGGCCATTAATGACCTAATTAACTTGAAATTTACTCTGTCCGCCTAACCTAATGGCTGGCGGGACAGGCGAAAAGGCCAAGCAGCCTTTACAGTTTTTCGGAAGTCTCATCCACAAGTGGGATGAGGTTTCCTAAAGCTAATACTAATTAAATAAAACCTTTATTTTGACATTAAAAACATATCCCATCTCATGTGACATAATCACATAAGGGGAATGTTTCATTCAATTTTTACTGTATTTATTAATTTTTTAAAAAACGTTTCAACCTCCCTGAGGCACGGATTGAAGTGCTCTTTCACGCGCATGCGCAAACTGCGCGCTAGACCCGACTCTTCCTCCTCCCCCCGCCCACATAGGTAGCGCTACCGCTCGTGTTCCACACAGGGCGGGCCTTAATTGGCTAGCCCATGTAAAATGGCGATGCGGAGCAGATTGCAGCTGGCATCAGCTTCCCGAACGCCCCCGCCAAGCCCGGCCGACGCGGGAAAAACTCAGGCCATAGTGAAACAATGGGAATTTGCATTCAAAGGGGAAAATATGCATTAAGTAGTGAAGGCTGTGTGTAAGGGTAGGCATTTTAAGATCTAACAAGTGTGAAAAGCCTTCAGCATTTATGCCTCAAGCTACTGTCTTCAAAATTAAGAAAACTCACTTTGAATTTGACTGGTTCAGGGTATCACCTTCCCTGGGACTTTTAAAATCTATGTGTCTTACTGTTGCCTTAATAAAAGTGTGACTGGGAGTCAGATTAAGTAGGGGATTTAGAAGTTATTATAATAGTAATTTGTAGACATATGTACGTGCTTTATCATTTTTCTTGCTAACAAATGCTTAACCTAGTTTTGTAAAATCCTATAAGACTTGGTGGTCTTATTACTACTGAATTCAGGGCACACATCTCGAAATTTATACAAATTGCAAAACAAGTTGTCGCAGTTGTTTCAAGTTTCCCTTTGGGGTTTGAAAAACTTGGCATTTACCATCTGCTGTGCCATAACACAAAATATAATAGCAAATCAATGCATGCTTTTATGTGACATCTTGAACTAATTAAAGGACAAAAGAAACCAAGGTTTTGTCCAGGGATTGAGAACGGTGTTTTGAACTTGCTTGCCAAGAATGGTGGATCTCACAATGAGCCATGGCCCCTGCTCTCCATTCAAAATGTGATTGGATGCTGCTTACCCCTAGTCATGATATGCCCACTGGAGCTGCTCGTCATTGGTCGGCGTTGCTTTCTTCTGCTGTCCTGAAACAGTAACTCCGATTGCTCGAGGTGAACTCCCCACAACCCTTTGCTAACTTGCACCACCGCAAATGCCATGGTCGAGAAGGACAAGAGCAGCATGGTCATGGGAACACCATCATTATTGTCCCTTCCCCATCACGCACCATCCTGACCTGGGAATATGCCAATTTCTTTTTGTCACTGGAGTTTCTTGCCAATCATGACTATGACAGCCGCCTATCTCGGGAGGTGACGGACGGCGACTGGGGGTGTATCGGGTTGAATATTGCCTATTGTGGCTGGAGAGGCTGACTCGTGAGTGGCAATCTCTTCTGCATTTGGCACAGATGAATAGCATGGGTCCGAATCTGATTGGTGTTTTTGTTTCCTTCCAGTGGGCTCTCTTTTCCACCATCTGGTTATTTCTTTTATCTTCTGCTTTTTTTCCATGCCCTCCCTGTCTGCTTGCCTCCAGGCAGTTCAGTCAGCAGGAAGAACCTCCCATGTGTCAACTCCAATCTGGGCAACTTGAGATCTCACCTGTGGAAATCTTTGTATCTCAAATGTGGGCGAACTACTGGTCTTGTGCCAATAGCAAGCTCACCTTAGAGCATGCCTTTATGGATGCAGCCATTATCCACCCTTACCTAACACCTCTTAACCCTCAGCAGAAGGACTGCAGTCACCCAAGAAGAATGCCAAATGCCAACTTCTCAGGACTTCAAGTGGACAATAAATGCAGCTTTGCTAACAGTGCATAGTATTCCAGAAACAAATTAAAAGGAGATGCCAGAGGGACTAATTCACTTCCCGGCATATTTTTAAAGATTTATAACTTACATCCCCATGGTTCACCTAATTGCCTGAACAATAGAGAAGCATTAAACAACTGAAGCCATTCACACGATTCCTTACTCTCTGGCTACATTTCCATGGCAACCAGACTCCTAGAACAAGGAGGGAGGAAGATTAATGACTTCCTGCAGCACTTCACCAATGGCTCACCACGTACTGGATCTCAGGTTGTCTCTTAATAGTTTCTTATTGCTGTGGATTTACAATTAAAAAGCCATTTCCAGGTCATTTTACATATTCGATATCTTAATGCAGCGAAGAAACTTAGCAATGAACCTCCCCAGAGATGCAACAGGAGAAAGTGAAAGTAGAATCACGACAGAATGCTGAAGGTTTCCAGACCATGAGATTGGCAATGGTTTGCCAAGGTTGTCGTGGTATTGTACCAGCAATTATAGAGTTCCTTAAATAAAAACAGAAAATGCTGGAAATGCCCAGCAGGTTAGGCAGCAACTGTGGAGAGAGAAACAGAGTTAACAAGCCGAGTTTTCCCCTCCCAATGCTAAGCAAACCCGTATCAGGGGGACCAAATGGGAGACGTGCAGGACTGCAGTTTCATACTTACCCTCAGATTCCCTGTGACTGGCATTTCCCCTGGGTTGGAAAGGGTGGCAGATGGCAACCCTACTTGTACTTAGAGTGACCTCAGGTTTGCTATTTAAATGTCTGCTTCAAATACAATTTGCCCTTTGGTTGCTATTTTCGCCAAGGCAGGTGGGTTCCGGAAGGCTGTGGGGACCACGCCAGGTAAGGGGGATGCCTGCTGTTAAAATAGGTAAGTTTAAAAACTCTTGCCAAATTCAACTGCCATAGCTAGGAGCCATTTGACAAGCTAAGTATGTTATTAATGCATAGTGTTACAATCCCCACAGAGACCAATAACTTCCAGAAAGAAATTTGAATTTTCAGTGAATAGCTAAAATGATGACATGACAAGATTTCACGTTTTGAGACTTTTACTATAACAAAACAAGCAAAAGCAACTCTGGCTAAGCATTTTTTTAGGCAACATATACTTTAAACTAGACAGAATTTTGTCTTTTTACATTTAACACTACCGAAAAGTATACATTGAATTCTCCTGGAATCATCCCAAATTGATTCTTAGCTCCTGCTGCTGTCCCTTTCCTTTTCCAGCCTGGTAACTTTTAACCCCAGAACTGTCGTTCATGGTGAGACCTTCCCCGGGGATTCTCTCCTTAATTCAAGCTAGGCGAATCTTCCAGCCTTGTTTCAAATCCTCACAAACTTGGCCTTTTCAACCCAAGCATGAGTTCTCACCCTACTTCCTTTTGGTGGACCATAGAAATTTGACCTCTCTATCTGCTTTCTCTCCCTCTCTCTCATGGATCCTAACAGACTTCCTTGTGTCTATGAGTTTCAGGGATATCTTAGAAATGCTTACCCTCTCAAAGCCCATCTCCATGGCAACATGAATCACATGGAATATTGTATCCAAGCAGAAATGCTGATCAGCTATCCTTTAGACCCCAACTCTATTCTATCTTGGAAGCAAGTAGCAAGTTTAAAGTATAATAATTCACAAATGACATTCTCAACACCTTCTAAGACTTAGAGACTAACAGTCTATCCACTGTCAGCACATTGTTCACAAGTGTGAAGAACTTGCACCTTCCATCCAGTTAAAAAAAAACCTGGGCCCTCTTTAATCTTTAACAATCTAACCACCCAGGTTTGCTGTCAGCAGAATTCAGAACAGGTCACATGACCCCCTTCACTCCTTGATTTTATCCTAAATTAAAACACAGTCCTAAAACATAACCATCTTATAAAACCTTTTATTGGAACACCACTCCCCAAAAGATGTGAAGTCATCATCGTAGGGACAAGTTTTCAAAAGCACAATCTAAAATATAACAACTTATACCATTCTACATATTTTAGCAACTAACTTACTGCATATAGTACTAGTAATATTCCCCCACCGCACTGCCCGACTCATGCTGTCACATTTTGCCATTAAACAAACCAGCATCACAAGGTTTAACCTGTATCAATCAAATACATGTAACAGTTAGGAGTTTATGTGAAAAATGTTCCCCTCGTCGGGGGAGCGGGAAGTGCTGGAGCAGGCGCGGGCGGGCGCTCCTCCAATCGGCGCCCCCGATCAGGGGCGCGCCACCATTTTACATGGGCGGGCCAATTGAGGCCCGCCCAGTGTGACATCCGCCAGGAAGCGCTGAGCGCTCTCTGTGTGGGCGGGGGTGGTTCCCTCAGCCGGGAGTGCGCTCTTTCGCGCAGGCATGTGAAAGAGCGCGCTGACCTCCCTGAGGCTAAGTGCTGCCCCAGGGAGATCAGCTTCGAGTTCAAATTTGCAATAAAAATGATAGAATAATTTCCTTGATATGTCCCCTCATGTGACATGTGTTGGGACATGTCCAGAACCTTTTATGAAACGTTTATTAAAAATTTAAATATCCTCATGAAAGCTCATCCCGCCTGTGGACGAGGTTTGATGCTTTTTCTGAAGCCCGCCAGGGCTCCCAGCCTGCCCGCCAACCTTAAGGTTGGATGGGCAGGTCCATTAATGATTTTAACTGGTTTCTCAATGGCCTCAATTGGCCGTTGACAGGTCGGCGGGCGCACAGCTGACTCGGCTGTGCCCCCACCGACCTGAAAATGGAAATGACGCCGGGTGACGTCAGGAGTTCCACCCGACGTCATCCTGCGTCATTTTACACGTTGGCGAGCAGGCCCCGCCCCCACTCGCTGATCGGAAGATCCTGCCCTACGTTTGCATTATGTAGAGTCTTTATGCTCTTCCTCTCATTTGATGAGTTTTTTTGTTGTTGCTGGTGGCTTCACCTTCATGCATGTGTCATTGTAAATCTCCTTTATCCAGTAAATATCACAGCGTCTCCATGACTTGGGTTAAACAATGGCGGAACTCATTCAGCCTGGGAAATTTTGTCAAGACTGTTACTTGCAGGTGATCCCTGTGACTTCTTAATTCCACTAGATCTAAGCTGTAAATCAAGATAGAATCCTTCTTTTCTTGCAGCTTCTGTATGGCCCTTTGTTTCCCTTTAGAATCAGTCTGTGAACCATTGGCCCAGTTTCTAATGCTTGATCTCCATTTCATTTCATGGCTGTAGTTGCTATATTGTCCCTGTTAGGGAATAAGACATTTCAGCTGAATAGCTGTATGATTTGCTTCCTGTTTAAATGCAGGATTACAGTTCTCCTTCGCTACTTTAAGCTCAGGATAATGACCAGCCAAAAAACCCTGGTACTCTTTTTTTTTAGCCAACTTGCAGATTGCTTTAAATTCTTTTCCCAATTAGCACAATTTTGCTGAATTCCTCCCTCACAAAAGCAACAGCTTTGCCCTTCTGAAGTTTTAGTTTGCACTCTAAAACTCAAATCCATCCTCATAGTTTCACAGTATCAGCATTAGTTACAACTAAGCACTGTCTGTCTTTAGTTCTCCATTAGCCTGGAGGGCAATTGGATTTTGTTTTGACAGCTTTCGCTTAAGGTCTGCAGGCAAGTTTGATTCAGACAGAGTCAATTTGTTTCCTGTTGCCTTTAACTCTTTGGACAACTCTCGAGCCATAAGACCATAAGACACAGGAGCAGAAATTAGGCCATTCGGCCCATTGAGTCTGCTCTGCCATTCAACCATGGCTGATAAGTTTCTCAACTCCATTCTCCCGCCTTCTCCCCGTTACCTTTGATCCCCTTACCAATCAAGAACCTATCTATCTCAGTCTTAAATACACTCAATGACCTGGCCTCCACAGCCTTCTGTGGCATGAATTCCATAGATTCACCACTCTCTGGCTAAAGAAGTTTCTCCTCATCTCTGTTCTAAAAGGTCTTCCCTTTACTCTGAGGCTGTGCCCTTGGGTCCTAGTCTCTCCTACTAATGGAAACATCTTCCCCACGTCCACTCTATCCAGGCCTTTCAGTATTCTGTAAGTTTCAATCAGATTCCCCCCTCATCCTTCTAAACTCCATCGAGTATAGACCCAGAGTCCTCAAATGTTCCTCATATGTTAAGCCTTTCATTCCTGGGATCATTCTCGTGAACCTCTTCTGGACCCTCTCCAGGGCCAGAACATCCTTCCTGAGATACGGGGCCCAAAGTTGCTCACAATATTCTAAATGTATCAATACAGTTTCATTTAGCAAAATTTCTGGTGAGAAATTCACATCTTTTGCTAACATCAAGATTTAAGCTGAAGCCATATCTCTAAGAATAATTATCTTTTTTGACCACTTTATCAGGCAAAAATTGAATTACCTCACCTTCAAATACAAAAATCCCATAACCCTTTATGTTCCGATCTACACCCATTGTAAATACATTAGATAGTGTTAGTTTGTCACAAGCTTCACTCACCAGTACAACATTTTCTGGAGAAACACTAGACACACACACAAAAACTATAGGCTTAGCTTTCAATTTCCAGCAATCTGCTTTCACATGGCCTCTCTTGTGGCAAAAGTAACACGCTGGCCCCCTCGAGTCTTCCACACTGTCTTTTTTTACTAGCCTGAGAAGCATCTGTCTTTTCAGCTCTTCCATCCACCTCATTGCAGTTAGTGCCCTGTTCACTATCACCTTTTTTTTAAATCTCTCCAGCTTCTCTGTGGGTTTGCAAACAAAAGTTTGCTGCCACCTATATGTTTATGGGATAGTTCATAACTAACAGCCATAACTGCCACCTCCCTTATTTCACAAACTTTACAGTCTTTGAGGTCTGACCTGATTCCTACAGGAATACTGTTTTCAAATTTGTCCATCATCAACAGCTCTCCAAGGTTTTCAAAATGTTGATCAAGCTTCATAGCCCCATACCAATGGTCAAACAACATTTTTCTTATAGCAACTTCCAAAAGATTCTGATTCCATCTCTTCCTCGGATTTCTAAACTTTTGCATTTAAGCTCCTGGGTCTAACTCTTAAGCATTAAGCATAGCAGCCTTAATGGTAATGTAACCTGCAGACTGTTCATCTTAAAGGGTCAAATAAACCTCCAATGCTTTGCCTACCAAAACGCTTTGTTATAGAATTGTCCAAATTTCTTTTGGCCATTCTGAATTCACAGCAATTTTCTCAAACAGGACAAAATATATTTCAACTCCTTCCTCACTAATTTAGGCACTCACCTCTGTTGAAGAAGGTCATAGCTTCAAGTCCTACTACAGAGACTTGAGCACAAAATCTAAACTGAGAGTGCTGCACTGTTGAAAGACTTCAGATAAGATGATAAACCAAGGCTTCATCCTCCCTCTCACGGTGTTATTTCAAAGAAAAGTAAGGGAGTTCTTCCTGGGGTATCCTGGTCAATATTTATTCCTCAGCCAACATTACCAAAGACAATTAGATCACGTTGTTGTGTGTGGGGGTTAATTGTGCTCAAATTGGCTGCCAAGTGTCATACGTTACCATAGTAACTACACTTCCAAAATACTACATTGACGATAAAGCATCTTGTGGTGTCCTGAAATTGTGAAAGGCGCTACGTCTACCTTTTATAACATTCACCCTTCTGACTCATTTCTTGGGAAATTCTCAGTTCACAAAAAAAGAGTTATGTGAAAGCGGTGACATGTTGTTTTAGGGATAACTATGGACTGAACGTCCAAGGCATGGAGGAAGAAATTCTGGCTGTAAAAGGAATGATCTATTGTGCCTTTCACACCCTCAGGAGATTCCAAAATACTTCACAATCAATTACTTTTGAAGTGTATTCAATTTGTTTTGTAGGCAAGTGTGGCAGCTAATTTGCACAAAGCATGATTTCTTGGCGCGATGAGATAAATGACCAATTAATCTCTTCTAGGTATTGATTGAGGGATCAATCTTGGCCAGAGCAGGGGGAAAACTCCCCGCTTGTCTTCAAAAAAAGTGCCATGGATTATTTTATATTAACCTCAACAGTTCCACTGTTCGATGTCTTGTTCGAAGGATGGCACCCCTGACAGGGCAGCACTCACTCACTTCTGCCCTGAAAGTCAGTGCTCAAGTTATGGATAGGGTGGGGTCAGATTTGAACGAATCATGTCCCCTACGCCAAGCCAAATTGGCACATTGTTGAAATTTGTATTGACATACAAGCCTGCAAAAGAACATTCTCTGTGGAATTTGAAATTCTGTGGTAGTTTACTTACTTCCCCACATGGTTTATATGAGCCTTCATAAAGATTAACTTAAATGCCATGCATTCGATTGGTAGTACAGAAATTGAGTATTGCTGAAAAAATGACATATCTAAGCACTCGTTAGGACACTCACAAGAATACCAAAAAATGGGAAAACAACAATTTATACTGCTTGTGAGTGCTGATTGGTTGGCAAGTAGCGTTGCTATGGAGAATGCACCACTGATGGTGACTGACAGTTAACTGCTAAGCATTGTTTGAAATTTAAACCAGGCAGCTTGACCCTGATTGCTCAAGGTATTGCCCTGAGGAATGAGTCAGCGAATGGCTGTCACTTATTTTGTTCAGCTGAAACAGGCGCAATGTGTGTACATGTTCTTTCTGTCTGCAAAGAACAGGGTCCTGTGTATTAATATATGGAGCTTCCCCAACATGTAAATGTGTCACATTGCAAGCCTGACTGATAATCTTACATGGGTCGTCAGTATAGTTCTTAGTTCATTGAGGAATAATCCTCAAGCTTAATCCTTAAAATTGTTAGGTTTAAATTTCAAACAATGCTTGGCAATTAACTGTCAGTCACCATCACTGGTGCATTCTCCATGGCAATGCCATTTGCCAACCAATCAGTACTCTCTTCACATACCATGTAAATTGTTGTTTTCCCCGTTATATTAGAATTCTTGCAAGTGTCCTGATGAGTGCAAGACAAAAAGGTTAGACATGTCTCTTTTTACAGCAATGTTTCAATGTCATAATACACTTTTGCTTTTAGTTGTCCTTTGGTTCCTCTTTTGTATCCTTTCATGGGATGTGGGCATTGCTGGTGAGACCAGCGTTTGCCCTTGAACTGAGTGGGCTATTAAGAGTCAACCACATTGGTATGGACCTGGAGTCACATGTAGGCCAGACCAGGTGAGGATGGCAGATTTCCTTCCCTAAAGGACAATGATGAACACAGGTGGGTTTGCACAACAATCGATCGATGGTCACCATTACCAGTATTCAAACCCACATTTGATGAATTGAATTTATGAAATTCCACCATTTGCCAAAAATATTGGCCTAGCATGTAGATTACTAGCTCAGTGATAGTACCACTAGACCACTGACACCCTTAACCAAAGTAATGCTATAGTAAAATCACGCCAGTGAATTACATATGTTTTTCTCTAAGATAACCTGGGTAATTTGATGTAGATGGGCAGATATTTGCAACGTTTTGGGCAGAATTTTGCCCTTGTCGGGTGGGCTCGGCGGGGGTGGGCGGGGGTCAGTTGGGAAGCCGACTGCCGCCTGTGTTCAGAGCCATGCCGTGATTTCATGCTGGGCGGGCCAATTAAAGCCCACCCAGTGTGAGGCCCGAGCAGCAGTGCTCAACGTTGACTGTACGGGCACTCAGCTGCCTCAGGGAGATGAACAGTTTTCAAACAAAAAAATAAAGATTTTAAAATGTTATAAAACATGTACCCACTCATGTGACTCTGCCACATGAGCAGGGACATGTTTTAAATAAAATTTTTTAAATGTTATTTTATTGTTATTTGATATTGGAAAGCTCATCCCTTTCATGGATGAGGTTTCCAAAAAAAATGCATTAAGGTCGCTTGGCCCTTTTGCCTGCCCGCCAACCGTAAGGGCAGCGAAAAATATAAGTTAATTAATACTTTAATGGCCTTAATAGGCCTTCTAATTGTCGGCGGGCATGCTGCCGATTCCCATACGCGCCCGCTGACCAAACTATCGCGTGACTGTGCGTTGACGTCGGGACGCTCACCTAACATCGTCGCGCTTCATTTCACACTTGAGCGGGTCAGGCGCGTGCCCAACTGCCAAGCTGAAAATTCTGCCCCTTTTTGTGCGAGGTATGCTTTTTCTAATATATATACATTCATGGGATGTGGGCATCGCTGGGCTAGGCCAATGCTTAATGCCCATCCCTAATTGCCCTTGAGACGGTCGTAGTGAGCTGCCTTCTTGAACCGCTGCAGTCCATGTAGGTAAAAACTACATAACAGTCACTGCCTTCGGGTAATTCATTGTATATAAAGTGTTTTGAGGTGTTTCTGAGGGATGTGATAAGGTGTCAAATCAATGCCAGTCTTTTTTTATCCACGTCTCTCAACCTTATTTATCACAATTTGGACCAGTTCAGATTCAGAACTAATTTCCATTAGCCTTAACATAAACCCATTCATGGCACTATATATCAAACATCTTGTATTGACAATTACATTAGCATCAGGTTAGAGGAGAGTTTCAGATAAAATGGCTCACCAATTCATCCGATTCCATTCTTCCAAAATACGGTTTCTTCACAAGTTGTCGGCATTATCTCCACGGCCGGCATTTACTGCCCAGCTCCAATTGCCCTCGAGGAGGCCTGCTTCCTTAAGCTTTGCATTGTAGCCGTGCTAGACCAGTTCACTATTAGTATTGCTATTGTCTGTTTAATCAATCTGAAGCCTGAAAATAGAAACCTAAATTTGCCCTGTTTTACAAAACAAAAGGGGGGGAGATAACCATACCGATGGTCATTTATATCGGATCTGTAATGTCAAAAAAAATGTCCTAAGGCACTTCAGAAAAAAAGCATAATGGGAAAAAAATAAGATGCCATAAGCCAAGCCAAAGAAGGAGGTTGGTAGGAGAAAAAAAAAAAGGCTTTTTAAGGTGGTAGAGCCGTTTGGAGAGGAGATGGCATCACAAGCAGCCTTCACGTCCAAAGTTACGATCGGGGTACGAGGCAGAAATTGTGGCCAGATTTTCCGGCCCTGCCATTGGGGGACTGGCCGCGGGGGATGCAGTGGGCTGGCCGGAAGCCCATTGACTCTCGGCAGGACCAGACGACGGACAAGGCCGGAAAATCCCGGCCCGTATTTAAATTCACAGGCTCTCCTTTGGACAGAGGAGATTCGGAGGAGATTTGACAGAGGAAGTAAGTAAATGAAGAGAAACGGCTTCCGGTAGCGGAAGGGTCTGCAAAACCAGATGGAAAAAGACCGGCAAAAAGAACCAAAGGAAACCTAAGGGAACATTCTCTTAGGCAGTGAGCTGTTGTGATTCGGAAGGCGCTGCCTGAAACAATGCGAGAAGCAGGTTCAAGAGTAACTTTCGAAAGTGAACTGGATAACTAGTTGGGGCAGAATTTTGCCCTCGTCGGGCAGGTCCGGTGGGTCGAGCGGGAGCGGTCAGGAAGCCGACTATTGCTCGCAATTGGGGCGATTTCATGCTGGCGGGCCAATTAAGGGCCGCCCAGTGCGAAATGCGCGCCGCAGCACTCAGCGCTGCCTGTGTGTGTGTGTGGGGGGTGTGGGGGGTGCAGGAGGGCGAGCATGCAAGTTTGCGCATGCGCGCGGGTGCACGCGGGAAAAGCTGCCTGAGGCACAGAGCTGCCTCAGGGAGATGAAGATTTTGAACAATGAGAAAGAAAGGTTTCAAAAACATTAACAACGTGTCCCCTCCTGTGACTCTGTCAAACGAGCAGGGACACGTGGGAAATGAGTTTGAAAAATTTCTTTTAGTGACGGGTCGAAACCTCATCCCGTCTGTGGACGAGGTTTCGCAAAAAATCCAAAGGTCCCTTGGCCTTTTCACCTGCCCGCCAACCGTAAGGTCGGACACAATGACCTCGGGTGAGCGTCCCGACGCTATCGCACACTTGTGCAATATTTCAGTCGGTGGGCGCGTGTGGGAGTTGGCAGCCCGCCCGCCGACAATCAACAGGCCTATTAAGGCCATTAAAGATCGAATCGGATTAAATTTTTCGCTGCCCGACCAGCCTTACTCCCGCGTGTGCCTGCCGACCGAAATATCGCGCGAGTGCACGATGGCGCCGGGACGCTCACCCGACCTCATCGCGCGCTGATTTACGCTCGTTCAGGTTGAGCGCGTGCACACCCAACGAATGTAATATTCTGGCCTTGGAAAAGAATTGTAGGGCTAGGGGGAAAGATTAGGGGAGTGGGATTAATCGGATAGCCGTACCCATGAGCCAGCATCGGCACAATGGGCCAAAGGGCCTCCATCTCTGCTGTACCATTTTATGATTCCAAGATATTCAACAAGCAGTTTTTTTTTTTCTCATCCTGGGAGATCAAGGTTTTATGGTTTAATTAGATACGATTTCATTGAGGTAAGACGGAGCAAAATAGGAACCTGGAAACATTTAAAGAAAATCTAAAAGGAATTTCTGGGAAACCCTCAGGATGTTCTGAAGTAATTTCTCTTTTAAAAAATCAATAATCACTCCATGGACGTGCATTTCAGAAAATTCAATCATTGAAATCTTTTTTATTAAGCGATAATTGATTTAGTTGATAGTATTCACACCTCTAAGTCAGAACTGTGCATCCTAGATCCATTTTGGTACCATCTTCCATTCTCATACAGGATGCAGAGACTGCTACGATGTCAACATGCCAGGAGTTAAGAACTATTTTCAATCCTTCCAACTATTCCCGGGTAACTATTCTGGTAAGTGAGTTGGGCCCATCGGAAGTCTCCGACTTTAACCCACAGTTTCGGAGGTTTCCAAACCTAGGGTTATTTTTTAGATGAAATGTTAAACTGAAGACCTGCGTGCTGTTTATCTCAGGTGGATATAAAAGATCTCATTGCGCAATTTAAGGAAGAGCAGGGGACTTTCTTCCCACTGTCCTGGCCAACATTCTACCACTCAACCAAAATTATCAAACCAAACTAACTGGTCACTCATCTCACTTGTGATTTGTGGAAACCTTCTATGCACAACCTGACTGCCCAGTTTACCGCCAACAATTCACTGAATGCAAAGGACGTTGGGGTTTCCCAGTGGATGTGACGAGGTGCTATATAAATACAAGTTCTTTACTCGTAATGAGCACAAATACTACAAAACGATTTGCTTTCTTCTGTCTCGTGGACCGTGAACTTCTGATCTCCGGATCGCGGTGCCACAGAGATACCCCAGAGGATTCACTGCGGGACCCCTCAGAGGTCCTGAGGCACTGACTATGTGGGAATTGCCCGGGAAGTTTGGACTTCCAATGGAGAATCCCCCCTGGGTGTGGAACCCTCAGAAACTCTGTGTTAAAGTCAGAGGCTTTGGATGGTTCCAACTCACTTACCAGAATAGTTACCCAGGAAAAGTTGGAAGAATCAAAAATACTACTGAGCTCCGCCCCCACCCCCCACTCCCCAGTACCCCTCAACTACCCCCTCCCAACCAGCTGACTACCCCCTCGACCCAACTGCCCCCTCCCGAACCCTCGACTACCTTCCCACCCTGCCCCCCCGCCCTACCCCACTACACCCCCTGACCCCCCTACCCCAACTACCCTCTCCAATCTCAATATGCCTGACTCTCCACTGGAACCCCCCCCCCGCCCACAAGCACCCAGCGCCCACCCCTCCCACCCACCCCCCCAACACCGCTGGACTACCCGCCGGCTTCCTGACTACCCCTTGACATGACTACCCTTACCTGACCACACAACTACCCTCCTGACCCGCAACTAACCCCACACCCAACCCAACTCCCCCCACCAACCTCCCAACTGTTCCCCCAACCTGACTCGCCCCCAATCACCTGACTCCCCCCAACCCTCTCAGGAGCTTACCTGCCACCCTAACCCCTTACCCATCTACTTGTCATCTTACCCCCAACTCAACCACTGGCCACCCTACCCACTCACCCACATACCTATCACCCTACCCCCTCACCCACATACCTATCACCCTACCCCCTCACCCACATACCTATCACCCTACCCCCTCAATCACCCACATACCTATCACCCTACCCCCTCAATCACCCACTTTCCACCCTACCCCCCCACCCACCCATTTTCCACCCTAACCCCCTCACCTACCCACTTTCCACCCTATCCCCCTCACCCACTTCTGCCACCCTACCCCCTCACCCACCCATTTTCCACCCTAACCCCCTCACCCACCCACTTTCCACCCTACCCCCCTCACCCACCCATTTTCCACCCTACCCCCCTCACCCACCCACTTTCCACCCGTCCTCCTCACCCACCCATTTTCCACTCTACCCCTCACCCACTTCCCTTACACATTTACCTTCTCTCCATAGCTTCTCAAAATGCCTTTGGGATCTTTAAACTCTCTACTCACTGGAATATGGCACCTCATGCTGTGAAAAGGGGTGTGGTTTGTCTTCCCACCCCCCCCCCTCCGTCCCCCGATGACCCTGCACCACGCAGAAGGGCTCCCGGAATAGGTGTGCTTCACACTTTAACTAAAGAGGCCCGATCCAGAAGCCCAGTCCAGAAATGCGGAGCTCAATCATAGAGTTAAAAAAGAGTAGAGTAGCACCCTGACAGTAATTAACACTCCTCAGAAGATTCACTGTAGGCCGGGCTCCTCCAAGCTGTCATTATACCAGGAAAATGTGCATTGCAATGCACAAAACGGTAACTCCAAACTCAAAAGGGTTTTCTTTTCTTGGCTTTTTGTATGGGTTTAAGGGTTCCCTTTGTCAACTATTTAAAGGAAAAAGCAGCCAACTTTGACCTATTCAGTTTCCACTTTCACTGCAAATCAGATTGTAGTATATTCAGATATTCATGTTAAACCTACACTCCAGTTGATTCTTCTTTTCCAGGTGCCATGTTTTACAACCTCAGTGACCACGGCTCACCAACTTTCACGGACATCAATAATGGCCAACATCTTGGTGTTGTCATCAAACCTTATACCTGTTTTGCATCTTAAGCTGTTGATGCATTTCCTTCCTTGTCTCCCTCTTGTTTTTAATTCATTCATGGGATGTGGGCTTCGTTGGCTGGGCCAGCATTTATTGTCCTTCCCTGGCTGCCCTTGAGAAAGTGGTGGTGAGGTGAGCAGATGTTGATGTAACTGCTGATGTAACTAAGATGTAATGTCACACGTTTAAGTAATCATGACCTGGAGGGAAGCAGAAGCACAACCGTGTGTAGAGAACTGAGGTGCATATCAATCTGTAAATAAACAGGAATGGTTTTTATGAATAACAGACTATGGTAATATTCTTAGGTAATAGCAAAATTCTAAAGAAACCCCATCTAGACCCTGAACTCAAGACGAAACAGCACCCACCCAATGGCCTGAATCTTCTGGTAGGCTAGCGGGGGTGGGGCCCGCTTGCCGAGGCGTGAAATAACGCGCGGTGATGTCATGCGCGCGTCACCGCACGTCATTCCGATCTTGAGTTCGGCGGGCACGCACCAGAGTTGGCTGCACACCCGCCAAACTGTCAAAGGCCTATTAAGGCCATTTAAATACCAATTAAAACAATTAACAGGGCCGCCCCGTCCAACTTTAAGGTTGGCGTGGGGGTGGGGGTGGCAGGCGAAGAGCCCAGGTGGCCTTCACATTTTTCATGGAACCTCATCCACGGGCGGGATTGGGTTTCAAGAAGGTTTTTAAACTTTAATAAAAGTTTTTTCGTAAAATTCATAGACATGTCTCGGCTCGTGTGACACTGCCACACGAGGGCACACGTCCGAATAATTTTTTAAAAGTCTTTTATTCACTTTTTGATAATGAAATTAAACTCCCTGAGGTAGCTCATGCCGGGCGGGCCTTAATTGTTCAGCCTATGTAAAATGGCGGCGAGCAGCCAATCGTGGGCGGCAATCAGCTGCGTGCCCCGCTCACGCCCGCTCCCGCTTAGCCCCCCAGACAGGGAGAAAATTCTCCCCAATAACTCACTGGAGTATCAGCAGCCTATGTGCTCAAGTTCTGGAATGGAGCTTAGGCCCATGCTCGCCTGCTGAAAGTGTTACTAACTAAGCCACGCTGACACAGTAAATGGAATATAACTAAGGGTAAAGGTTAACTTTGGACTAGCCAAATGAGTTTAACTAGGTTTGAAAATTATGCTTATTTCAATTATTAGCATTGGGATATGATAACTAAATCGAAAGCTATCACATTCTAATATGGGGATTGATTTTTCAGTGAAGAACCATTGTGTCACATGCATTTGCCAAATCAATATTAAAGAGGGGAAGTCAGATATAATAATGGTTATCGTACTGCACCATTGCACAGGTTCATTTTGGACTAGGACTAAACTGAAGCAGAGGAGCTACTTTACAGGAAGCCCCAAGAGCCCTGGGCCTGTAGAAATTGAAGGGAGGATTGCTTTGTGTGGAAAACACACGTCAGTTGAAGCATGAAAAATATCCTTCGGGATCAATTCCTTCCCACATCTCTACCTGCTATAGGAACATGCTCAGGTCAGCAAAAATATGGACGGTAGCAACTCCCCAAGGCTCCTTCGACAGCACCTTCCAAACCCGCAACCTCTACCCATAGAAGGACAAGGGAAGCAGACACATGGGAACACCACCACCTGGAAGTTCCCCTCCAAGCCACTCACCATCCTGACTTGGAAATATATCGCCGTTCCTTCACTGTCGCCGGGTCAAAATCCTGGAACTCCCTCCCTAACAGCACTGTGGGTGTCCCTACACTGCATATAGTTCAACAAGGCAGCTCATCACCACCTTCTCGAGGGCAATTTGGAATAGGCCACAAACGCTGGCCTTGCTAGTCATGCTCAATTCCTGTGAAAATCCATGAAAGAACAAAGTTAAGAGGCAGAAAGTTCCTTAGGGGCAGATCTTCACCAGGAGGAGGGAGAGGGGGTATTGTTCACAAACTGACCGACTTTAAGAAAAGGCTGTCAGGCAGCGATAAGACACTGTCATGAGCTGCCGCCCAATCTAATTGGTCAGCAGCTCGTAGGGTCCCAGCAACGCCGGAACTCTGTAGTGGGGGCTGCTGGGAGTGCGAGCGGCCCCACGGAGAAGGGCAGCATGGGTCCCGGAGACAGTTGAGCCGGGCCTTTCTGGGCGGAGAGGGGTCCGGCACCCCTGGGAGCGGGCGAGAGGGGTGAGGCAGCAGCTTTTGGAGGCCAGGTGGGAAGGCACAAAGCCGGGGTGGAGCGGGGGGTGGCGGGGGGTATGATCTTGGGGATTGAGTGCCCCCGATGCACACGGGACGTCACCAGGATGTACTTCCCTCCCTTCCGGCCTTTTCACCAACTTTAGTGAAAAAATGCCTTTCCACTGCCCAGTGTATAATGGCAGCGGAGGCAGATTGAGGTTCTTAAATGACTATTAATTGGCCACTTAAAGGTCTCAATAGGCCTAAGGGTGGGAGGGCTAGTGGGCGCCTTCACCACTAACCATATTATGGGGACTGGGTTGGGGGTGGGCAGGAAGTTGGTGGGCTAGCCGCCCATCATGTTTTACTTGTCTCTCCCTCCAACCCCCGCCTTGCCCAAAACCACACCCAGCGAGGGGTGGTGGGTGGGGGAGCAAAAAATCAACCCCTTAACCACGAGCATTGGGGAGAATTTTCCCCATGTTGGGGGGGTCGGTTGGGAGCGGGTGAGGGTGGGCGGAGAGCCAATTGCCGCCTGTGATCAGGTCCGCGCCACCATTTTACGCGGGCGGGCCAATTAAGGCCAACCCAGCGTAATGCCTGACTCCCGAGGATAGCGGGAGCGGGCGGGCGGTGGCGGAAGTGCATTGACCGCCTGGTCCAATGGCGGCCCGGCCCCCTGTTTAAATGAAGCGCCGGCAGCGTGGGAGAGGCTGATCACAATGGCCTGGAGATAGGCTCACCAGATCGCTGCTGGAGAGCAGGCCAGGCCGGAGGGTAGGCCAGTGGGACAGGCCAGGCCGGAGGGTAGGGTAGTGGGTCAGGCCAGGCCGGAGGGTAGGCCAGTGGGGCAGGCTAGGCCGGAGGGCAGGCTTGCGGGGCAGGCTAGGCCGGGGGGGGGGGTGGGTAGGGCAAGTGGGCAGTGTGCCCCTCGGTTCTCAGATGAGTGCCTAGCTGCCCTCCTGGAGGAGGTTGCAGCATGGCGTGAGGTCCTGCTTCCCAGGGATGGGAGGCGCAGGCCTCCCTACCTGACCAAACGTGCATGGGAGGAGGTGGCGGAGAGTGTGAGTTCCCGTGACGTGGCGCGACACACGTGGGTCCAGTGCCGCAAGCGATTCAACGACCTCCTGCACTCAGGAAGGGTGAGGACCATGTTGGCTGAGGTCGCTTAAAGCAACTGTTACTCTTTCCCCCCAAACCCCCCTCCCCCCAGCAACTCTGAGTACAGTTACAGCATTGAATCCTTCACGTATCCATCACTGGGTGGGCCAGGAGATATTGCCCACGCCTAGTTCACCCTAACAGGGTTAAGCTAAAATGGGTTCTGCACCTGCAGCATGTATGACACTGACATCCAAAGTATAGAATGGGGGTGAAATTCAAGGATCTGCACCTAGGCATTGTGCTGGAACTGGGAAGCATGTCAAAGTCAGGGTGCTAACATGCTGGGAGGGGAGCTCCCAGGTGACGGGGCACCAATCCATCTGTGGGTCTTTGTGTTCCATGTGCTTGTGCCTCCTTGCTTAGCAAGGTTACACCTTGTGGTGCCACATGTGATGGAGCCAGAACTTGGGCAAGGTGGGGAGTCAGCCCTGGCTTGTTTGGGTGAGTGTGCGGCAGCTGCAGGGTGAGGAAGAACTGGAGCCCTGCAATGTCCCACTCTGGCTGGGTTGGCAGGGATGCGATGGGAATCCAGGTACAGGCTGGGCTAATCAATGCTCTTCTCCCCTTTTCAGGAGAAGACTGCACACAATTCCACAGAGCGGATGCGGACTGGCGGAGGCCAGGCCCAGCGACTGGATACGAGCAGGAGGCAATGGATCTGGAGAGGCTCCATGCGCCCTAGTCCACCGGTGTCGGTGAGGCTGGGGTTCCATGGAGAGGTATGTTTGCCGAGCACTCAGGTCACCATGTGCGTCCCAGCAGCCATCGCACTGCTGAATGCTCAGTGATTGAAGTTTGCAACATGGGTTGACCATTGATTATGGGAGGATGAGCGCAGAATGATCTGGGGGATGGCTTGCAAATTGACATTGTCTCCACTGTAACTAATCAAATGTCCTTGTTCTTCCTTTCAGCATTACTGCAGCAGGGCCAGGAGGAGGAGGCAGAGGGGTCACCTATCACACCTGAGGGCCCTGAGCACCAGCGTCACACCATCTCTGCCAGGCAGGCGCCAGTGCAGATACTAGCACCTCGGTGGGAATTAGATCTTTGGCTAGTGTCCTGGGGCACGGCGGCGAGGGCACTTCACACTTGCTTGAGGTGCGGACAGAGACAGGGTGTGCCCAGGGCGCTGGCAGTCGGAGGACAGCTGGGGACCAGGCACATGTTTGGTCAGTGGCTGATGATGTGCCTCTGGAGTCGTCCGTGAGGCAGCAAATGCTGGAAGTGAGCCAGGGTATGCGGAGGATCTGGCGGAGATACATGAGGCAATGCGTGCTGCAGGAGTCTACGTGGAGCATCACCAATGCAATGAGCCGCATGGCCAAGTGTCATGCTTCCTCCATGGAGAGAGTGCCGACTCTTGTGGGGAGGCTCCTCCAGGAGAACAATCAGGGCCTCCTGGGATGGCGCTCGGACCTGCAAGCCCTCACAGCAGCAATGACTTCAGCTGGTCAGTGCCAGTGTGGGAGATGGTTTGGGCACCAAGTATCCCAGCTCGGTGCCCATCCATCTACGGTGAGTAGGGAGGTCCGAAGCGACCTCATGTCGGCGCAGCAGCTGCCTGTCATCTCTGTGGGTTCCTCTCAGGGTGCTCTGGATGAGGGCAGCAGCTCCTCCACC
This sequence comes from Cetorhinus maximus, assembly GCF_964194155.1. Taxonomy (NCBI): domain Eukaryota; kingdom Metazoa; phylum Chordata; class Chondrichthyes; order Lamniformes; family Cetorhinidae; genus Cetorhinus; species Cetorhinus maximus. The sequence continues at coordinate 12,818,137 of NC_135908.1, read as the reverse complement.
CCTCTGTCAGTGACCGTGGCATTCGATGAGGTTGCGGTGACTGAGGAGATGCCGGCTGTGGAACTGGCCACTCCCTCCTAGACGGGGCCAACAAAGGCTCCACGGGCCAGAGGATGACCACCAAGGTCATCGAGACCAACAGGACAGCACAGTGAGCAGGCTGTCTCAGATGCCAGTGTCAGCGAGGTGACAGCACCTAAACGTAGCACCTGTAAGTGTAAATTTAAGGCACATTAAGCACACCATGGATTTCTCACTGGTGCTTTTATGTTGCCCCATATTAGTTTATTGAAGACTTTCTCTGATGTGCAACACCTTTGTAATTATTTTTTTCTGAATTTCGTTTTGTAATCTCATTAAACTTTGATATATAACCATGCCTCAGCGTGATTCCTTACTTCTGCAGGTGGACGGGAACCCATGATGTTACGAGTGAGTTATTTGACATTGAGCTTTATTGACAAGGGCCTTAGTTAATGTTACTATCCAGGCAGGTTTAGCACTCAGGTATTGAGTATGGAGCCTGCAGCTCTGGCGTGTGTTGAAGGTCCATCTGTGGTGTGCTAGCTGAAGGTTCTTTGGATTAAAGCCTCCTAGGTGTCCCTGCCTCCCTGAAGTATGCCAGGGTCAGCGTCTACCCCCTCAGTGTTCTCCTGTGCGTGCTCATCCTCAGGCTCACTGCTGGACTCATCGTGTGCATCCGGAACAACTGCATCTACCTCTCCTTTGTCCACTGCATCGCCCCTTTCCAGCGCCAGATTGTGGAGAGCGCAGCATGTAACCTCTATCAGTGACACATAATCTGAGGGGTACTGGAATGTGCCCTCTGAATGGTCCAGGCATCGGAAGCACATCTTGAGAAGACCGATGGTTCTCTCTACCACAGCCCTTGTGGTGCCGTGGCTCCTATTGTACCGCTGCTCAGCTTCTGTTCTTGGATGGCGGAGAGGCGTCATGAGCTACCTTCTGAGGGGATAGCCCTTGTCACCCAGCAGCCATCCATCCAGCCGGGCTGGAGCACTGAAGAGCCCCGGCACCTGGGAGTGTCTGAGGATGTAGGCGTCATGGGAGCTGCCTGGGTACCTTGCACAGACTTGTAGAATCAGCGTCCTGTGATCACACACTATCTGCACGTTCATGGAGTGGAAGCCCTTCCTGTTGACAAAGGCACCGGGCTCACCTGCTGGCGCCTTGATGGCCACATGTGTACACTCTATAGCACCCTGGACACGGGGGAAGCCAGCAATGGCCGCAAAGCCTCTGGCTCACTGTGTCTGGCTGGGCCTCGTCCCAACGATAGTGGATGAAAGTCAATGCACGTCTGAGTGGAGCATCTGCCACCTGCTTGAAGCTGTTTGGGAGACTCCACAAAGATCACCCACTGACCCATGTAAGGAGCCGGAGGCATAGAAGTTGAGGGCAGCCGTGACCTTCAGAGCCACTGGCATGGGATGCCCACCCACACAGCTGGCGCAGATCTCAGGGCCTATCATCTGACAGATGGAGGTGACTGTCTCCCTTGAGAGATGGAGCCTCCTTCGGCACTGCACCTCACACATATTGAGGTAGCTGCTTCGCCGCCTGTAAACCCTGGCAGCAGGATAGTGGTGGCCTCTTCTGCTTTGGCCTTCCTGTTGGCCCTGTGCCCCTTGTGCCCGCGCCTCGCCTCCCAAAGGTGGCTTCCCTGGAGGCTGAATGTGGACTCCTGGCCTCCTCCCCCTTCTGGCCCTCCCTTCCTCCTCAGCGGAGGTGCCTCCAGTGGAGAGCACAACTCCCAGTCCCAGGCTAAGGGAAGGCTTCCTGAAACTAGCAAGGCCCAGGAAACGAGGTTTACTCCGGAGTCCTGACCTGAAGCCTGTTACTCCTGTCCAAGCAGCTGTGAAGAGGTTTGAAGTATTCCTGCTCACACAGGCAAGTCTGACAAGTAACACCCGTGACCTCACTCACCCCTCTTATCCCGCCCGTGGATGAGGTTTATACAAATGCCTCCTACCCGCCTGCCCGCTGCGCCCGTGCGACATCCTGAAGATCGCACGGGCCGCGAAAAATACCCAACAATTGCGGCCTCAAGGGCCTTAAGTGGATCATTAATTAATGGTGGGCGCGCATCGGAGGACACCGCGCGCCCACCCAGCGAAATATCGCGATGGCGCCCGGTGACTTGGGCACCATCGCATCATTTTAAGCGGGGCCCCGCCCCCTGGCACTCCGACGAGAAAATTCTGGCCGTTGGGTTGCGCGATTAAACCTAAACAGTCATGCTTGGCGTACGTTGTGGGGATGGTTCTGCGTGGTTAGCCTTTGAACATTTTGCCAATTGGAATAGACGCCCGGGAATCGGAATCCTCCTGCCCCCTGAGTTTTCACACCGACAAAATGGCGGCACTCGGCCGCGGACGTGGCTACGGTTACAAATAGTCATCAGTCGCCTTGAGTCTTTCCGCCATTGGAAATGTACCGTTGTCGAGGCTGTCTGAATGGCTATGTGCAAGGGATCTGTGAGCATAATGGAAAGGCTCATTTCTGGCAGAGAGATTAAAAAAAAAACAGGGATCAACGTTCTGCAATTCCACATGATCGACCTAATGTGCTGCCTCTTGTGAAAGCGCCTCCTCGTTCCATATTTGAAAAAGGGCTTGAATGGTCCCCATTGAGAACCAGCGGCTAGACATAATTACCGACGAGCTTTCACAAAATAGATCACACCAGATCGATCCACTCATAGTTCACGTGGAAATGAATCCCGGAAGATTAAAATAAGAGCGACATGAAAGCGAAAGGAGCCAGAATTTTAAACCAACGCCCACAGGCGCCAGCTGTGGGCTATTGCTTGAGATTAATCTAACCGATTTACTCGGACATGTTAAGACAAGCTTGGGTTTTTTTCCCCATTTCGTCTTCCAAGCTATGGAACCGGCCCCAGGCGATGCCTAACAGGATGAGGGGCAGAATTCCACGTCCCGTGGGTGGGCGCGCTCGGGCGTAAAATTGCGCGCGGTGGCGTCGGGCGAGCGTCCCAACGTCATCGCGGACTCGCGCGATATTTTGATCAGCGAGCGCGCGGTGAGTGCCGGAGCCGCGCCCGCCATTAATGAACAGGCCACTTAAGGCCCTTAACCGTCCAATGGACGCCCGATGTTTCCTTGCCCGTTGCGATTTCGCGCTCGTCGTCCTGGGCAGGCGAGCAGCCGACATTTTCAAAAGTTTCATCCAAGGGGCGGGATAGAAAGGGTCAGCAGCATTGCCAGTGTGATGAGTGAGGAGTTTTGGAGATAGTTTGCTGCTGGTTGCTTATTGGTACTTGGCAGCTTCATCTCTGTTCGGGGCTTCATTCTTAGCATTTCCAGGCTTCATTTCAGGACTCATTGATATCTACAAGACCCCCGGAGGATTCAGACTGTGTGGACCCTTCCAGGTATCAGACAGCCTTCCCTTACCCTGGTAATGGGGATTGTGGTCGCTGCTGAAGGCACTTCCCCCTCTGAGGAAGGGAGGGGTACAAAGGGGAGGAGGCCAGGTGCCCCTATGCAACTTACAGGGGAGCGGCCTGTGGGAAGAGAGGGTACAGGCATAAAGGTCACAGGGCCAGCAGGAAGTCCAAAGTGGAAGGGGCCACAGAGGACGCCACTACCCTGCTGCCAGGGTTTACAGGCGGCAATGCGGCTACCTCAATATGTCTGAGGTGCAATGCCAAAGGAGGCTCCGCCTCTCAAGGGAGACCATCACCTCCATTTGCCAGATGATTGGGCCGGAGGTCAGCTCCAACTGTGTGGGTGGACACCCCATGTTAGTGGCTCTGAAGGTCACAGCTCCCCTCAACTTCTATGCCCCCTGCTCTTTCCAGGGGTCAGTGGGGTATCTGTGTGGAGTCTCCCAATCAGCTGTCCACAGTTGTGTCAAGCTGGTGACAGAAGCTCTGGTCAGGCAGGTACTGACCTTTATTCTTTACCATACGGATGTGGCCAGCCAGACACAGCGAGCCAGAGGCTTCGTGGCCATTGCTGGCTTCCCCCGTGTCCAGGGTGCTATAGACTGTACACATGTGGCCATCAAGGCGCCAGCAGGTGAGGCCGGTGCCTTCGTCAACAGGAAGGGCTTCCACTCCATGAACGTGCAGATAGTGTGTGATCACAGGATGCTGATTCTACAAGTCTGTGCAAGGTACCCAGGCAGCTCCCACGACGCCTACATCCTCAGACACTCCCAGGTGCCGGGGCTCTTCAGTGCTCCAGCCCGGCTGGATGGATGGCTGCTGGCAAACCAAATAGAGAGAAGAAGGACATGTCATTATTTAAAGCCATTACACTGTCACTGTACAGGCCCGGCACCCTGGTGAGACCATGGAGATCTGCATCTTGGTGCCCTCGTCTTCCAGTGATCAATGGGGGCTCCAGGTTCGAGGTTCACATCAATGAAGAGGCTGCACTAGAATGGTTGCACAAGCCAAAAGTCTCACCTCAGTGCACTGTGCTCTTACCTTCGTCTGGCACCCCTGCTTCTACATGCCTGGCTGCAAGGGGCGCCTGCCAGCTCTCGAGCGACGGCGAGACACTCATCAGAAAAGGTGTCCAAATGCACTCGAGTCCACAGCGAAAGTGCAGGAGACGTCCGTCTGTGGCAGCCTTCCGGAAGCTGCCGGGCTGCCATTGGACCCAACGGCCCAACAGGGCCCCCCACACCCCCAGCTCAGCCCCTCCCAGTCAGGAGGGAGCCACGTTTCACGCTGGGCGGGCCTTAATTGGCGTGCCAGCATGAAACTGCGATCGGGCAGCAGGCCGTTTCCAGGCCGCTCCTGGGCCTACCCACCCGATGGCCTCAAAACTTTGGCCTCAGAGTCTGAAAGGCAGCCTCTTCCAATTGCCAAATTCTTAACCAGAACACGTTTGGGTTCAGAGGCAATAGTTAGTGCCTTGAATTGTGTAAGAAGATCTCTCATGTGAGATACGGCGACCCTGCCTCTGCTTGTTGGCATGTTGAAGAAGAATATTTTTATGAATAGCTGTGGCTTTAAGAGACTTCAGTCTCTCAGTTTTTTGTGAACTGTGGACATGGTTATGAAAACAGTTAAAAAACACTTAACAGAAATTGTGTCCTAGAAAACGAGAGGCTACCCTGCCTCCACCCTGACATACCCCATGTCCCCAAAGCAGAAACACAGAAGCTGATTGTTGTTCAGAGAAGGGGAACAAGCCCACCTCAGCTTGTGGCGAAGGTCCCTCAGCTACCTCTGGTTGGACGTTCCACTTGTAAGGGTGAACTGTGAGATGAATGTGGGAACCTTTCGCTACAATGTCTGCCCTGAACAAACGCTGAACCAAGGGAGTAACCTTACATGCACCGCTGTAGCAGTAAGATCACATTGTGACAGAAGGGGAGAAAATTAACAGACTGGCGCTGTGTTACCTGACCACACATCTGTCTGTTTGCTCCTTGCGGTCACTTGGAAGTCATCCGGAGTTAACTTCATTGACCTTCAATCCAATCAAGTGATATGTCAAGCTCTATTACCCACCTGGTTTAAAGAGAGTTCCCTTGTGAATGTGCTTCCCGCTCTATCAGTGATATGGTACTGCTGTAAGCTGTGAGGAAGACTGTTGCTTCTTTAGGCAGCGTCCTCCTGTGACTAAGAAACAAGATCAGGTTGATCTTAAACAAAAACAAAAACAAAAATACCTGGAAAAACTCAGCTGGTCTGGCAGCATCGGTGGAGAGGAGCATAGTTGACGTTTCGAGTCCGCATGACTCTTCAACAGAACTAATTAAAAATAGAGATGGGGTGAAATATAAGCTAGTTTAAGGGGGGGTTGGGGGTTGGGACAAGAAGAGCTAGGTAGAGGGCCAGTGATAGGTGGAGATAACCAAAAGATGTAGACGGAGACAGTCACTGAGAAAGGAAATATGGCTGTGAAAGTGGATTTTAGTAAACACCTTGTCAAACACCAGGAGAGAAATGGAAAGCAATGAAGGTGAACAAGGCAAAAGAGAGGTACGAAAATCCTGTCGGAGAGAAGAGCAAAACTTCTTCAAGGTAGGCATTCCTTGAAGAGAAGTGGCAGTCAATTAAACACAGAGATAAAAGCAAAGATGAGTACAGATGAATCTTACGCTGTATTGTCTAAAATAATACCACTAGGAATGTTGTCCCCAGTTTGAGTTGCAGCTTATCCTAAATGACTGTAGAACCCATCTTTTAGACTGCAGGGCAGGCTTTGAGGAGTTAGGAAGAGAGTATTTACCACAGAATTCCCAGTCTCTTACCTATTCGTGTAGCCACAGTATTTATGTGGATTTTCCAATTAGGTTTTTAGTCAATGGTAACCTTGAGGATGTTGATTTTGGGAATTCAGCAATGATAATGTTGTTGAATGTCAAAGGCTGGTAGTTAGTTTCTCTCTTGTTGGAGGTGGTCATTGGTGCTGCACAAGTGCCAGGCAATGTTACTTATGATCTCAAGCCTGAATGTTGTCCAGATCTTACTACATGTGGGCAGGGACTGTTTGTGTCTGAGGAGTTGTGAATGTTACTGAACACTGTGCAACTATCAGTGAACGTCCCCACTTCTGACCTTATGTTGGAGAGCAATTCATCGATGAAGTAGGGGAAGATGGTTCAGTCTGGGACACCACCCTGAGGAATTCCTGCAGTGATATCCTGAGGTTGAGATGATCGACCTCCAACAGCCACACCCATCCTTTTTTGCTTGGTATGACTCCAACCAGTAGAGTGTTTTCCCTCTGATCCCCACTGACTTCAATTTTGCCAAGACTTCTTGATGCCACACTCAGTCAGATGCTGCCTTGATGTCAAGGTCATTTCCTCTCACCTCACCTCTGGAATTCAGCTCTTTTGTCCATGTTTGTACCAAGGCTAATGAGGTCTGGTGTCGTGTGGCCCTAGCTGAACCCAAGCTCTGCACTGGTGAGCAGATTGTTGCTGAGTAGGTTGATAGTGCGGTAATTAACTGGATTGGATTTGCCCTGCCTTTCATGAACAGGATATACCTTGGCAATTTTCCACATTGCCAGGTAGACGCCAGTGTTTTCAACAATTTCAGCAATTAATTGCGTCTGTACTATTCACCTCAACTACTTCAACATGAACTGGATAACTTACAATGGACTGTTAAATGGACAATTGAGTGTATGGTTGAGTTGGACGGTTGCATGGATGGTTGAGATTATGTTTGGATTTTTGCAGTTATGGTTGAGTAAATGGTTAAGTCGATGGAGTGTAACCCCCGCTATCATCATTTTAGTTTGAGGGTCATTTAAACCTCGGACATGCCCTGGGCATTTTTCTATCAGCTTTCGTTTAACTGATGGCTTACATAAGGTTGCTGCATATATGATGGGTATCCAACACTATTACTAAATGTTGTTGTCTAGATTTAGCTGTAATACAAGGTAATACCTTCAGTAAATTGATTCTGACAGCTTTTGCTATGGCTGCTTCATGCTAAATTTGTCCTACCTTGGTACACTTCTGGAGGAATATGAAACGAAGAAGGAAGACTTACCTGGAAGGATCTTGTTCATTCTTTGGAGGTGCATCCTTCATACTCAGCAATTCAATCCTTCCATCTCTACACTCTTTACAGATGTGTCGTTCTTTTTTCTGGAAGAGGAGGAGGTGGCGTTAATGCTAAATGGTAAGTTAGTTCCATCTTTGTTTAAAATCAAAACAAATTGGCGCAGTGGTACAGGACTAGGGCAGTTGTTAAAACGATGCAACAGCAGGGAACAACACGTGCAACCATCTATTGGTTACATAATCTCCAGATTGTCGTGTGCCTGCTCAGCATACAGTGTTCCAAGAATTTATCAATAGGATTGGGCACTGACCATGTCTGGAGGGTGCGTGAGACAGACACATTCATTTTCCACAGCCCTCATTCTTCCCCACCAGATTGTGCAAAGCACTAACGATATCTATTAGAACATGCTGACCATAAACTACAGCAGTAGTTATGGAGCTGAGAGCCTTTAGTGGGGAGGGAGGGGGGGAAAAAAAACACAAGGTGGCAAACAGAAGATTGTTTTATTTTTAATTAACAGCGAGAAGGGTTCACTCATGTCGGGCCAAAAGACTGAATAATTGTCAGGTCGAGCTTCTGCATTTGATAACATGCTGAAGCATCTAAGGCCTTTGCGAACAATAATTAGAATATTTAGGTCAATTAACATCCACACTTCACCCACGATGAATGATAATAACTAGCTAATATTAAAGAAAAAAAAAATCAAAAGACAAGACATTTATCAGATGGCTGAATATCATTAAGGCTGTATAGTCATGGGCCCATATAAGCTCCATTATCTAAAATAGAATCTCCCAGCCTCCCATCTTAAGTTATTTCATTTTCCTCACATCCCTTAATTTAATTTATTTTCAAAGTAATTCCTCTGGCTGCAGGGAGAAATGTCAATGGCAAACATTGCAGTATCTCTATGCTCTAATGTCACCTTCACCAGTCAGAAGACAGGCGCACAGAAGCGTATGAGAAGAATAAGGAGAAATTGTGGAATGGTGCACAAAGCAAATATCTTCTGTCAAGCTTTAAAATGAGAAAATCAAGTATATATTAAAAAAACGCCATATTTAAACAATGCCGAGTCTTAATAATTCAGGTGCAACAGCTTCAGTGTAGCACAGTAGGAATCAAAAGAGGCTATTTATTCTTTGGTTTATGGAGTTTGAGCTCCATAAGAAAGACGAATTTTTGACTTGATGCCACTCTAGAATTCTATAATAAATGGAGCATTCTTGGAAATAAAAACAATAACTCTACTTCATGTACTGCATTCAAATTATCTCTCTTTCCTTACCATTCAAGCAAGTGGGATTTGAGTGGTGATTGAATGCATAGCTTATGTCAGCACATATGAAATGTCTGTGGTTGTGCTTTGCAACAGTGGCGTGTACAGGACTGGCAATGGCCATTAAGTCCTTCTGGTCGGCCTCAAACTTAAGTAGGCTCTTAGAGGGATAGAATTCACAAGAGAAGGCCATCCAGCCCACTGTGAACCATTCAGTCTTTGTCCTCTGCCCTCTTAAAAAGGAGTCACACAGACACCTGAGGGCTTCAACACTTCTCACTGACGGTGAAGATCTATGTTGTTCAATCATTCCACTTTGTTGCTCAGGAACCATTTGATTTGTCTACCCTGTGAGATTACCGATAAAATAGGATCCAATTACACCCCTTGTGTGAAAAATATTACATTGAATAATATTATGTGCCTGGACAGAAGAGTCATCTTTTACTTCTACAGCATGGAAGAGATCTTCTGCAGTTTACCTGGGTTGCAGGTATTGCAACTTTCCCCCAAGTATGAATTTACTGTCATTGTGTCCACATTATGCAATGTGCAGAACATGTTAATGAGGGGCTGAGGCAATCACCAACATCAGTTATTATTTGCACAGTATTATAAATAACTAATGGGATATTTTCCTGTCAAATTAACAATATTGCAAAATGCTGTTAAAGTCAAATTTGTACTCCCTGATTTGTCTGATAGTCACGGCGGGATCACCTACCGGGCACACACAAAGTAACGCTGTATTATATCGTTCCTGCTTTGAACATTAATGACCCATGCTATAAATATTTTGGATAATATCGGAAACCAGGTGCCAACAATGTGCTGTTATAATTTTACTAGGAGTTTTCTGATAAATCTTGAAAGTGGAAAGAAATATCATGCATGATTAAGGGGGAAGGTTAAAGTGGTTGGGGTAGGGTGGTAATAAGGGGAAGCGCCGAGATCCATGATTTCTCTCCCCGGCTTTGATCCCAGGAACCAATCTAGTGAAGCATCGCTGTACCTCAAATACAAATATATCATTCTTTAAATATATCATTCTTTAATTATATCGTTCTTTAAAAACTGCACACAGGTGTGGCCTCATCAAAGCCCTATACAATTGTAGCAAGACTTCCATATTATATATTATATTTATACATTTTCTAAGGTTTTTTTCAAATATCAATATTTGAAATGTTTAAGTTCTGAGTCAGGGTTGTTTTTTAATTCATTTTCGTGATGTGGGTGTCTATCGCAATTTATTGCCTGTCCCTAGTTGCCTTTAGGAAGAGAGTAAGCTACCTTCTTGAACCACTACAGCCTGTGGTGAAAGCACTCCCACATAGCTGTTAGGAAGGGAGTCCCAGGGTAATGATCCAGTTACAATGAAGGAACTGCACACGTCAGATGTGGCAGATAGTGAAACAACTCTTGCAATGTTCAATGTCAATATAGTACTGTTTGACGTGAGTAAAAGACTTTAAATCACAGTTGAGTATGTGTGAAGTGTTCAGAGATTCACAACCTTCTGAATTAATGATGCATGTCTATCAAAATATTTAAACTAGATTCGCTCTTGAGTTATCCTGATGGAGGATTAGAATAGTGAGTGAATGAACCCCAGGGCTAATTCTGTGATGGAAGCCTTCAGTTGGGAGCTGTGCTCAGAGGCATCAGTTCAGAGAATCACACTTTGCAGCCCTAACTGTAACCCAAGCTGCCTCCCTCACTAAGAGTAAAGGATTGGCCCGTTAACCCCCGAATATCCAAATTACAAGGCACAGGCCCCGAAACGATCTTGTGCAATGATTAGTTCTAAAATGCCTAATACATCTCTGTCCAATTCCTTCATCTGAAACCTCTAATGCATTAATGCTCTAAAGCTTTTGTTAATGTTTCAAAGGGTTTGCCCGGAGATGTGTTCAGCCCTTGTGTGCTAATCATCACCCGGCTTACTTTTAAAGTTACGTGCATTATCCAAAACCCATAAAAGAGAAATCTGGCTTTGTCCAATGTTCAGAGCCAGTTCGAATCATCTTTTTATCTGACTTCACAATAAAAGAAAAAAGCAGTCAAACCAATACTAGCTTTGACCATGTTGAACATTGACAAAAACAAGTTCTGATATTCAAAGGAAGATTTTTGTTTCATGTTTATTCATGTCGTTCATTTTACCAGTGTCCTGTGTATAGTGTTAGAAAGAACACTGCTGAAGGGAAAGACTGGTTACCTGCAGTTTTGCTCTTCACAAGGTTTTACAAATGGCAAAAAATGGAAAACTGGATCAATGGGATGCTGTCTCATCATGACTCATGCCTAATTATTCTCTCTCTAGTGCATATCCATCACACTCCAGCCCCTGCTCTGAGCTACAAAGGTAAAACCGTCTTAGAAAATAAGTCGCTTCATGGGAACAGGGGTAGGCCGCTTGGCCTCTCGGCTCTGTATGGGTATCCAGTTAGATCATGGCTGATCTGTGTTGTAATATGCCTTTAAGGGATGGCAGCATGCCGTCGCTAAGGGAAGTGAGTCATGCGATCCGGCCTCAGTTTCACTTCGGCCTGGAGCAGAACACAGCACGCACAGCTCTGCTGTTTTGAAGCTTTCCGTGCAGTCACCACGCTGTGATTTCAACACTCTCCAACACTGCGACTCTGTTAACAGTCTGACCAAAATGTCGAAGGTCATCTCATGCCATGTAGCATGATCTAAAACTGTTCACCATGTCATGTGTGGTATAACAATATAAAAGGTACCAATCGCTCATAAGGAAAGTGTCATGATGCTATCCCTTAAAGGGATATTTAACAATCTGTGCCTCGAATCCATCTATTTGTCTCTGTTCCATTTGCTTTGACACCCTTACTGTAGTAATTATGGTTTTATTTAATGTGTAATGTACCTTTAAGAGTAATATTTGTTAAGGAAGATCACATGATCTGTAGCAACCAATAGGATAATAGCGTGGGCTACCTCACCAGTCAGTGTAGAGATAGAGTTGGAGTTGAAAGCACACGTGTAGTTGCTGCTGAGTATATTGTAAATAAACTTAATGTTTCTACCCAAGAGGTATCTGGTTTGTTTGAAAGTCCTCCTATTGAATCTGGATGATGTGGCAGAGGTATTGCTGATGGAATTTCTCTAGAGCTCTGAGATACACATTAAGCTGTGCTCAATAGAGCAGAGGCAGATTTGACTGCAGCAGTGAAACATGCAGATGAAGAGGCATCAGGACCAATTCCTCATTGACCAAGCTTTACCTCTTACCCAGATACAAGTCTGAGTTCCTACAATCAAACTCAGGAGAGCTCCCCTTCCTGATCGCTAGCTAGTGACCTCTGCCCTAAACTGCATGCGCGTCCATGTTGTGCAATAGGTTTGGGCTCAGCAAGACACAGCAACGTCAAAAGGCTGGGGTACAATCAATGCCTACAATAGCAACTTGCATTTTATATCCAGCACACTCAACATAGAACACACAAGGAAGAGAAATTTGAGTTATTTTATTTGTTCATGGGATGTGGGCGTCGCTGGCTGGGCCAGCATTTATTGCCCATCCCTAATTGCCCATGAGAAGGTGGTGGTGAGCTGCCTTCTTAAACCGCTGCAGTCCACATGGTGTAGGTACATCCACAGTGCTGCTAGGGAAGGAGTTCCAGGATTTTGACCCAGTGACAGTGAAGGAACGGTGTTATATTTCCAAGTCAGGATGGTGAGTGAGGGGAACTTCCAGGTGGTGGTGTTCCCATGTGTCTGCTGCCCTTGTTGTCCTAGGTGGTAGAGATTGCAAATTTGTTGATGGAGCCTTGGTCAGTGCATCTTGTAGTACACACAAGATGGTGGTGGACAGAGTGAATGCTGAAGTTGGTGGATGGGGTGCCAATCAGGCGGGGCTGCTTTGTCCTGGATGGTGTCGAGCTGCTTGTGTGTTGTTGGAGCTGCACTCATCCAGGCAAGTGGAGAGTATTCCATCACACTCCTGACTTGTGCCTTAGGGAGATTGGGGCTGGAGGAGGGGGGTGAGGAGTTGGGGGGAGGGAGTGGTGACGGTGACCACAAGCTTATTCAATTAAAGTGAGTTTCAAGGATGGTCTTGAATGAGGACAAGGAGATGGAGAAATTAAGTGTGGGATTTTCCTGGTGCTGGGGAGGTGGGAGTGCTGGGAAAATAGCAAAGAGCTCCCTGACACATCCCTGCCACTGGGAAGGTTCACTGGCAGCGGGATGAGATGTGGGTTGGCTGGGCACTGAACAGAGGAGGCAGGCAATTTAAATAAAGGCCCTATTTAGGGCAATCGTCCTGAGCCACTGGAATTTTCCCTATGGCAAAGGGCACCCCCTCCACGTGGGGAGACTACCAGCTTCATGGAGGTGGCCTCCCACTAGGCCATTAGGCCTGGAGGTTCCAAGGCCCTGAGAGTATGCCATGAGCAGGTAAATCTACTCCTGTGGCTGCAATAGGTCAACAGGAGGGGCCTACCTAACCAGCTTGCCTGGTTTTTAGTTTTTCCACTGACCTGCCTAGGTGCCTCAAAATGACCTACCTCGCCTCTCTCGCTTAGGTTGCCGGGGCTTCAGAGTTGGCAGCCTTCCCATCGGGGTAGCATCTCCTGCATCGTACCCGCCTTTTCTTAAATGGATGGTGAGCCGGTCGGTCGCCTCTAGGAAGATTGTTGAGCTGGTCCCACTGCCGTCAAACTGAGGACACACCATTTAGCCCTGACAGGGTTGGGGCGTGGGGGTTCCTGAAGCCAGTGGGGGGAAATCCTGCTCAAAGGGAGGGATTTCCAGTCCTGGTCCACATATAAAGAATAGCCATTGAGTCAGGATGTTGGAGAGCTGCCAGTGCCTAAGGAGCATTGTCCAGGCAGGGCCATTGCGTTGGAGGGAAATGTAAGGAAGGAGAGAATGGTGAAGGGAGAAAATGGCTCTACCACCAAATCACCTTCGTTTTTAACTCCACATGTCTACCAACCAACATTTAGGCTGCTTTGTACATTCATCTGTTCAAACTTTGGATGAAATATAATATTGTAACACATTAAAATCAATAGGCCTGGTTCCTCATGGTTAAAATGGTTGGTTGTAGCATTTTGGGTTTATATGCTAATTGGGAACGAGATGGATTCATTGCTTGCAACAGCAGTTTTTGTCTAGATAACACCAAAAAAATTATACACTTAATTAAGCATAAAAAGTCTCAAACCGTGCCTGTACATTCAGAATACTAAATACTGCATTACACAAAGCAACTACCCGAAATGCCCTTGAAACAATCCCTCGTGCCGCCTTCTCCATAATTAACTTCTGTTTTACCCTCTGCCCTTATTATCCAAAGACACAGCTGGATTAGGTCTCAGTGTGTGTTGGAGGAAATTTCACCTGCGCCTATCTCCCAGGCAGCGACTTCTCTCTAAATGCTGCCTTGTCCCTTTCCCTCTGTCTCAGGCAATGCAGGCTGCTGAAAATCAGAGCTTTATCCAGGGATGAATCTTTGTGCAATTTATCCCCTACTGTGCATCCACAGATCCTTTGGCTTTACCCAGAAAGTATAATGGCCGTATTAAAACATACTTCCCTGGATGAGATTATATCACCTTGATAAGGATATACTTTTTTTAAAATCTGGGTTTAATTCTCTGAGGGAATACAAGAGCGGTTTCAAGTAAATGGTTTTCCTCTTGAAGATGAAGTTTCCCCCATAGAGATCAGGGCTTCATTCAAGCACATAAGTGGAGATGGGATCTTTTGGACTTGTATTGTGTACTTTTAAACCATTTGACTGAATAGCAGCATGCACTGTATCAGTCTGTAATAAGAATGAGTTGAGAGGAGTTCTTGAGAGGAAGAAAATGGCTGGAGTTACAGATTTGGAATGACATTTGTTCTGTTCAATGGTTTAATTTATCTGTGTTTGATTAGGTTAATCTGTTGACTGATCTATGTTCACTATGCTTGATTGATTAAGTCTGGATGTTGCCTTTGCGAGCAAAAGTAAACAGAGCCTTTCAGAGAAAGATCTGAGAAGCTACATCCGTGGACAAGTGTGGAGACATCTTGTAATTGAAATGTTTTAAAGCACCATAAATAAACCTGTTGTAAGCTTAGAGCTAGTGTCATCTCTGCATAGCTCTTGAGTTAAATCAGATATATAAAATATACAACAAACCGGCAAATACACATTAATATTCATCAAGAACAGATCTGTGGATGAAAGAAGAGAATTTTCAAGCACGATTACTGTTGTAATGTAGGAAATCTGGCATCCAGTTTATACATAGCAAGCTTCCCGCAAACAGCAATATAATGATTGCTGAAACGGATTTTCCAATGTTGCTTGAGAACTAAATATTGGCCAGGACACTGGAGGAGTTCCTTTTCTCTCCTTTGAAATAGCGCCACAGGAGTTTTTGCTTCCAACTGAAAGGGAAGACGAGGCCTTGAGTTAATGCTGCCTCTGACAGTGCAGCACTCCTTCAGGACTTCACTGCGAGTGTCAGCCTAGATTGTCCACTCAAAAGTCCTGGAAGTGGAAATTGAACACCTGACCTCCTGACTCAGATGCAAGAGGGCGCTGCCCGCTAAGTCCCACCCGTCAGCCTCAAGCCATTTCACTGTGTCAGCCGGACAGATACACAGGGCAACGATTTCTTTTTTTTAATACAGGGCAAGCCTAGTCACTGCGCTATCAGACGGGGTCAGCAGTTAAAACTGCAAGGCCTGAGAGACTGGTTGAGCTTCTGCAGGTTACGAGGCAGCGATCCAACTGGAGGGGTCAGATGGCATTGGGAACCCTCAAAGCCAAACTTGACCAGCCTGCTTACCAGCTGAATTCTAAGACTGGACCATGGTCTCGTACTTCACCAGCAGCTTCTGTTTGACAGGGCCATTTGTTTTTTTAGTTCTTTTTGAGCAAACACAGCTTTGACGTTAGCCAACTCATTGCGCGTGGTTCCCCTGATGCACAATGTCACAGGATAATGGGTTCTTTCTAAGGACAAATTAGACTAAACCTTGCTCAACTCTTTTGAATATAAACACAGCGTTTCTGTCTCAGAAAAGGGGTGTGGGGCGGAGGGGGGAAGTGCACCCTCCCTGCAAGAATCTGAGAAACAATTCATATTTAACACAGTAAAATGCCCCAACGCATTTGACAGGAGCGTCAGATAGAAAAAGCCCATAAAGATATTTGGACAAGTGATCAAAAGCTTGGACAAAGAGGTCCTCCTTTTAAGGGCTGTCTTAGAGGAGAGAGATGGAGATTGTTTAGGGAGGGAGTTTCAGAGGTTAGGGTCTAGACAGCTGAAGGAACAGCCACCAGTAGTGGAGTGAGGGATACATAGAGGGCTAGAGCTGGAGGAACTTAATGTTTTTAGGGAGGTAGGGCTGGAGGCTGCTCAATGCCTGGTACAAATAGGTGTGTACAGCACAGGCTTCATTCATTTATAGCTAAACATTGCAACAGGCATATAAAAATATAATTAGCGTGTGTAAAATTGGCTGCTTACCCACTGACAAACCTGCCTGAGAAACCACATGAGGCAGGTCGTTGGTACCAATGGTGTGGCCAGGACATCCTTCAAATTTCAATTGCACACCACCCATTTTTCAGGAGATGAATGGGGGCAGCTGTCAGCTACAAATCCACACCCCCCAAACAACGCTGCTCCCTCCCTGTCTCTTGCCAAGCCTCATCTAGTGTCTGGGTTGCTTTCCACTGGTTTCCCCGGGCAATTTAGAAGCCAATTAGCTTGGCTTGCCTGAAAGACCTTGATACCTTCCATCATTTCTGCCATCTCTTTAATTTCACGGCCTGCAAAATAGTTGGCAAAAGAACAAATAAGGTAAAGCTCTTTGTGCACCATCTGCTCACGGTCTGGAATGGACTGCCTGAATGGGCAGTGGATGCAGATTCAACAATATGTTTCAAAGGAGAATTGAATAAGTACCTGAGAGGAGAAACAATGTGCAGGGCTATTGGAAATGGGCAGGGAAGTGGAACAAGCCAAATTGCTCTTGCAGAGACCTAGCACAGTCTTGACAGGCTGAATGGCCTCTATCCAAGCAATAATCATTATTTGATTTGCCTTCCCTTAGTCCCTCGGGATCGAGGATGACTTGCTTCCGCTCTTGTTCAATGGGTTCTGAGATAGCTGATGAGTCCAATGCAGCAACTTTTTTTATTCATTCATAGAATGTGGGCATCACTGGCTAGGCAAGCATTTAGTGTGCCCACCCCTAACTGCCCTTGTTCAAAGGGCAGTTAAGAGTCAACCACATTGCTGTGGGTCTGAAATCACATGTAGGCCTGGCCAGCTAATTTCCTTCCCCAAAGGGGATTAGTGAACTAGGTGGGTTTTTATAACAATCAGCAATGGTCTCATTGGTTACCAGACCCTTAATGAATTCAAATTTCATGAGATGTGGGGTGGGGTTTGAACCCAGGTCCCCAAAATATTGCCCGGGGTCTCTGGAATACTAGCCCAGTGACAACACTACTGTGCCACTGCCTCCTCATGCAAGACAGGTGGTGCTTGAAGGGTAGGGTTGGTGAGTTGTTGGTTTGTATGCACACTCCAATGCCTCCTGATGTGTGTTTCCAACAACGTTTTATTTATTTTGAGATATGGGCATCACTGGCAAAGCCAACATTAGTTTCCCATCCCTAATTTTGCCAGGCCATTTCAGAAGGCAGTTAAGACTCAACCACATTGTGTGGTCTGGAGTCACATGTAGCCAGATTTCCTTCCCTAAAGGGCATTAGTGAACCAGATAGGTTTTTATGACAATTGATAGTTTTATTATTGACATTACTGAGATTTTAATTTGACCAGCTGCTATGGCAGGATTTGAACCCACATACCCAGACTATTAGCCTGACCATCC
Source organism: Cetorhinus maximus (assembly GCF_964194155.1). Taxonomy (NCBI): domain Eukaryota; kingdom Metazoa; phylum Chordata; class Chondrichthyes; order Lamniformes; family Cetorhinidae; genus Cetorhinus; species Cetorhinus maximus. The sequence goes on along the minus strand of NC_135908.1, from coordinate 12,800,444 downwards.
ATTTTTCAGGGGATAAATGGGCCTCTTGATTACTAGTCCAGTGACATCACTGCTACACCTCTATCCACCCCTGTTTCTCAATGTGTTCAGTGTCTTCCTGAATGAACCTTCTCCATTTTGGTTAGTCAAAGACCTGGGAGTCCCACGGGATGTTTAATCTCTCTGGGTTATTGATAATTCTGATTCTCCCCACTCCCGAGCTTCACACAATGAAGGAGAAATACTGGATGATATTTAAAGTCTAGTAGCAGAACATTTTTGATTTCTCAGGTCATATTCAACCCATGATTTTTAAGAGACTTTGCATAGTGTATTAACTTGTATCATTGTCTATACATCTCCTGCCATTATAGGGCAAGTAATTTATTTCAATAGGTGCAACAGTGTTATAATGAAGGACTATACACCTGAAATCTTGCCATAACCTGTCTTTTACTCTTCACAAACTCACCCTGCACAATTTGTTTTAATAATAGATTGGGCTAAGTTTCTCTGATTCTATTTTTCATTGGTTTAGTTTTTATAGGAAACCTCGCCATTGACAGCAGTACTGTAAGGGTGCACACCCAAAGCCTCAACAAACTGTCTTTTTTCTTTATACACTCTGACTGAGCTCTTTGTGTGTTTCCAGCATTTACCAATTTTCCACCAAACCAGGCAGTGAATTCCAAACGCCCACCACCCCCTGGGGGGAAGATGTATTTCCTCATGTCTCCCCTAATCCTTCTACCAATCACCTTAAATCTGTGCCCCCCCTGGTAGCTGACCTCTCTGCTAGAGGAAACAGGGCTTCCCTGTCTACTCTGTCTAGGTATCGATCTACACATAGCTACAGAGATTGCCATAGTCTCAACATGTCGGCGCTCAGTAGGAACGTGTGAAGAAGAGGATCATTGTTCTGATTTTACACTGCCATAGAAAGAAATAAAATTATAAAAAAGGAAGTTAAGAAAGGAGGGAGGGAGAGGAGAGAGGAAAAGAAGGATGAACTTGCAATTATATAGTACCTTACATGACCACAGGCTGTCCTAAAGTGCTTTACAGCCAATGAAATATTTTCACCAGTGCGCCACCTGCAATGCTATGGTACACAACAATTATTTGCTGGGTATCAGTACCTGCAAGTCATGGGAACTTAGAAAATCTACCCCTATAAGATGAAAGTGACTGCCTGATTGCTCAATGCATCATTAACACTATTTTAATGGGAGTTTTGTTTTAAATGGATTTGTGTGTCAAACAGCAGATAAGAGAAACCTGAGATGAGCAAATTGTCTTATTTAATAATACCACGCCAATAACCTTTACCTCAAAATTAGGGCTGAGAATAAGATCCCTGGAGCAGTGGTTGCAGGATCACTGTTCTCTAGGAACTAACTGTGCCTGAGATGATATTGCTTAACCCTACCTGTAATGTGCTGCATATTTTATATCTTGGAGCTATGCAGGGATGACACTAGTTTCCGTGTGCAAGAGGTGTTATTCACAGTGCTTTCAAATGTCTGCTCCATGCTTCAGCTCTACCTTCCAGCTTGCTCTACAGTTTATTTACTTTTCTGAGTCCACACCCAGGCTTAAACAATCAAGCACAGGCTCACATAATCCAACACAGAACAATTGAACACTACATACTGCAAGGCCAGCTCATTTACATATCACAGCATACCAGGGTTAACGGGTAAGTGAGGAAATCCTAAAGGGCTGCTGCTCATCCTCAAAGCTGTCCAATCATTAAAGGTAAGAAATGGGTGGAATTTCGTTCAGGATGCAGAAGAGCTGCATTTGAGGGTGCATTGTTTCGAGGTCCTGCAATGGGCCTATAAGGAGCTGGAGGGACAGCATAACAGTGAAGAGCCGAACCAGAATGGCCCAGAGGGAGGTACCTGATTGAGGGGCTTAAATGCAATGTTCCTTCAAAGTCTGATTCACCGAGTAAAAGTGTCACACTCTGCTGATCCTTTCTCATGAAGATAAAACATCATGGGGTTGTCACTCTAACACTCGGTGCTTTAGTTGATCATTTATGTTGAACACAGGTGGGAGAATTATTCGAAGCTTCTGGCAATAAGTGAAAAAAAAAATTCATGGCTTCTAAACGATTATCAAGGTTAATGTGTTTACTTTGCTTAATTCTACAAACTCGCCTTACAGTGCGTTATTTTCTAAAAATCATTCTTGGGATGTGGGCATCGTTGGCTAGGCCAGCATTTATTGCCCGTCCCTAATTGCCCTTGAAGATGGTGATGAGCTGCCTTCCTGACCTGCTGCCGCCCATGTGCTGAAAGTACTGCTGCTAGGGAGCCACTTCCAGGATTTTCACCCAGCAAATGAACAGTGCTTTATTTCAGCATGAGGGGAGGTGGTGTCATAGTGGTATTGTCACTGGACTAGTATTGCAGAGACCCAGGGTAATGCTCTGGGGACCCAGGTTCACATCCTGCCACAGCTGAAATTTGTCAATAAAAATTTGGAATTAAGAGCCTGATGAGCACAAAACCATTGCTGATTCTTGTAAAAAATCCACCTGGTTCACTCATGTTCTTTAAGGAAGGAAATCTGCTGTCCGTACCTGGTCAACCTACACATGAATCCAGACCCAAAGCAATGTGGTTGCCTCTTTAATGCCCTCTGAACAAGGGCAATTAGAGATGGGCAATAAATGCTGGCCTAGCCAGCGATGCCCACATCTCATGGATGAATTTTTGAAAACAAATGATGTGTGACTTTCAGTGGAACTGAGGGTGATGGTGATCCCGTGCACTGTCTCCTTGACTTCAGCCTGAGCTTGGGGTAATGAGCTACAGAGGGAAAAGCATACAACACCCTGGCTACAGGCCAGCTGCTTTCCCAAGTGCCTGTGTTTTATCTGACCATTCCATATTGTTGCTGCGGTAATCTGAGGTGTAATACACCTTTAAGACACTGTGAGCAGATTGATCACGTGACTGTAAGACCCAATAGCTGTGTAGCGCGGGCTACCAGGTTAATGTTAGCCTATAGAGTAGGGTCTGGTTGGAGAAACACACAACATGTTAATGCTCTGGTGTTTGTGTAAATAAAATAGCATGTGCTTCATTTTGTATTAGTCCCTGCGTCTGTAGTAAATTGTAATCGACTGGCCTGCTGACAGATAAACGTGCAACCAGTTCGCAAGCAAAGCGCCCCCATCGCCAAAACATAACAACTGGTGACGAGGCAAAATACGACCAGTCGGCGACACCAGGGAAAGCCGCAAAAACTCAACAGTACTGAAGTAGCCGTGCCTGCAGGCCGATTGTAAGCACATTTCAATTGTAAACCCCCACTGTAGTCGCTGAAGCCATCACCCTCCTATATGCCACAATTTGGCCGCATTGAACTGTTTGAGCAGACTATCGATGACTGGTCACATTATATTGAATGCCTCAGCGGAGGAGATCCTCTTGTTGACATGTGGCAGTAAAACATACGGCCTAATCCGTAGTCTATCGGCATCAAGTGCCCCAGATTCCAAGAGCTTTGATGAGTTGGTGAATCTTGTGAAAGGCCATTTCCACCCCTCGGTAACAATGCAGCGTTTTAAATTCAATTTGAGGTGTCGCACCGCCTGGAGAGACAGTCGCTTGCTATGTAGCAGCCTTAAAACAACTGACAGAGTACTGAGAGTACGGGACACCGATTAATGGCATGTTAAGAGAGCGATTGGTATGTGGGATTAACGAAGACGCCATTCAAAAAAGGTTGTTGACAGAAACGAATTTAGACTTCAGCAAGGCGCTGGAGCTGGCGCTCACAATGGAGACGCAATCAGGGACTTGGAAGAAATCAAGGGAGCACAAAATGGCGCCGTTCTTCACGTCGGGCGGGGGGCACCAGCTAGAAATGGCGCAGGGCTCCATGGAAAGGCAGGAAACAGCCGCCATTAACAGACTAGCAAAAAGCAATGGCTTAACGGATAAAAACCACATTAATAATAGCAGAATTGGAACCAGGCAGCCTACAAACGAACAACAATTTAAGCGAACCGAGTGCTTCTACTGCCACCACAATGGGCACATTATGTGATATTGTAAAGAAAGGTTGAGGCCAAAGTTCAAACAAAAAGGCAGAAGTCGTGAAGTTTATATAATGGAGGAGCTGGAAGAATAGAGTCAGATATTTACCCCTTACACAATTTAAAAATGGGTAAGACAGAACCAATTTAGTGACTGTAGAAGTCAACAGAAAACCCCTTCGAATGGAGGTGGATACAGGCACATCCATGACTGTTATAGGGGGACACACGTTTAAATATCTGAATGGAAGAGGCCATTCACTAAAGCTGGAAAACTCAGATGTCAGACTAAAGACATATACTGGTGAAAACATACCAGTAAAAGGTATAATCAAGGTTCCAGTGCAATATTGAAGCCAGTCTGCTAATCTTCCTCTAATGGCGCTAGAAGGCAGAGGACCGAGTCTCCTCGGAAGAATCTGGTTAAGGGAGATCAATCTTGAGAAATTACTGAGATCTCAATCAGAAGCAGGAAATGTTGCTGTTTGGAAAAAGGAGCATGTAAAGACTCAACAAAAGGAACTCGTGGAACTGATGCTTCTGGGCAGAGCTCGAGTTGAAGTCAGTAACCTCCAAAAAGAAAAAGAAAACCTGCTGAAAGACTTTTGCATATTACAAGATTCCCTCAGATCCCAATTTGTACCACTGAAAAGGTATGAGGAAGGACAGAAAGAATTCCACATATCTCTGGCCAAGATGAAGAATCAATTAGCCAAGAAAGCACAACAATAATTAATTCTCCAGGAAGCAACTAACAAATACAAAAAGAACTGGAAGAGGTGAAGAATCAGCTACGTGGAAGCCAAGAAGCCTTAAAAATAGAGACCCCTGAGTTTTCAAAAGAGCTGACAGTTGAGGAAATGCTGGAAGACTCAACCACCGAGTTCACTCAAGTTGAGCTCATACCTGAACCTAGTCTGGTTAATAGGGAAGTTGAAGAGGAAGACAAGATTAAAGTCAGCACTGCCAAGAAGAAAACCCATCAAAAGAAGCCACATATCAAAATATCCCGGGGGCAGGATGGTGCCTGCAAACTGACACCATCCAGCGGCACGAAAATAGAACGGAAAAGAGAGCGGAATTACTAACAAGGCCCCGAATTTTTTTTTACACAGTAGGAAGCAGATCATGTCATGTTGCATTTAGCCTTGCCCAACACCCTAACCCTCAGAACCTGACTGACAGTTGCCCTTCATATTGTTGAACTAGGAGGGGAGGGGCAGCAGGAGTGCATGAAATGGGGCCCAAAAAAAGGGTGAAAACATTCCTCTTGCTTTGGAAGTATCTGTAGGATCTGTTGAGCCTGAAGAGACTAACTTACAGGTTCCTACTGGGGAGCCTAGTGGACAGATAACTCCTGAGAGGGAGGCCTCAGATAAACCATCCTAAGCCGTAGAACTACGACAGTCGACACATTTGAAGAAGCCTCCTGAGAGACTAAATTTGTAAATAGCTCATTTTTTGTAAATAGTTAATATATTGTAAAATGCACTTTCAAGTAAAGGGGGAGGGATGTGGTAACCTGACGTGTAATATGCCTTTAAGAGACCATGAGCAGATTGACAACGTGACTGTAAGACCCAATAGCTGTGTAGCGCGGGCTATCATGTTAATGTTAGTCTAGAGTAGGGTCTGGCTGGAGAAGCAGGCATTATGTTAATGCTCTGGTGTTTGTATAAATAAAATAGTATGTGCTTCATTTCATATGGGTCTCTGCGTCTGCAGCATATTACAATCGACTCACCCACTGACAGATAAGCGTGCAACCAGTTCGCAAGCAAAGCAACCCATAGCCAAAATATAACAGTTGCCATGACCATACATCTGACCTTTGATCTATTAAATGTGGCAAACAGCAGACGCCAAGGGCAGGAATTTCATGGGCCTACAGGCTTGGGAACGGAGGTGGGCAGGTGTCTATTTTCGTGCCGCTGGATGGTGTCAGTTTGCAGGCACCATCCTGCCCCCGCGATATTTTGGGGAAGACCCGGTTGGGATGGAAGCACTATCCACCCACGGACAGCAGGTGGCCAGTTAAGCTCACTAACAGGCTGTGGATCGAAGGTCAACTGGAATTTTCCAGTTAGCCTGCAGGCCCCACATGGCGTTGGTGGAATGGCATCCGTCTGGAGGTGACCTCTAGTGGCAGACCGTGGGGTCAGCTCTCCAGGTAGACTCCGAAGAGCCCCCCCGACCACCAGCAAAAATGTTTCCCCTCTATCATAGTGGCCTGACAGTTGTGGTCATATTTTTTTTTGGTTTGTTTAAAAGGTACTGTAAGGCACCTCTAGATGGTGAAGCCCTCACTCTCTCTCTGACCTGCAAAGTCAGGCTGCAGTTCCTTCCAATGTTGGATTGGCCCTCCAGCTTCAGAAGCCTGTCTGCCATCCTTAATTGGATGGCGAGTGCAGCCTCTGGCCGCTGAGATTGGCCAATCCAAGGCAAAATTGAGATTGTTCCTGACTCAGTGCAGAGTCAGGATCTGCATTCAACACCAGGGTCAAGGTCCCGACCTGAAACCCAAAATCCTGCCCCGAGCATCTGGCACCACAAACAATCATTTCCATGTTGAAATACTGTCAGGTCAGGATATTATTTCTTGGGGTGTTTAGCGTGTACCCGATCCACAGTCCCCCAGTGATTCGGAGTGCGGTTCACTCTACACAAGAGGTGCACAGCAGGCCTCAGGACTCGGCTAATACAGTCACTCACATTCAGCGTATCGTCTACATAAGCCGGAAGCATTACTGTCCTGGCTCCACCATGATGCTTAACCCTTCATAGCATCTTCACTTTCCAGATCCTGATGAAGCGAAATGCTGAAGGAACAGCCCGTTCAAGTTACCAAGCGTCTGCCTCACGAGTGACAATCAGATTGATAACACAGCTCGTCCACTGCCCTTTAAATGCTGCTCAATTCAATATGTTAGGTGTATTTGAAAACATCTCCTAAACCCTTTGCGTGGTCTGTCATTTTGAGCGAGGTAGTTGGAGAGGAGAGGGCATCAAAACATTTGCCACCCTCACCACCATCATTTTATAATTACAGGCATCGTCGATCTCTCTGCTGCTGCTTGTAGCTACTCCTACATGGTGATCTGCGGTCGTGCTCATCCGTCTTGCGCCATCCTCACACACCCACTGTAGCTCATCGGCAAACACTCTGTGACGCCTGCCATCCAACTACGCTGAAGTCAAGCCCTCTTTCTGCCCCCCTCCACTTCGCCCTCTAACAGAGGTGTCTAACGGATCAGACTCTGGGTGTGAAACAGCCGAATATAAGATGACTGAGATAAAGGAGAAAGTTGGTCAGAAAGCAAGAACTGATTGTTGCTGGGACATTATAAGCAAGGGCACCGGCTTTCCTGGAGGGACAGAAATAGAGAGACGGGATAAACAGCGGCAAATACTTCGAGTGATTCTCAAGGGTTGAAGGCTAATGGACTGTTTAACATTGATAGCATTTAATGAACAAATTGAACAAAGTGAGCATGAAATGAAATGAAGCTTAATGCAACAACAGTACAGAGAGCTGCTCTCCATAATTCAATGTTTTCAGCTTGCTAACGATCAGAGAAACATGCTGCACAGGAGGAGGCCAATTGGCCCATACATGCCTGTGCCAGCTCTTGTAAAGGGCTATCCAATTAGCCCCACTCCCCTGCTCTTTCTCTATAGCCCTGCAAAGGTTTCCCCTTCAAGTATTTATTCAATTGCCTTCTGAAAGTTATTATCGAACCCGTGTCCATCACCCCTTTCACAGCAGTGCATTCCAGATTACTGCAGGAAGATTCTTTTCCATTTGTGTGGAGGTTGTTCATGTTTATATTGCATCTGGTTTTGGTAACGGGGTGAGTCAAGTGTCAGGAGGGGAACATTTGGGGAATAGTGATCATAGTATAATGTTTGGGTTAGCTATGAAAAGCAACAATCTAAAGTAAAAATACTTAATTTGAGGAGGCCCAATTTCCGTGGGGTGAAAGCAGATTTGACCAAGGTAAATTAAAATCGAGGATTAGCAGGCAAAACTGAATCGGAACAATGGCTGCCTTTGGAGAGGAGGCCAGTGATTCGGGTACAGTTGAAATACATTTCCATGAGAAGGAAAGATAGGACAATCAAAACAGGAGCTCTCCGGATGTTGAAAGAAATAGAGAGCAAGATGAAACAGAAACATTTGTGTATGACGGGTAATGCGTGAGAACCAGGCTGAATGTAATAAGTTCAGATCGGAAGTGAAATAGGAAATGAGAGAGGCAAAAAGGAGACTTTGAGTAGAGGCTGGCAGCTAACATAAAATGAAATTGAAAAGTTTTCCAGAGACATATAAATAGAAAAAGGGTAGAGGAGGAATGGAGCTGATTAGAGGCCAAAATGAAAGGCAGAGGACATGGCTGAGGTACTAAATGAACGCTTTGCATCTGTCTCTACCAAGGAAGAAGATGCTGCCAAAGTTGTAATAAAAGAGGAGGCAGTTGAAACCCTGGATCAGCTAAAATTGATAAAGAGGAGGTATGAGAAAAATCCTGTGCGCTTATAGTTGATAATGCAGCAGGATGGGAGAAGAATACTGAGAAGTATAGGAGGAAATTGCCATAACCTTCTAATCTCCCTTAGATACAAGGGTGCTGCCAGAGGACTGATGAATTGCAAATGATGCACCCTTATTCAAAAGAAGAGTGTAAGGATAAACCTAGTAACTACAGGCCAGTCAGTTTAACCTCAGAGGTGGGAAAGCTTCTAGAGATGACAATCCAGATTAAAAATAACAGTCCCTTGGACAAGTTTGAACTATTTAAGGAAATCCAGCGCAGATTTGTTAATGGCAAATCGTGTTTAAAAACTTGATTGAGTTTTTTGATGGGGAAACAGAGAGGGTTGATGAGGGTAATGTGCTCGATGTGGTGTACCTGGACTTTCAAAAGGCATCAAGTGTTTTGAGGTATTACCATCTAAGTTGAAGTTCATGGAATAAGAATAAAAATGGCAGCATGGATATGAAGTTTGCTGAGTGATGGGAAGGAGAGGGTAGTGGACTGGAGGATGGCATACAGTGGTGTTCCCCACCAGCCTGTGCTGGGGCCATTGCTGATAGATACTTAGACAGGCTAAGGGAATAGGTAGACATGTGGCAGATGAAATTTAGTGGAGAATATTGGGAAGTGATGCATTTTGATTGTAAGATATAAAATAAAGAATGCAATTCTAAAGGGGATGCGTATGCACATACACAAATTGTTGAATGTGGCAGGGCAGATTCAGAAAGTAGTGAGAAAGGCATGCAGGCCTTATAACTTGAAGCATAGAGTACAAATGCAAAGAAGTTATGAAAAATCTTTATAAAACATTGATTCAGCCTCAACAACCGTATTGTGTCCAACACTGGGCGCCACAGGCTGGAGAGGGTACAGAAAGATTTCATGAGAATGGTTATAGGGATGAGAAACTTTAGTTACATGGAGATAGTGAGAAGCTGGGACTGTTCTCCTTGAAGAAGAGAAGATTGTGAGGAGATTTGATAGACATTTGAAATTGGGCAGAACAGATGGAGGAACTGTTCCATTAGCAGAAGAGAGGCCTCCTTCTGTGCTGTAACTTTTCTAGGGTTCTATGGTTCTAAGAAACAGAGGACACTGATGTAAGGTGAATGACAAAAGATTTGATGACAACATGAGGAGAAGCCTTCTTACAGAGCGAGTGGTTAAGACCTGGAATGCACTGCCCGAGAATGTGCTGGAGGCAATTTCAGCCGGGGATTTCAAAAGGGAAATAGGCATGAACTGAAAGAGAAAAAAGTTGCGGGGTTACCGGAGAAAGGCAAGTCAGTGGGACTAGCAGAGTTGCTCCGGCAGAGAGACAGCACAAACATGAGGGCTGAAAGGCCTCCTGTGTTGTAACCATTTCTACAGTTGTATGATTTCTCACGTCCGTGAACATCGTCTTGGCCAAAGGAGAATTTTGCTCAATTGGAGCCTGTCTTGAAATGCTTTCCTGATACTGGGCAAAGAGCGCACCCAATGTAGAAGCAGCAAACATCCCATTGGAGATGTGCATTTAAAACGCTGAGAGGAGTGGATAACGTAGGCTGGATCTGTAAGTGCAGAATTGTAGGATGTGAGCATAGAATTAATAAGCCTGAGGCAGAGAGGGGAATTGTTTTGTTTAATAGACTCCCAGATAATACAGTTTATACTGTGTTAATTAGCACATTTCTTTAAATAAAAAATGGTTGGATGACTATTTCATTAAGAACTGGGTTGAGTTAATATTATTTCTAGTACCTTCTGGTTCACTGGCCTGAAACATGAGCTCTGTTTCTCGTTGATGCTGCCTGACCTGCTGACTATTTCCAGGATTTTCTGTTCTTTTCTTTCAGATTCCCGGCATCCACAGTATTTGGCTTATGCTCTCATGTGAATAGAGCACGGACAATGAGCAATATCACGCCTGGCCTGTTGGGACCATGGAAAAATCATTCCACATGCGACAGAGGGGAGGCAGTGGTGTAGAGGTAATGTGATTGTAAACTAGTAAACTAGTGTTCTGGGTGCACAGGTTCAAGCCCCCACTGTGGTAGCTGGTGGCTTTAATGTTCAATTCTTCAAATGTGGATTTATAATCTGCAAATTGTCACCATGAAGCTATAATGTTTTGTCATTAAAAAAGCCCCATCTGGTTCACTAATGTCCTTCAGAGAAGGAAATCTACCACCCTTACCTGGTCTGGCCTATGTGGCTCCAGACCCACATCAATGCGGTTGACTCTTAAATGGCCTGGCAAACCACTCAGAAAATGAGGGCTGGGCAACAAATACTGGTGTTGCCAGCGATGCCCACATTCCACCAGAAAATATGTTTAAAAAGCGTCAAGTGTAGGACATATAAGTCAGCTGGATATTCCAGATAGAAGCAAAATACTGTCGATGCTGGAAATCTAGAACAAAAACAAAAATACCTGGAAAAACTCAGCAGGTCTGACAGCATCTGCGGAGAGGAACACAGTTAACGTTTCGAGTCCGAATGACTCTTCATCAGAACTAAGGAAAAATAGAAAAGAGGTGAAATATAAGCTGGTTTAACAGGTGGGACAGGTAGAGCTGGATAGATGGCCAGTGATAGGTGGAGATAACCAAAAGATGTCACAGACAAAAGGGCAAAGAGGTGTTGAAGGTGGTGATATTATCAAAGGGAATGTGCTAATTAAGGGTAGAAAGCAGGACGAGCAAGGGACAGATAGCCCTAGTGGGGGTGGGGTGGGGGGAAGGAATCGAAATAGGCTAAAAGGTAGAGATAAAACAATGGATGGAAATACATTTAAAAATAATGGAAATAGGTGGGAAAAGAAAAATATACATAAATTATTGGAAAAAAGGGGATCGGAAAGGGGGTGGGGATGCAGGAGAGAGTGCATAATCTAAAATTGTTGAACTCAATGTTAAGTCCGGAAGGCTGTAAAGTGCCTAGTTGGAAGATGAGGTGCTGTTCCTCTAGTTTGTGTTGAGTTTCACTGGAACAATGCAGCAGGCCAAGGACAGACATGTGGGCATGAGAGCAGGGTGGAGTGTTGAAATGGCAAGCGACAGGGAGGTCTGGGTAATGCTTGCGGACAGATCGAAGGTGTTCCGCAAAGCGGTCACCCAGTCTGCGTTTGGTCTCTCCAATGTAGAGGAGACCGCATTGGGAGCAGCGAATGCATTAGACTAAATTGAGGGAAGTGCAGGTGAAGTGTTGCTTCACTTGAAAGGAATGTTTGGGCCTTTAGACGGTGAGGAGGGGGAAGTAAAGGGACAGGTGTTGCACCTTCTGTGGTTGCATGGGAAGGTGCCGTGGGAGGGGGTTGAGGTGTAGGGGGGTGAAGGAGGAGTGGACCAGGGTGTCCCGGAGGGAACGATCCCTGTGAAATGCCGTCGGGGGGGTGAAGGGAAGATGTATTTGGTGGTGGCATCATGCTAGAGTTGGCGGAAATGGCGGATATTCCAGAGTTGTTTTTATTTATCTTTGGTCTTGAGGCATAAAGCTTCCTCTGGAGGTTAAAGGTTTGGGTAGTCCAGTATCAACATTGTTTCATCTGAGTCTGGAGGTTTAAGGCCCGATTCCAGAATTTGAGTATGTAATCTAGGCTGATTCTTTGGCGTTGTGCTGAGGGAGCCCCGCATTGGTGGAGGTGACACTTTTGGATACGTTGCTGAATTTATCTTCCCTTTGGGACAGGCATAAAAGATGCTATGTTGTCAATGAAAGAAGAGCAGGATTTTAACCCTCCGTTTCCTAGCCACCATTCATTTATCAGTCAATACTGTTTAACCAGTCGTACACCTGAGTCCTGCACAAGAGCTGAATCCCAGAGATGAGGTGAGGGTGATTGTCCTTGACAGCAAGGCAGCATTTTACTGAGTGTGGCATTGAGGAACCCTAGCAACATTTAAGCCAATGGGAATCAAGGGAAATCCTTCCACTGGCTGGAGTCATACCTAACCCAGAGGAAAATGGCGGTAGTTGTTGGATGCCAAATATCTCAGCCCCGAGACATCAGTACAGGAGCTCCTCAGGATAGCATCCTAGGCCCACATACCTTCAGCTGCTTCATCAATGACCTTCTCTCCATCATAAAGCCATAAGTAAGGTTGTTTGCTGATGATTTCAGTGTCTAGTGCCGTTCATAACCCCTCTGATACTGAAGCAGCCTATGCCTGCATGCAGCAAGATCTGGACACTACTGAGGCTTGGGCTGACAAGTTACATTTGCACCAGGTAAGTGCCAGTAATGACTATCGCCAACAGCAGTGAATCTAAAGTCCCACTGACTTCAACCATTGTGAACCCCCATCATCAACATCCTCAAGTTCACCATTGACCAGAAACTGAACTGGGCCAGACATATAAATAAAGTGGCCATAAGAGCAAGTCAGAGGCTTTGGATTCTATGACAAGTAACTTGCCCACTATCTACAAGGCACAAGTCAGAAGTGTGATGGAATGCACTCCACTTGCCTGGATGAGCGTGACTTCAACAATACTTAAGAATCTTGGCCCCATCCAGGATAAAGCAGCCGCTTGACATCATCCACTGCCTTAAACACTCACTCCCTCCACTACAGGTGTATTGTGGCAGCAGTGTGTACCACATACAAGATGCTCTTGGCGAGATGCACCAGCGCAGTTACAATCACAAGGCTGTCCGAGTGTTCATGGGTAGGATCAGGGGCACATACTGGTGATCACTTCACGGAAATGCCCCTGAAGGAGGCTGTGTCAGCCGAGGCCCCTGGCAGGGGGAGGACTATTGGAATCAGGCCCAGGCTCAGCCCCAATGCTGTTGGCGAGCCTCAGCTCTTGGCTACAGAAAGCCTACTAGGGATGCAGAGATAGAGAGGGGAACATCAGTCAGAGGTGCCAGAGACTATACGGAAGCTTGTTCAGAGACTGGAGGAGTCCATCAATGCCTTGACAGTTGTCATGGCTCCAGGACCTGAGTGTATGGCTTCCTCTATGAAGAGATTAGCAACTGCCAGGGAGGGCCAGGTCCACCGTACTGCCCGTATGTTTGAAGACCAACTGGCCATGGGCTTAGTACAGCAGTGGCTAGGTGAGAGGGTAAAGGGGCATCTGGACCTCCCTCCAGGTACCCATTCTCCTCAGGCACTAAGAGGGAAGAGAAGTGCCAGCCAGCTGCCCTTGGGATATCATCTCAGGGCACTCAGAGGCTGAGCGGCCACTCCTCATCCCCCATGTTGATGGTCCAAGAGCCTCCGGTAGGTGGGGCTGAGGAGGGCGGCCCTGCACCTGTGCAGGAGTCTCCCTGTAGGCCGGGACCCTCAGGACTTCAGGCTAGAAAAGGATGGTGGCCAAGGTTATTGCAGGCAACAGGACATCGCTCTTCGCGGCTTGCCTTCTCATCAGCCTCTGATGTTGGGATCTCACCATGTGTAGTGGTTGTAAAAGAAAAATTAAGAAGTATTGAGGGCACAATGGTGACATGGGTGCTGAGATGCAGTAAAGGAATGCACATGTACATAGATATCACGAATATTTTGTTCACTTGACTTCACTTGTGCATTATGTGCATTCGTTGTGATGTCCTCCTTCAGTGGGTATTTTGCACTGTCATGCTTCATGTTTGGCAGCCATTGAATGAATGGGACTGAGGGACATACCACCTATCTAAGCAACAATGTGGCAGTTTGTTAGAGGTCAGCCTTTATTGGATGGTAATGATTTGTATTCTCTCGGTAATACGACATGACTGCACATGCAGCATCTGCTGGCCTCGCTATAAATGATGTGCCAGGAAGATTGGTCGAGGTCACTGATGAGCATGAGAAGTGATATGCTACTTGGGCAGTCTTGGCCTTGCCAATGGGGCAAGGAGCAGAGAGATGGCTTATGATAGCTTCATTGGTTTGAGTGTCAGTGCAAAGCCGGTATCCTCGGGGCCAGCCATCACTTTTTATCCCATGTGAGAATGGTCCACTCTCCTTGGGTGTGTATAGTGAGGTATCTCCCGACGGAGGCTGGCAGAGGTGGGCGCACAGTCGGAGCAGGCAAAGACTTGCAGGTGACAAAATGATGGTCAGGTAGGTGCATCACTCGTGGTCAAAATGATTGAAGATGAAGTTGTCCCTGACAGCCCTGGTACGCCTCTGCATGGCCCTGGCATCCGGGCAAGCTGCCACGAGACCTCTATCCTCCTCCTCACGCTCCTCCCTGCCATCCTCAGCTGAGGGGGTTTGCAGATCCTCCGTGTCCTGGATTGGCAATCCTTCCCCCCTTTGCAATATCATGGTGTGCAAGGACATCAGGACAACGTCTCTACTGTAAAGCTCCACCGGACCAGTCAAGGCATCGGAAGCACGTTTTGAGTAATCTTATGGTGTGCTCTACGATTGTCCTAATTGAGCCAGTCCAACCCCTGTGCTGTTTGAGAGCCCCAGCACCACACTCTCCGTGTCCCCTCGTCGTTATCACTACTACACAGCCCATCTTCCCCTGGTCCCCTTAGACAAAGACAAAACCTCAGCCTGATCCAAAGACTGAACAACCTCGCCTGGTTCAGGCTGCCGGGAAACTGTAGGCATGAGTTTCTCATGAGTCTCTGACTTACTCTGGAATGTACGGCTTAATTTGGTGAGGCTCCCATTTAATGAGTGTTCATGGTATGTAAATGAATTGTAAATCGGTAACCGGCACTGGACGGTGTGTTGCCTGCTCCGGCTCTGGCACACTTCCCACTTTACCTCATAAACCGAACCCAAAGTCAGGAAACTGAGATTTCGGCTTCCGCCTAATTATGACCCCAACCGTCATGTTTCCCACTCTTACAGACCCCATTAAATACCGGGCAGTGATAAATAAGAAGATAAAGAAGGCAGAAATACTGAGATAGCGATAGGATCTAAACAGAGAAGAGAACAAAGAGCTTCTTTATTTTTAAATATTTGCCTATTGGCTGCGCTCAGACTGAACAGACCAAGTGCTAAAATCAGATTAAATTCTGTGTACGGTGTGAGCCCGTCAATGTTAGAGATGCACTGCACATAACAAAGAGGCAGAATAAATACCCCTCTCCCCTTCTGTTTGTCCCCCCTGTTATCCTGAACTTGCTGAATGAAAGGCCCTTTGACAGGAGCACCTCCCTCGTTTTCTAGCCTCTCTGAAGAGAAATGCAAGCTCATATTTGTATAGCATCTTGTAAATTGGTGCAAATATCTCACAGCGCTTTATGCACAGGGAATGACTTTAGAATGGAGGAGCAACTGCTTAGGCAACAGAGGCAGTGCTTCCAATGTCCTGATGGGGAGAGACTTGATGGGACGAGCCAGTCAACCAATAAGGTCATTACATCTGCGCCAAGCATGTTCTCACTTAGCATCCATAAGCATGGAAATTTCCCACAGGCGTTGGTGAATTGAATCTTTTTTTAATTCATTCATGGGATGTGGGCTTCCCTGGCTGGGCCAGCATTTATTGCCCACCCCTAGTTGCCCTTGAGAAGGTGGTGGTGAGCTGCCTTCTTGAACCGCTGCAGCCCATGTTGTGTAGGTACACCCACAGTGTTGTTAGGGAGGGAGTTCCAGGATTTTGACCCAGTGACAGTGAAGGAGCGGCGATATATTTCCAAGTCAGGATGGTCAGTGACTTGGAGGGGAACTTTCAGGTGGTGCTGTTCCCATCTACCTGCTGCCCTTGTCCTCCTTGACGGTAGTGGTCGTGGGTTTGGAAGGTGCTGTCGAAGGATACTTGGTGAGTTCCTGCAGTGCATCTTCTAGATGGTACACACTGCTGCTGCTGTGCGTCGGCGGTAGAGGGAGTGAATGTTTGTGGATGTGGTGCCAATCAAATGGGCTGCTTTGCTCAGCATGGTTGGGCCGAGGACACTACCCTGAGGAACCTCTGTAGTAATGTCCTGGAGCTGTGATGACTGACCTCCAATAACCACAAGCCCTGAAGATAACTGTTCGTCCTAACCCAGGGGGACTAAGCTGTACAGCAGTGGCATCAGATGAGACTTTGAAACTTATTGTGAGGGGGTCTGAATTGCTTTTCTTTTAATGAATCCCACCAGAGACTTAAGCACAAAATCTCGGCTGTAACTCCGGTGCAGTACTGAGGGAGTGCTGCATTATCAAACGAGTTGTCTTTCAGATGAGATCTTCGCTCTCACAGATGGAAGTAAAAGATTCCGCGGCACTATTCCAAGGAAGGGCGGGGAGGCAGATTATCCGGGAGATCTGGCCCTCAATATTTACCCCTCAACCAACCATCTAAAACTGATCATTATCACGTTGCTTTGTGTGGGACCTTGCAGTGAGCAAATTTGCTGCTGCACTTCCTGTAACCTCAGCAGTGACTGCATTTCAAAAGAACGTCACGGGCTGTGAAGAACTTTGGGACACTCTGAGGATGTGAAAGGTGCTACATAAATGCAAGTCTTGATCAAATGAACCAATATTTACATTTGCTCACACAGTGTTTCTTCAAAACAGTGGGAGGCTTTTAATCAATTAAGGAGCATGTTACAGAAGATATCACTTCCTTCGGAAGGAAAAGTTTGCCCTGCGTCAGAAGATTAAACACTATCTGGATCTGCTCGAGTGAACTGAGCAGCAGAAAGGTGCTCAATTAGACACAGCATCAAGGACAAGGCTGGATAAACATTTACTAAGTTAAATGGCCTGCTAATCGAGGCTACAGAGGAGAAGGGACATTGGAAGTAGAACGAAGTGTTGAAGAAAGTCAAATTAAGAAACTTGTCCACAGTGACAAAGAGGAAACGGCAGAAAGAAGTGCAGTAGAAAGAAACAGGGAAAAAATGAGGAAAGCTTCAGACGCAGAATCTGAGGCTACCTAGAGAAATATTATGGGATGTTTGACGAAGAGTCATACGGACTCGAAACGCTAACTCTGTCTTCCTCTCCGCAGATGCTGTCAGACCTGCTGAGCTTTTCCAGCTATTTTTGTTTTTGTTTCAGATTCCCAGCATCCGCAGTGTTTTGCTTTTGTAAAAAAGGGTTGGATGTTGAATAGTTCGATAATGCAAAACAGGCATCGGCAGCTCGTTTGACATCTTCCTCAATTGTTTATTTTTTTGTTAGTCCTGCACTCTCGCCATCCCTCTTCAGTGCTTGAACACAAAGATCAGGGCTGACACTCCAGTGCAGCACTGGAGGAGCACCTTCAAGGTGAAAGGGGCCATTTTTTTTTCAGATGAGATGTTAAAGCAAGGCCTCGTCCGCCGTCTCAGGTGGATATAAAAGATCCCATGGCTGCAATTTCTTTTGAAGAAGAGCGGGGCAGTTATCCCCAGTCTCCTGGCCAATACCCGTTCCTCGGTCAACACCACAAAAACAGAGTGTCTGGTCCTTATCGCTTTGCTGTTTGTGGGAGTTTGCTACGTGCAAATTAGCTACGACATTCCCTACGCCGCACAGCGGGCAGAATTTCACAGCTCTGTCACAGCGGGTGCAGGGCCGTAAGATGCAGCGAGCCGTTCAAAGGTCCGTTGACTTTGGTAGGACCGGAAAATCCCAGCAGCCGCAAGATTCCGCCCAGTGACTAAGGAAAGAGTACTTCATTAACTGTGAAAGTGCTTTGGGATGTCTGGTTGCAGTATCTAACTGCAAGTCCTTCTTTCGTTCCTGACTGATGCCATTAATCCCGTACTGGAGCGTCTCTGGCTAATCTTATTCATTAACAGGTCCGAGGGTCCCCAGGAACTTTAATACTGTGCTTAACTGAAACAAAGTTCAGCTTCTGTCTTATCTGGTGATGGCATATCAGTCATAGTCACAAAGACAAGTAATTTGCATATGTTCTACTTACATCAGCGGTCATCATGGTCTCATCCAACTCCTGCACTTAGGCACAAAAACCAGGGTCATCATGGTCATCGTCAGCCCATTGGATGGAAGTCAAGGTGCCCCGTGCCTGAGCTGTGGTGAGAAGAACAAACTTTCACCACTTTACCCTCAACCTATAGTGATCCAACTATATCACCTGACCCTTCTTTGTCTCCTTGTCCACTTTCACAGCAAAACCAACCAGTTGTATCTGGAACAAAACAAAAACTGGACTTCTGTAACATGTGATTTCTTTTATTCATTGGATATGGAGCATCACTGGCTAGACCAGCATTTATTGCCCATCCCTAATTTCCCCAGCTCAGGGGGCATTTAAGAGT
Organism: Cetorhinus maximus; assembly: GCF_964194155.1. Classification (NCBI taxonomy): domain Eukaryota; kingdom Metazoa; phylum Chordata; class Chondrichthyes; order Lamniformes; family Cetorhinidae; genus Cetorhinus; species Cetorhinus maximus. The sequence continues at coordinate 12,781,735 of NC_135908.1, read as the reverse complement.
CAACCACATTGCTGTGGGTTTAGAGTCACATGTAGGCCAGACCAGGTAAGGACATTTGTGAATCAGATGGTTTTTTACAACAATCAGCCATGATTTCATGGTCATCATCAGACGTTTAATTCCAGATTTTTATTGAATTCAAATTTCACCATCTGCCACAGTGGGATTCAAACCCGGGTCCCCAGGGCATTACGCTGGGCCTCTAGAATACCAGTTTAGTGACAATACCACGATGCCACCACTTACCCTACTCAGATGTGCTCCATAATATCGAGCAACATATAGTTGTTTTTGATCAGTAGTTCTATAATTATCCCTAAACTAACATGTCCACTATTAATTATGTTATTTCTTATAGTTTCACAATCATAGGTTATAATTTGTTTCGATCTGTGCCCATATTTGGGTTGCCTGCGTGGTTTTGTGTCTAATCATATCTTGATGAGGCTTATTCTATGATTGACTTGATGTGTAGATTTTCATGAAACTCTTTATTAAGGACTATTTACAAAGCTCTGAGGATAAGCACATGTTTTCCAGGACACAGTCAGTTCTGTGTCTTGCTTTCTTGAAGACTCTTGGTAATCTGATCCTTGATGTTATGCTTACACCATCAAACGCCATCATGGTCTCATTCTACATAATCTAGGTATGATGTTATAATCTAACCTATTATCCTACTCATTCTTGTTTAAGTTTATATTGTGGTTAATTACAGGACATGCTACCTTATCTCTTTAAGGCTCCACCGAGCCAACTTTAAGGAACGTCTCAACATTGTTGCCTTGGCAACAATTCCTGATCCTGAAACTCAGGCTAACTTCTCCTTCCCATAATTCTGATTGTATCAGCCTTTCCGATCGAATGCATGGCTGCATTCCCGAAAGCCTACACAGAATCCATAAGTTGGCTCCATTGGCATTGTAAATGGGTTTGTACTCGGCCCCAAATCAGATTGAGTGAGACTTCCATAACTAACGTGGTACAAAGATGGCTGGGAAGGAACGCAAGTTGCCCCATGGGTCTCCTGTCAATTCTGCTCAATAAATCATTTGAGTAGCCGGGTGTCACAATGAAAGATGACACCACTGAGGTGATACCATGTAAAGGTTGTCATAGAGTGTAATTCCCAATAGATAATTATCACTGAAATGGACGTCTTCCTCTATTTACCTTTGCACTAAACTGTATTTATTCCAGTGGTTTGGATAGAAACTGACAAATTAATTACACGTGGAGAAGTTCAAAACGTTGCTTGCAAAACTCACTGCATCATCAAATGTCACGATTATTTACTTGTAAGAGTGGTGAGCAGTGTCAAGATGGTGAAAGGAAGCCTCAAAGAACAACACTGATGATCCAGCATTGTACAGCTTGATGCACTAAGCCAATGGTGAGCCTCCGCTTCCAATCAGAGCTGTCAACATCTTCCAACTGGTGACCAGAAGCTTCTGTAATAAACTCTGATTTTCCTTTCAGTCCAAGGTACAATGCTGGACCGCAGGGCAAGTCAAAAATGTATCTAGTGTGGTAGAAGCAAAATACTGCGGATGCTGGAAATCTGAAACAAAAATAAAAATAGCTGGAAAAACTCAGCAGGTCCGACAGCATCTGCGGAAAGGAATACAGGTAACGTTTCAAGTCCGTATATATCTACCATATATCTATAGTGTGGGATGTGTTCTCCTGTTAGCACTGGAATTAGGGTCTCTACTGGGAATTTTAGGAACAGGAGTCAGATATTCAGTCCCAACAACCTGTTCCAACATTCAAATAAATCATGTATTTTTTCTTAAATCTGATGAACGTATCTGATCAGTATCTTAACTCCATCTATCTGTCTTGGCTCTGTAACCCTTAATACCCTTGCCTAACAAAAACCTATCAACCTCAGTTTTGAAAATTTCAATCGCATGGTTGACCAGGAATCTCTCCCTCTCTTACCACCTGCCATTGGCATGTGTTGGAAGGGTTATTAGCCACATTATGAACACATCTTCCTTAGCTATAAGTTCTGGGGTAGGACTCAAACTCGGCGCTTTTAGTGCAGAGGCAGGACCACTATACCACTGTGCCTCAAGACCACCTTCATAGGGGAGGTAAGAGCATCGAAAGCTGCAAGCATGGTTGAGAAGGCTTATGAGAATAGGGAGGAAATTGACAGAATGAAGACTGTTTCGGGAAGGGTTTACAGAGGATTGGGCCCAGCTTTGGCACTGCGTGAAAAACAGTGGAAGTGGATGCACCATCGGCCAGCATCAGAGGAATGTAGGACACAGGCCGAGGTTGTACAAGAACATTGCGGAGAGAGAGAGGGAGACAAGGACATGGAGGAATTTATAGATGGCAAAAAAGGAGAGAGAGAATCACTGAATCAGCAAGACAAGGTGAATGGCAAAGCAATAACAATTAAAGTTTATAATGATTTGCAACAACTTTGAAAAAATTGGTTGCTTAATTGAAGAAACAATGATATATAAGAGAACATCTCTAAATGCTCAAACTCAAACTGATATTATATCACATGGAGGCCTTTAAGAGCATTGTTTTCATGAGAAAGAGGTTTTTTTTAAGATCCTATGGCACTATTTGAAGAAGTGGGGAGAATTCTCTTGGCCCATATTTATCCCTCAACCAAGACCGAACAAACTAATATTCTTTTTCCCTTAATTGTTGTGAAAGCTCACCGTGTGCCCAATGGTATGAGCTGGTTGGGCCAAGTGACTTCCTTCTGTGCGGTATTGACTCGATGGGCAGAATTTAATCTTGGCGATGGGGGTCTCGCCCGTTGGCTGGAGAACTGGTGGGATCCCCATGTCGTCTCTCTCGGGGAAGGCCTGACTGAATTAAATGGAGAAACCCCACCCGCTGAGCGCTGCTGACTGACCAGAGGCTGACAGCTCTCCCATTGCCAGCAATGCCACAAGGAGTTGTGCTTTTGTTGGTAAAGCAATCAGGGAGAGGCCTAGGATCGCTGAGGGACCAAGGCCACTCTGAGTGAGGGCAGGATGAGGGTCACAGAGAGGGGTCAGAAAAAAGGGTAGGGGTGTCGCTCTCGGCAGGTCCCCTCCATTCCCGATGTTGGGTTCATCAATCAGGCAGAGTGCCTCCCCCCCTCCGAAAGCCAGACACCACTCCCACCCCCCCCAACCCTCCTCATCCCCCCCAATGGTTGTATACCAGTGGCTGTACTCATTGATTGTCCACTTAAGGGCCTCAATTAGCCTCTGGGTGGAAAGGCCTTCCTCAAACCTTCCCACATCAGACTTAATTGGGTGGAGGCAGCTGGGTACCAGTACTTGAGTTGTATAAAAGTTTTTATTTAAAAAAAAAGAAAATGTCATGATAATAGTTGATTATGGTAGTGGACTCCAGTATTAGAGACTATACAGTACTCTGTACTAGATAGGGGGGTCACCTGACCTGAGGGTTAAAGGTCAGATAGCAGGTCTTGGAACCTGTCCTGATAGAGTTCAGTTACTGCAGATATGGGTTCATGTTAGGAAAATGTGTTATCAATGAAGGTAGTTCAGCTATAATATCCACGGCTTGTGTACATCATTGAAACAAAAAAAAAACAAGATAGTACCCACCAACGTCCTCCTGCCCAATCAAAAGCCCCAGCCCCCTGCCTCCAAATTCACCTCTGGAAGTGGTGGGGGGAACATTGATTTCCACCTAATGATTCTATGAATATAGTGAATACACTTGACAGTGCGTAAATGCAAGGCTTTTTTTTCCCCAGTATTTAGCTGGGTTAAATGTGACAGTGTCCTTAGCTCACCCATGTTTTGTGGCAATGCGTTCCAACTCTTGAAAGTAAATCCCCAAAAAATAAATACTCCCTGCACCTATCCCAGCTTGTTTTCTCTTCACAACCTTAAACTGGGCCACTTTTGCTTCTTATTAATTTCATGGGAGCTGAGTGTCGCTCTCGAGTCCCAGCATTTATTGCCCCAGTTGCCTTTGAGAAGGTGGTGGTGAGCTGCCTTCTCGAACTGCTGCAGTCCATGTGGTGTAGGTGCACCCACAGTGCTGTCAGAGATGGAGCTCTAGGATTTTGACCCCGCGATGATGAAGGAACGGCAATATCATTCCAAGTCAAGATGGTGAGTGACCTGGAAGGGAATTTGCAGGTGGGGGTGTTCCCACGTGTCTGCTGCCCTTGTTCTTTTATGTCGTAGAGTCCACGGGTTTGGAAGGTGTTGTCGAAGGAGCCTTAGCGAGTTGCTGCCTCTTGTAGATGGTGCACACTGCTGCCACTGTGCATGGGTGGTGGATGGAGTGAATGTTTAAAGTGGTGGAAGGAGTACCAATCAAAGTCAACAATGGTAAAGCAAGCAACAGAGCATTTTTACATGTTTCACTATGGTTTTGATCTCCCTAGGTCATCATTGCCTGTCCACAATGTATACATGCAAAGCATTACAACGCATAACCTTCCTAAGAGTTGGATTTACATGCCAGCTTGTGAGGGCTTTCTGAACTTTCGTTCATCTGCAGAAGTGAATTTGAAATTTCATTATCAAAAAAATTCAGCTTTACAAAAAATGACTTGGATCCCCAGACGCACAGGCTTTCCCTGTCAAAATACCTTGACGCTTTCAACAAACAAGCAATTGTTTGCAACAAGCAATTGGCCCGTGTCAAATTGACAGAAAATCACTACATTTTCAGTTCCATTCATTTGCCGTCAATTTTACAACATTGTAGAGCCTCAATCTAAATATAACTTTGTTTCCTCCGGTTTGTAGAGCTTCCAGAGTTTGAGCTCCAAGGCAGGCCAGACCAGTTAGCCTCCTGCCTCCTTCCATTCGAAATTACACAGGGAGCATGGCAACAACTAATGGAGTAGCTTTAACTGACACCTAGTGATGGTTTGTGTTACAGAAAACCTCAGCGTCAGTGTAGAGAGCTGGAAAGCTCGGGTTATCTAACAGGGCCATATGGCGGGTTTCACTCTGAGCTACATAGGAGACATCAAATGATTGGATTCTGATTTAAACCCAATGGAAACGGAAGTCCCTTGGGGATCTTTCTTGTGATCGTTGTTATTCTTTTGTTACATTAATGACCTCCCTTAGGTGATTACTCACACCGAAAATACTTACACCAAGAAAGTCTCACAAAGCTGCTGAATTAATTGAGGATTTTTTTTTCAGCCTCATGACCATATCTTTCTGAAATGTAGATCCCAACATTAGAAACAGTCCCGATTATACAATTCCACTACATTGATGTAAACGATTCTTTGCTTTTAGTTTTGCCAGTTTGTGTTTTTCTCATAACACAATTCAAACGCAGAGGTCTAAAATTTGCAAAAGGCATAGAGCTAACATGTTGCCTTTAACAGATCCAAAAGCAAAGCTAACTCAACTATGTTTAGTGATCAACTAACTCATGAAGTTGAGTTGTAAAGGTGTGAAAGGGCCACTTTCTGGCAAGGACATCTGAAAGGTTCACAGCTGGGAGAGCTAAGGAAGTGGACCAAACTAAAGAAGCATGGCAGGTGGGGGTGAGGGGCGTGAAGAGCGGCTTCTAAAAGTTTTCATGTTAAAGACTTCTCAAAGTCACTTTTAGAATGTGTTGAACGAGGCAAATTCGTAAGTTACATCAGCAATTTATATGTAAAATAAGGTAATTAATGTCCACTTAAGGGTCCCATTCTGCGAGGGGTTCCCAAAAAGCAAAGTTGCTCAGTGCCTGCTCGAGGGACTTGGCGTCAGGAACTGGGGTGGGGGGCACTTCTCGAAACCATCCTGTTGCCCTTGCTGCCGACCTCCCCCCCCCCACCTCCACCCTTGCCATGACCCACATCCAGTCCTTCGGCCCGAAGCCCCTCATTGAGCCTGGGCCTCAGGTGGGTGCGTTATCAGCAGCTACCACATCAGGCAGCACATCTGCCCACTGAGCCACCAGGAAAGCTGACGTACACATGTCAAGACAATGGTTTTCAACCAATCCTGAAAGGTAATTGCCCGTAATTATTGACTTACTCCTAGGCCCCAGTAAAGACTAGCACCATAGATTCCTGTTATGATCAATAGAAAATCATTTCTAAAATGTCTACAAAGCCAAATTACCTCTCTCTCCTCCTTTGATGCTCCTTAAAACCCAACATCTTTAACCATATCTCCTTATGTGGCTCAGCATTAAATTTTGCTTGATAACACTCTTAAATCTGAAGCATCTTGGGACATTTTACTATGTTAAAGGTGTTGATATCTCAGCTCATTTTCTGCTGGAAACTTCATTCATGCCTTTGTTACCTCTAGACTCGACAATTCCAACCCATGCCTGGTTAGTCCCCCACAGTCTACTCTCCATAAACTTGAGGTCATCGAAAACTCTGTTGCCCGTGTCTTAACTCTCACCAAGCCCCGTTCCCCTGTCACCCCCTGTGCTCGCTGATCTACATTAGCTCCCAGCCAAGAAACATCTTGACTTTAAAATTCTCATCCTTGTTTATAAATCCCTTCATGTCCTCACCCCTACCTAACTCTGTGATCTCCTCCAGCTCCTCAGTATTCCAGGATACCTGCTGATCTTTAATTCTGGCCTCTTCTGCATCGCCAGCTTTAATTGCCCCCCCTTTGTTGGCCGTGCCTTCAGTTGCCTGGGCTCCTACCTCTGAAATGCCCTCCCTAAAGCCATATCAGCCTCTCTACTTTGCTTTTCCCTCTTAAGACAGTCCTTACCTACCTCTTTGACCAAGCTTTTGGTCATCTGACCTCTTAGCTCCTTATGTGACTAGGTGCTGTAATTGATAATGCTCCTGTGAAGCACTTTGCGATATTTTATAATGTTAATGGCGCTATAATTATAAGTTATTGTTGCTCAGTTCGAATTGCAAGGCAGTGGGTAAATCTTGCCCTGCTGCAAGTTAATAACGTGTAAGAAATTGATAAAGTAGCACAGTGCTAAATGCAGATTTTTGAATATATGAAATTACATTACTACTGTACCTGGAAAATATAGAGTCCAACATAAATTACAATACTATATCTTCAGAGTAACTGTTTGAAATGTTAGCTCTGCTGAGGTATAAATCAGAGTGAACTCATTTAAATCAAACTTAATAAAGACACCATAACTTGCATTTTTTGGCTCTGAATTTCATGGAGTCAAATGATTACGGAGCCATTTAAGAACGACGGATGGGACCTGATTCCGGGACTCCCGCACCCCCAGATCTCTGTGTTTGGCAAGTCCGCACCCTGCACTCCTGACCTGGCCAGCTCCGTTGTAGGGGTAGGTATCCCCTAACCCCCTGCAATGTCCATACAGTCCGGCCCGCTTCTCAGATGGGTCATGAACAATCGGTCATGCCGGCATAGGAGTCGCTGAGCAGAGCAATGTCGTCAGCGAACGCCAGAGCTGAACAACACATCTTAGATCCCCTAAAGGGCAAGTGGACACCCAACTGTGCATGAACAATCGTCTGAATTCAGGAACCTTTTGAAAGGTAAGTTTAAAAGGCCCTATGCATACCCCCATGCCCCTTCCATGCCTCCTCAATGTCAACTCATGCCCCCATCCATACCCATAATAGCCCCTCATACCCTCGGTTCCAACTCATGGTGCTTCCATGCCCATTTACCCACTTAACACCATGCACAGAATCAATGAACCATATAGTAACAATGGCATGTGTGGAACAGATCAGAACAAAATAAAACATTCACAGATCTTCTTTTGAAAATAATACTGCTGCTCCTATAACCTTATAAAAGTGTCAGTCAGACATACCATTAAGGTATCAATAACAGAGGCTTCAAAAACTTTACACACTTTAATCTTTTGCAAATAAACATTGAAACATTGAAAAAGCAGATCACAGAAAGAACATTTTATTATAACCACTTAAAGATGTCAGTCAAGCAAACAGTTCTCTTCAGCTGTCAAAACAGAGAACCCTGCTGAGAAATCCTTTTGTGAGTCAATGGTTCAATGGTTCTGTACACAATGTGTACTGAGTGGATGGGCATGGGCGAGCCATGATTTGGCATGGAGGGTATGAGGGGCCATGGAGGTCTGGGTGTGGGCATGAGTTAGTATGGGGTGGCATGGGGGCTATAAGGGGCCATGTGTTGGATGAGGGCAGGAGTTGGCATGGAAGGCATGAGGAGGCATGGGGGGTGAGTGAAGGGGTAAGGACTTTGGAGAGTGAGGGCTAGAGTGCCTAACGGCCTTCAATACAACTTTAACCAGCCTGTCTCAGCACTGGGGTGCCTCTGCTGCCGCCTTGCCCTGCTCCTGGGTTCGGTGGACCCAACTCCATCCCATCCCTGCCTTTCTAGCAAGACAGGTCCGGCAAGTTGGGAAATCCCCCAACTCAAGCTAACTGCCTCACAGTGAAAATCTGGCCCTTTGTTTGCACCAGTTCTGCCAACCTTTGTAAATACAATTTAACGGGAACAATAGCCTTCCTTGCCACGAATGGCATCAAGCGACAAAGCGCCCTCGCCCTTCAACATTTTGTTTACCTCACGTTTCTTGTGGCTGTCATGGATCTCCGAAAAACGCTTGCATAAACAGTTTTACAACGCGATGTTCCTCGGCAAATGTCTGCCCATGTTTCTTCCTCGCCAGCCTGGTGGCTGCTGTTATCCCTACCTCTCCCAAAGTTCGGCAGTGACTGAATTCCTCTCAGCTATGAGACTGATTGGATAGCTCCCTCGAAAAGCCAGCAGAGCCAAAATGGGCTAAATGCAGCCTCTCCCCCACTTGTCCCCCCCACCAACCAACGTCGTATTTTGGGATTCTCTGAGTGTTCAACTGGAAGACTGTTTTGAAACCGCCTTTCAAATTCAGAACTTACACAAAGATAATATAAGCAGCACAGTCAAAGATGCAATGAAAGCCAGGCTGGTCATTTGACACAGAGCACCAACTATTACAGGCTGCAAACTTTCATACAATTTCTGAAAATGCTCTGCCTTTGTGAACTTTTGGGACTCAGCAGAATTTGTCAGGAGCTTAATTCTCAATTACGCGCATTTCTTGGTGCAACTGGTCTCAAATATTTGCGTCCCTACAGCCAGTAATTAGGAAATGAAAACTTAGCGTCCATAAATATAAGAAGGTAGGAACCAATCGGAATGTAGAACATGATACCACATGGAGTGGTTGAGGCAAATGACATCGATAATTATAAGAGGAAGCTAGAGGAGTATGTGGGATGAGGGTTACGCTGATGGGATTAGATGAACTGGAGTATGATGAGGATCATGTGGAGCATACACTTCAGTTTTTAAAAATAATAGTCAAGACTGAGTAGCCTGATTTTGGGCTGTAATCTTTATGTAATTCAATGCAACAGTGAACCATTTGCAGACTGTTGCCAAAGTTATGCATCAATGAACCTATTAGGCGTTGACAGTCTTCATTATTCCCCTATAATTTTTCATCAATATCCTCAGTGCTCATTATTCACGAGAAATTAGGAATTGCAGCAATTGTGAGGCCTTCTCAGGCCGGGATTTTCCGTGCCCACGGGTGTTGGGCGTGTTCGGTGGCATGAACGGACAATATGGCGCCAAGGCCAAAAATCGGCTTCACGACGCCGTGAAACCAGTTTGCGATCGTCCACGCAGCTCATCGATGGCGGTCCGGGTTCCCCACCATCGGACATCAGGAGCCTCAGTGTAATACATCAGCATATCATCACAAGGTCAGCCCGCCGGACTTATCGCACCCTCCCCCTACCACCCCCCAACACCAACCCACCACCCCCCCCACCCCCCCCACCTCCCCACCCCCCCGGTCGGGATCGTCCGCCCATGTTGTTGGGAAAACATACAGACGCGTTTCACAACAGCACATATAAGGTGTGCACTTGGCAGGCTGCACTTCACTTGGGACTTCAAGGTTTGTTTGCCTACCTTGCTTCGGGCAGCACTTGCAGTCATCTGCGCCAGGCTTCACACGCAGCACCACATCACTTATAGGGGGGCTCATGGGTAAGTCGCTACCATGTGTGGGTGGCTTTTCAATGGCTGCAGGGCTGGAGTTTGCTTGGGGAAGGGGGAGAAGTGGCCTCAGGCAAGAGAAGAGGCTGCAGGGCGAGGGCTGTACTGGGGAAGGGGGGTATCCCAGGGTTTGTGGGGGAGGCACATGTTGATCTGTGCAAGTGGCCTCAAGATGGTGAGAGCTGAGGAGGCAGTCTCCAGAGGAGATGAGGCCAGATGGACATGTGAGGGTGTGTGTGTGAGAATGGGTGGTGATGTCCCTTGAGCTGGCAGTGAGTGAGATGCCAGTGAATGTGTGATGGGCTTGAGTGTGTGAGTTTAGAGTGATGGGATGGTTGCCACACCCTGGCTGCATGGATGAGATCATTCATCCTCTATCTGCATTGGATGGCCAACATCTTCTGTGCAGCATTGGCACTGAGCACCACTGCCATCACCTACCATGCTGGAGTGGTAATATTGCTGTCCCTCCTGCGGCCAGAGCGGGGGTAGAGGGCATCACAGTGGGGCCTCCACGGTATCCAAAGGGCGCTCGAGGGCTGCAGTCCTCTTGCCTTTCGGGGCCATGTCTTCTTTGCTGCCGCCCTGGGCTGGAAGCACTGAGCGCGGCTGCACTTTAAATGTGGTGCCTGGTGTGATGAAGCAGCGAGGTGATGGGGTGGCAGGCGAATTGGACCCCGCCCGCCATGGAAACGCTGTGTATCCCGGGAATGCATAATTAATGCGGCGGGTTTGGGACGATACAATGTGAAAATCCGCCATTGCTACCGGCGGGTAAAGCATCGTTCTTCCTGCCCGCTATCGCAATTAATGCAAATCTGGGACGATTCCCCCTGCAATATATCCGAATGCATTGCATGATGGTGAGCAATAACCACAAGGCTGAAGAGTGTTGGTAATGTGAGCATTTCAGCCTGAAGAGCTGTTTTAAGTGGCAAGATCAAGGAAATCCTTGTTGGTAGTCAAGTGAATGCCAGCTACCTCCTTGTATTTAAAGGCACAAGGCAGGATTCGTGTAAAGGCATTGAAACAATTGCAAAAAAATCTGCTGAGAGTCTCAGTATCAGAACCACTTAGGAGACGGGAACCACCTGCAATTTTATAAAAAGCTCAGCAAAAGATATAGTTGTTCCCCTTGTTTTGTGTCAGTGCATTAATGTAGTGTGCTCTGACAATGGGTTTTACTTTATTAGGTGCCCGTATTTTTAGTCCATTCCTTCACAGGCTGACGCAGCTCGTTTGCAGGATTTTAAAGGAATTTATTTTTGCGTAACCGAGAGTGGAATTTGTACAGCAACATTAACCAATAATGCAGAGAGTAAAGTAAACCTGAGCATGTAGGACACATTTGGGTAACGAGAAAGATAAAGTTCGTGAGTGAATAACAAATATTGGAATTGCCTGAAGTGCTAATTAATCCAGAGTTTATTAAGGCAATAGAAACAGTGGCGAACAGAAATTATGCATGCGCAGCCTAGTTTTTCTCCATCTATATTTCCCAATAAGCGCTCCGCGTGAGTGAGTGAAGGTCCACCCTATGTGACTGCAACTTAACCATTTATTGACCGTGGTCAGATGTTGCTAAGGCGGTGCTAAGAAGCTCAATACACAATGGATATTGTATGGTTCTTCTTTTCCCAGAGAGTATAGAGCCTCCGGAATATGTTACCACCTTCTCGGGTGGATGTTGACTCTCTCCATGTCCTCAAGAGGCAGCTAGGCTGATTCTTCAAATGCGAGGAGATCACACCCTATAGATGCCCAGTGTTTTTATAAATAATATTTGGCCCATATGATCCTTTTTTGATCACCTGAGGGGGTTGAAGAGGAGTCTTCCAGATTTTTTGTTTCCCTTATTGGCCCTTGGTTTTTCCTCTTTTTTTGGCGTCTGTCTGGATATTGTAAGGCTGTGGAAGGTAGGTGGTGGGGAAGGGGTTCAGAAGGGTTTAGTCACAATGCTTCAACCATCATAGACAGCAGGGCAGGCTTGATGGACCAACCGGTCATTTACACCTGGAAATTTTGCATATCCACATGTTCATAAACTGTTGTGATCTCACTAGATTCAGACACCCTTCTCAGGACTTAACTACCTCGCCCACTGTTATGTAAAGATCTGTATTTTCAAGGTGTTCTTGGACTGCTGAACCCATTGAAATGCAGCTTCTGTAATGTTTTGAAAATTGCATAGTGCATTTTGTCTGCTTGAGACTACCATATGCACAAGTACCAGCAGAGGGAGTCCGCTAGGCAGAGCTAATATAGGATCCACGTTTAACAGCTGGTGCAGTTCTAAGTCTAAATGTCTCTGAATGAATATATAACTTATTCTGTCCCAAGAACCTCATAGCCCCTCTAATTCTACTCTTTTCTCTGTTTTAATTGCTGTGGGGAAGTTTTCTATTCACAAGGATGAGGGATGTTAGTACTGAAGAATAGAGCATTTCCCATTTTGAGTATCCGGGGGTCAGCATTAAGCACTTTCTGGCCAGGTGCACTGGTTAGTAAGCCTGCCAATGAGCCTCAGCCTTATTCTCAAACCATTTGCCAAGCTATCGCTGCATTGTTCTCCTTCCCTCACCTCAGCATCCTGTGACTGCTCTTATTCAGCCGTGACTCACTTCTGACTCTGAAAGTTGAGAATTTAAACTAGAACACAAAACCAAAGGTCCTCTGGTACTAAAGGAGTGCTGCACTATCGGAAGTGCAGCCTTTGATCTGCCCTCTAGGGTTGATGTAAAAGGATCCAATGGCACTATTGTGAGAAATTGATTTTTTTGGAATTTTTGGGGAATATTGTGTTATTGTGTGTGTGTGTGTTTGTTTGGGAGGGTGTAAAACATGAAACGGGTACATGTGTTAAGTTTGAAGGACAAGTGAATAGGTTAGATCTAACATTTGCATTTTTAGATAAGTGGAGAGTTTGTTTGAATATCAAAGGGGAATCGGAGGCACAAAAGAGACATGTTTGCATCTTGCAGGAGTTCCATAAGTAAACATAAGTGTAGTTATTATATTTTAATGACCCAAAAGCAAAGACAAGATGAAGACATGAAAGATCTTATACTTGGAAGAGTTTGAGTTTCAAAGAGGTGTGAAAACAATGGAACCTGAGGTGGAAGGAATAAAAAGGTATTTTGAGTTACTGTGGAGAGTTTAAGTGGGCTGTAGCTGTTTGAGCTGTTGGGCTGTTGAGCTGGTGGTGTAAGACGTAGCAGCTGGAGCTAAAGCTGGAGCTGTGGCTGAGAGAGGATGCAGTTTGAATCAACCACCTATTCAAGCCAGAAAAGTCTTAGGCTGCAAAAAGCAGTTTTATTCTGAAGTTTGGATTTTCAAAGCAGAGCAGAAGAGAGTTCAAGTCATGTGGTATACCTTTATTGAAGCTACAGCAGTTTTCCTTGGGTAATATTACTGGATTTTTAAAAGTTAACCATCTATCAGGGAGTATTGCCTGGAAGCTGTTTACTTGTGGGTCTGATGAAGTGTGAAGTCTTTTGGGGGAAATGTTTTGTAAGACTAAGCTTAACTGTGTATCTGTAATCTTGTATGATTAAGTTTTGTTTTATTCTTGTTAATAAAACTTGTACTTTTAATTTTTAAAACCCCAAAAGTGTTGCTAGACTCATTACTGCTGAGATCAGTATGTCCCCTTCTCATTTTCAGAATACAAAAAAAGGATATGGCCCATTAGCCAAGTTCCCCTCTGAGATTTGGTTTGCACAGCAATTAACACCGGCTATGGTCAGAACACTATTCAAAAGAAGAGCAGGTGAGTTCTTCCCAGTGTGCTGATCAGTATTTATCCCACACTCAACACCACATAAAGACAGACTATCTGGTCATTGTCACACTGTTGTTTGAGGGAGTTGGCAGCTTCATTTTCTACATTACAACAGTGACAATGTCTCATGAGAAGTATTTGGCTGTAAAGCACTTTAGGACTTTTTTAAAAAGTTCTTTCCCAGGATGTGGGCACTGCTGGCTAAGTCGGTATTTGTTGCTCACCCCTAATTGCCCTTGAGAAGGTAGTGGCTCGCCACCTTCTCGAACCGCTGCCGTCCGTGTGGTGTAGGTACACCCACAGTGCTGTTAGGGAGGGACCCAGAATTTTGGCGATCTATTTCCAAATCGGGATGGTATGTGGCTTAGAGGGGAACTTGCAGCTGGTGATGTTCCCATGCATCTGCTGCCCATGTCCTTCTAAGTGGTGGAGGTAGCGGGTTTGGAAGGTGCTGTCGAAGGAGACTGATGGGGTGTCAGTCAAGCGGGCTGCTTTGTCCCAGAATGGCGTCGAGCTGCTTGAGTGTTGTTGAAGCTGTACTTATCCTGCCAAGTGGAGAGTATTCCATCACACACCTGATGTCTTGAAGACTTACAAGTCTTCTTTTTGGACTGATCAAACAATTTGTGCCTCAAGCCCAAGTATCTGAAGCTTATTACAAGCAATAATTATATATAGTTCTGCAAGGCCTTGACTTGGCCTGGGTCCTACCAGTTACGTAGGCTGATTACTTGACTATTTTCCTGACTCAGAAGATGTACACAGATGGGAGCTTGTTGATACCGGGTCACAGGCAGTAGTGAGCAATGGAGAACACAGGCAATAATGAGCGCCCAACATGGAGGCTGTACTTTTATACTCCAGCCTCACACACAGTGGTGTCACAGTGATGTCACCCTGCAGTTTCTTAAAGGTACATGCCATTGTCTGCATTGACATGTATATAATGTCGCAAGAGGTACCTTCACAAAATATAGATCAAAGACTTTCTTGAATTATAAGTGCAAGCTATCATGTCACCACTCCATTGCGCAGCATGTTGGAGTATCCTGTGAGAGCATGTCAGCTTTTCCTTCTGCTTTAAACTCTACCTAGAAGCCATGACCTTTTAATGAGAGCATGGAGGGAACCAGAAGCATTTTGGCTTTTGTATGGTTGCAGAATTTAATCAAAGGAAAGTAACTTGCTTTTAGCCATGACAACAAGGATTCGCAGCAAGAATTCAATAGGCCCCAACAATAGTCTTTATAAAATGTATTCTTTCATGGGTCGTGGGGCATTGCTGGCAAGGCCAGCATTTGTTGCCCATCCCTAATTGCCATTTCAGAGGGCAGTTGCTCTGGGTCTGCAGTCACACATAGGCCAGGCCAGGTAAGGGATGGCAGATTTCCTTCCTTAACTGAGATTAGCCAGATGGGCTTTTGCAACAATCGATAATAGTTTCAGGGTCACCATTACTGAGACTAGCTTTCAATTCCAGACTTTATTAATTGAATTTAAATTCACCAGCTGCCGTGGTGGGATTTGAACCCATGTCCCCCAGAGGATTAGCTGGGGCACCTGGATTACTAGTCAAGTGATGTTACCACTATCCCCTCATCTCCCGCCCATCAACACCCTCCAGGCCCAATTTTGTCAATATTTTAGCTACAAATCGGGCAAGGCTGAGATGGTAAAAGAGGTCAAATTCAAAATAATTTAGCTTTTAAAATTTTAGGCTTGTACTTCTGCGTAACTAATTGTGAACTTAAAGAGCCGCAGGCTGTTTAAGCGCAGAAAGAGGTGATTTGTCTCATCTTCTACTTCTTTGAGAATACTACCCATTTATTCCCATTCCCTAGATTTTCCTTATGATATGACAGGTGGTAATTGCTGGGCTGACCAAATCCCAAGGGGAACCTTGGTCAAGCTATCACAATGATTTGCAATTTGTATTTTATTACGAGAAAGTATGCGCACTGAAGTCAGAAGTAAATATTAAATTAAAACATCTATTAACAAAAGAAAATAAAACTTAAACACACAAAATTACAGTTACACACTTAAACTTAGTCTTATAACATTTCCCAAAAGATTTCTACTTAGCCAGACTCCTAAGTAAACTCCCTTTTCCAGGCAACAGTCCAAATAGATTCTTAATCTTTAAAACATCCAGTAATATTAACACAAGCCAACCGCTGTTGCTATAAAGGAGGTATTTCACAAGCTTCCCTCTCACTCACACTCAACAATGGAAATCCAAGACTTGTAGCAAAACCTTGCTCTCTGGAACAAACAGGCATATCTCTGGTGTGGCTAGAGGCTGCTTTTCACAGGCTTGTCTTTGCACAGTCCACCTTTGAAGATCTCACATGGCCACTCACATACAGCTTTCAATTTTTCCTTAAATATATTTTCTCCCCTTTGATATTTAAACCCACTGTTTTAACTTTGTTTGGAAGTTACCTTTCACAGAATATAAAACATCTTTCATGTTGTCATTATGGCCAACAATTGCTGGAAAAATAAACTTTGCCATATTTATTTACAATTTTTGACAGTTGTAAAACTTCCTGTTATGTCTCCTTGAAATTCAACAGCTAACAACTCACTCCGCACTTATCTCCTAATGCAAATTCCATTCACACTGCATTTATTGGGATCTCATTTTAGCTTATCCATCTCCATTTCAAACTGCCTGCTTTTTCACCTAACCCTTTGATGATTTAAACCTTGCTGTCTGACTGTCTTCGGTTAAATTAAATTAGCCACACACACACATCTAACACACACATACAAACAGTCCCCACTGTAATATTAGGAAAAATTATATCCTCTTTACACTTAATATCCTTTTAGATCATTCTTTTTTCAAATATTTGTCCACTTTGCTCTAAAGTGCCATTATGGATCCTGCACTGTTTCTTGCCAAGTCTTCCATGACCCAACAACATTTTCGTATATATAAAAATAAAAACAATTTCACTAACTTCCCCTTCAATGAAGATTTGATATTGTTACCTTTTAGCTATTGCCCCAGTGGTAAGGCAATAGGTAAAAGGTAACAATTTAGCCAGAAGCTTCTTTTCCATTGTAAAAACTCTTTATAATCCTGTGCATCTTTCAGTTCTCTGCTTAATCTAGTGAAAAGGACCCAGTTCCTGGAATCTCTCCTCATAACTGAAGCCTCTGATCCCTGGGACCATCAAAGCAAATCTCTTCTTTGTTCTCTCTGTGGCCTTGATATTAAACCTGAGGGGACTGCACAGGGTAGATAGGGCGAAACTGTTCCCAATGCCGGGAAGGTTAAGTGCCAGAGGACCCCGATGTAAGGTGATTGGGAAAGGGGACATGAGGAAAAACCTTTATACGCAGCAATTAGGATCAGCAGGACACTGCCTGAGAGCGTGGTGGAGATAGATTCAATCATGGCTTTCAAAGGAAAATTGGTAATTATCAGAAGAGCAAAAATTTGAGGGACTACTGGGAAAGGCAAATTCTGGGTAATGGCATTGGCCAAGTTGCTCATGCAGGGAGCTGGCATGGATATGATGGGCCAAATGGCCTTTTTCTATGCTATGAAGATTCTATGATTCCTAAAGGCCATCCAACAGTGGACACAATAGCATAACTACCAGTGGATTGCTTTTGCTTTGTGCCGCATTGCTGTTTATAAAACTTGGAATTGCATTATGTTTTTTTTAAATGGCAGCATCAGCTTGTGCTCCCATGTTTAAAGGCTAATGAATCTTGGTCTCTGGCCCACGCGTGCATGGAAATGCACAAACCTCCGCCCCTTGCCTGGGAAAACTCCCCCCACAGAGGTCTGGGCTGTGTGTTGGGCTTGGAAAGCCCCAGGAAAGGCTGCAGCCAAGTAGAAGTTAACAGTTAATAACAGTTAATATCACTTTAAATGCCCACATTTAATATTTCTCTTTCCTATGTTTATACGATAGGAAGCTTCACACTGGTAGGAGTTAAAACTCAAAGGTGGTCAAAGAAATCCACACTTCCTTGTTTCTGCACCATAACCCTGCCCCATGCTCCTAAACCCTCCCCAGAGCAAAACACTAGAACTGTCCATGTATGGTGTTGGCAACAAACTCAGCCGTATCAGTTTATATCAGCGGAGGCATTTGATACTCAGGGACTAGAAAGGACTTTGTCAAACTGTATGGGGAAGAAATTCCTCTCGCACGGTGTTGCAAAATGAATGGCGTCATACTGAATATCAAGCACTCAGCATAAGGGGGAGGTGATGGCATAGTGGCATTGTTGCTGGACTAGTAATCCAGACACCCAGGGTAATGCTCTGGGGACCCAGGTTTGAATCCCATCATGTTGGAGTTTGTTGGTGGAATTTGAATTCAATACAAAGGTGGATTTAAAAGTTTAATGGTGACCATGAAACCATTGTCAATTGTTGTAAAAGCCCATCTGGTTCATTAATGCCCTTTAGGGGAGGAAATCTGCCACCCTTACCTAGTCTGGCCTACATGTGATCTCAGGTCCACAGCAATGTGGTTGACTCTTAAATGCCCTCTGATCAAGGCCAGTAATGCCCACATCCCATGAATCAATTTAAAATAAATAAATAAATAGCGGGTAGCTGATATGGTATCCCAAAGCCAATATCAATATCAATTGCCATGCGTCCATTCAGTATTACAAAGGTTAATCCTGCGATATAATCTATAGCAGCTATAAGGTTAGCCTTTTTGAAAAAATGTTCTGATATTCTATACATTACACCTGCCTTACATACATTAAATCACTAATTATATTCACATAATGAAAAGGTATGATTCACACATGGGCTGTATTAAATTGGAGAGAAACAGCTCTAAATGATTGAATTGGATGTGCGCATTTGCTAAGGAGTGAAAAACTAAAGTTATAGACATACGTTAGGGTGGAAAAGCTTTTTGTAAGTCCTATGCTGATCTCGTTTTCATAAACGATCTAGTTTCTGAAATGCTGCGACTGGAGAGAGGCCAAGAATAGCACTGATAAGTGAGTGAGCATGATTCGCACTGCACGGGTAAGGGCAAGCGAGTGCAAAGGTGAATGAAATTGGATGGCCACCTATTATTCGGGTGAGCAATGAGTTGTGGGTGATCCGGCGAATTGGCAGCAACACAGCTGGGAAACAAAGGATCTGTGTGGGTGAGGGAATGCTCAAGCACATGACTCAACAGGAACAAATCTGCCAGATATTGTAAGCAACTTAATTGGCAGCTGGTCTCATGCCTTACACCCTTATTTTTTTTTTAAAAAAAAGCTTCTATTTGGTTTTACAAACTAGAATAGATATATATGAGCCTTCTTGACCAGTGCAATACTGTACTTTTTCAGATGGTAGGTCTATTCTATATATATATATGGGGAAAAACACAGTTTTGCTCCATATTAAAATAAACGGATGAAGGAGATGTCAATGCATTTTCTTTTACTGAAATCAACTGGTTAGCTCCTAAAAGCAAAATCTTACATTACCCAAGCAAAAAAATAATAATTTGTTCTACCTTCACTGAGTGATTATATTCTCTGACTGCCTTTGAGTTTATAAGTGCCCATTATAATGTACAACTGAGACAGGACAGCATGAGATAAACGTTAATTCACTCTTGTTTTAAAGATGAAAAATAAAGGTTTTGAAATTCCATCGTGGGATAATGGTATATGGATGTGTGATATGTATATCTGAGACTCCTCCATCCAATATTTCAGGGAAGATGTTAACTGTTTTAAATGGATTAATGCCCTTGCTACAGAAGTGCTCATACATAGAAACTTACAGCACAGAAATAGACCATTCGTCCCATGTGGTCTATGCCTGTGTGCTTCCCATAAGCCCCCTCTCACTCTACTTCATCTCATCCTATCAGCATATCCTTCCATTTCTTTCTCCCCTATTTATTTATATAGCTGTCCCTCAAAGGCATCTCTACTATTCACTTCAAACAGTCCATGTGGTAGTGAGTTCCATATTCTAACCCCCTTCCCTGGGTAATGAAGTTTCTCCTGAATTCCTTATTGGATTTATTTGTGACTATCTTATATTGATGACCCCTAGTTTTTAACTCCCTGTGCAGTGTGTAACATTAGCAGATAGAAAATCTGTGCTTAAATCCACATCCGTGGGGTAAAACTGGACATGGACATGCAAATCAAGTGGCACCACATTAGGTACCTGTTACACAAACCACTCAATGTTCGGTTGCACTGACTTCAATACAACCGGGCATTGGATGTGCGGCATAATGGTAAGAAAATGCAATTCTGCCTAACTTATTCCATCCGCACGATCACCACACAGCATCATTTGAAGGGCAGTGGTGTGCTGATGTGTAGCATCTAATTCAGATTTGGGAAAAAGCCTTATTGAGAAAAAGTGCAAAAGAGCAGGAGCCAAATGAATGAAAATAGAACCAATATTCAAAATTTCAGACGGGTGAATTAATAATTGTGTAGAAGGGAGCCTCTGATGATAGGGGTCAACTCTAGATTTAATGGAGAATGGAATGATGGCCGAGTCCAATTGGAATTCGTTGTAGGGATGACTTGCAGAGTTTGGAAAGAATACCAGAAATTGTTCAACTTCACTTTAACTTTAGCTACATCTGAACAGTTTCAAGGCCCCACGGACTGGCTGTTGCTAAACAGGTGCAAGCGACTGAGAAGGGGCAGCAGGGTCAAATAGAAAGAGGGCTGAAAATGTTGGAATGAAATGAACTGCCGCAAATCATGAAGCTCTTTAGAAAAGATCGCTCTTGCGTTTTGAGTGTAAGAGACCTTAGAGGTTTCTGTAGTTTCCACATCAATATGTTAAATATAGAGCTTAACCACATAAGAGAAAAGGCTTCCACTTATAAAACGCTTTTCACAATTTTGGGACATTCCTAAGTGCCTTGCCGTCAATGCACCACCTGTTTTTGAAGTGTAGTCACTAGTGTAATGTAGGAAAACATGGCAGCCAATTTGCACACAGGCAGGTTTCTGAGCCAACTCCTCAACCAGCTTCACTAAAATACAAGATGTGGTTATCGCTATATTGCTGTCTGTGGGATTATGTTGTATCGAAAGTTGTTCCCTCATTTCCTACATTACAAGAGTGACTTTTTAAAACTTTTATTCTTTCATGGTATGTGCCCAACACTGGCAAGGTCAGCATTTGTTGCCCATCCCTAATTGCCAACCGAGTGGCTTGATAGGCCATTTCAGAGGGCTGTTAAGTGGCAACCCCATTGCTGGGGGGTCTGGGGTCAACAAGGCTCCTTAGACAGCACCTTCCAGACCCATGACCGCTACCATCTAGAAGGACGAGGGCAACAGCTAGATGGGAAGACCACCACCTGGAAGTTCCCCTCCAAGCCACTCACCATCCTGACTTGGACTTGGAAATATATCGCTGTTCCTTCACCGGCACTGGGTCAAAATCCTGGAACTCCTTTCCTAACAGCACCGTGGAAGTACCTACACCACAGGGACTGCAGCGGTTCAAGAAGGCAGCTCACCACCACCTTCTCAAGGGGAGCTAGGGATGGGCAATAAATGTTGGCCCAGTCAGCAAAGCCCAAATCCCGTGAATAAAGAATAAGAAAAATGTAGACCAGACCTGGTAAGGATGGCAGATTTCCTTCCGTAAGGGAAATTAGTGAACCAGATGGGGTATTAGAACAATCAATAATAGTTTCATGGTTACCATTACTGGGACTAATTTTATACTGCAGGTTACATCCTCCAGTTGCTATGCTGGTGTTTGAACCCATGCTCCCAGAGGATTAGCCTGGTACTGGGGATTATTAGTCCTGTGATAATACCACTATATTACTGTCTCCCCCACATTGCCTGAAAATCACCTTGGGTCAGCCTCAGCTGGAGAACGATGCTATATATATGCATCTTGCTTCCTTTTATAGTGCCCATAAATTATTTAAAAAATAATTCCACAGCAACTATCACTTAGTTCAAGATGTTCAATAATTTCTTATCAGCTCGGAACAAAATATCCCTCAGCACATCAAGGATTAAATGATATACAGGTAGAGCCGCTGCAAAACTGCAATAAATTTTACAGGGAAAAGAGAATTGGTCTCCGCACAGTTGCTGCGTAACCAGTATCCATCTATTCCCAATTATTCTGAACACACTGGAGAGGGTAAAGGTTAGACAAAAGAGCAGCCTATTAACTTGCACAACAGCAAGCTATTCATTTTGTGGTGTTTACTCATTTTCCTTTGGAATGCGATCCTCTGCTGATGGACCTTCAGAGCATCACATCAGTGAGCAGAACCCAACGGATAAGTTCGGAGCGCCATTTTGAGAGTGAAAAGAGAAAAGCGTCGGCGAAGCTAAAGCCTTGGGTAAAGGTTGGGTAAGGACTTAATTCAATCTGAAGCCAAATCTGATCACTGAACGAGAGGTTGCGCTGAATAAATCTGAGTGGAGTGTTTGTGGAAATTCGAACAGCTTCTTACCGTTGCTATTGCTAACGTCGGTTGCTTTCGCAGTGATAGTGTGCAGACTTCAGAAACATGTTCCATGCTCTAGGTCAACCAGACGCATCTAGTGATCGTGTTGATACTAGGGGCCCTGTTCTATTCAAGCAGTTTGTTCAGATTAAAAGCAAGTAACCATCAGCCTTGTCGACTCAAAAGGCCATTTTAAACCCAAATACTGAGGCAGTCCCTTCAACAGCTAGAGGATTACTGGTGTAAATAAATACCTTAGCCTTTTGCACAAAGCTTGTCATCATTAAAGGCTGAGCGGTGATCGAATGATTTCTTCATGGTCAATACACATCCTCATGCAGGGATGAGGAACATAGGGGCACAGAAACAGGAGTGGGCCATTCAGCCCATCGAGCCTGCTCTGCTTCTCAATTAGATCATGGCTGATCATTTACGGCAATGCCACTTTCCCACGCTATCTCCATATCACTTGATGTCATTAGTCTCCAGAAATCTACCGATTTCTGTCGTGAACGTGATTGAGCTCCCACAGCTCTCTGAGGGATGTCAGTTCAGTGGACAGGCTGGAGAGCATTGTTCTCCTTAGAGTGGAGAAGGCTAAAAGGAGAGTTGAAACAAGCAGCCAAAATCATAAAAGGTTTAGGTAAATAAAGGGAAACCGTTTCCAATGGCTGAAGGGTTGGTAACCAGAGGACACAGATGTGAAGTGATTGGTAATACAGTCAGAGGCAAGATAAGAAAAAAAATGTTTTCATACAACGCAGGATTAAGGTTTAGAATCAGAACAGAAGAGCATAAGAAATAGGAGCAGGAGTAGAGCATACGGCCTGTTAAGTTAGCTCCGCCATACAAAGAGGTCATGGCTGATCTTGGGCTTCAACTCTCCCTTTCCTGCCCGCTCCCCAGATCCGATGAATTCCCTCAGAGACCAAAAATCTGTCCAGCCCAGCCTTAAATACACTCAACATGGGAGCATCCACAATCCTCCAGTACACTACCTAATAGGGTAGAGGAGATAGATTCAATATCAGTCTTCCAAAGGAACTTGGATAAATACTTGAAGAAGAAAAAATTGCTGGGTTTTGGGAAAAAAGTGGGAACTGTGAGACCAACTGGGTTACTCTCCAAAAGAGCCTGCATGGACTTGATGGGCCAAATGGATGTTCTGCACTGTACGATTTTATAATTGCATTTCTAACACTGAATGGAGGGCTGACATTGGTTGTGGGCAGGTACACAAAACAGTTAGAATCTTCACAGGACAGCACAATATTCACTTCCACTGACTTCAATCAACCAACACGAGCATATACTGAGGGATCAATGCAATTCCATTTGTTTTGTGTCCACACCCATGCCCACTTTCATTCTCTTCAACTCTTGCTTGCCACGGTCTAAAGAAAATTCTGTTCGAATCAAACAAGTGCCCTCAGCACCAGATTCAGTCTGAGATGAGAATGTAGCTCTAATCTTCAACTGGGAATCTGCCCAATTTCGGCTGGGTGAGATGGGAAAGGGTAGAAAATCAATGCTGGGTGTGGGGATGGGGGGGTGGGTGGTTTGTCAGATGTGCTTTCCATCAGCAAGCCCATCACTCTCCATCACTTGGAATTAGAATCGCACAGCACAGAAACAGGCCACCCAGCTCACTGTGCCTGTTGTGCTTCTTACAAAGAACTAACTAATAAATCCCACGCCCCTCCTCTTGGTCCATAGACCTGTTAAATTTTGTTTCCCAAGGATCTGTTCAGCTTGTGGGAATTGGTGTCAACGATGACAAGGACCATTGAGTAAGCTCATCCACACACAGCAATTCTGTTTCTTAGCAAGACCAGTACATCACTGGTGTCCATTATGGTTATGGTAACCTGGAAGGGATTTACAACTGCTCTTGCTAAGGGAATGGGATAGCTTATACAGGGTGATCGGTTACACTTATAGGGCCAGATTTTTGTGGCGTCGGGAAGACTCCATAGTGTTATGATGTGGCAGGTGGCATTTGCTGGGCTGAGCAAATCCCAAAGGGAAACTTGGACAGGCTAAAACAATGGGTTTTGCAATTTGCATTTATTACAAGAAGGTATATGTACTGAATTCAGAAGTAAAAATTCCACTACTGCTTTTGGAGATTTTAAGCATGAAATTAAAACATTTATTAACAAAAGAAATGAAAACTTAAACTACAAGATTATAGTTACATAGATAACTTTAGTCTTATAACATTTCCCAAAAGGTTTCTACTTAGCTAGATTCACAAATAAACACCCTTTTCTAGGCAACAGTTCCTATAGATTCTTAATCTATAGAACATCCAGTAATATTACCACAAGGCACTCACTGTGGCTATAAGGGAAATATTTCACATGCTTCTCTCTCCCTCTCACTCGACAATGGAAATCCAAGGCTTGTAACAAAACCTTTGCTTTCTGGACCAACAAGACACTTTTCTGGGGTGGCTAGAAGCTGCTTCCATCACAGGACAGTCTCAGAGGTCACATGACGATACGCACACCTCATACAGCTATCAATCTTCCCTTAAATACCTTTCTTCCCCTTTTGCCTTTACCCATTGTTCTTAACTGGCTTTTGAAAGTTACCTTTCCCAGAATCTAAAAATCTTTCACGATGTCTTTATGACCACTACTTTTGGGAAAAATAAACTTAATAACCTTGCTTCATTCATTTATTTATTTATGGTCTTTGCCAGTTATAAAACTTGCTTTGATTTCTCTTTAAAATTCAACAGCTAAAAATTCAACTCCTCGCTCAAGTCCGAATGCAAATTCCTATTCATGCTGTGCTCACTGATATCCCATCTTAGCTCACCGATCTCCACTTCAAAAATGCTTGCTTTATACCCAACCCTTTGATGATTTAAAACTTGCAATCTGACTGTCTTCAGTCTAATTAAATTAGTTACACACACACACACACACACACACACAGACACGCACACACACAATCTACACACAACCCCCACAAGCCTGCTTCACAGCATCCCACAGTAATATTGAAAAAAAAAACTACTTTCTTTACAATTGGCCTTTCAAAAGGCGGGGAGACATGAACGCCACCCCCACCTCTGCAGGAGGAGCTTAGCTCCGCAAATGGCCATCCTAACCCCAGGGCACTCCCACCCATTGTCACCATCAGCAACTCATGGCCCAAGTGAGACCAGTTCGCTCAGGATATTATGGGGTGCTTTGCCACACATTCGATCACTGATTTAACTGGGAGGAACTGACACTGGTGACTTTAATTCCATACTATAACCTTCAGGCTTAGCAAGTATACGTCACCAGTTGTTCAGTGAGACACAGATCCGGGTGGTGCTTTCTCCATTGTATTGGGAATGTACATTTTGCACATGGCTGTAGAAATCCAGACAGATCCAATTTTTGCTGAAGGGGAAGGGGATGGAACGTGATTCACATGGGAGGTCAGTCCAAACTCAGCAGTGCCATTTGAACTTAGTGCCGAGTTCAAACAGACCCCATTTTGGCTGTTGCAAAGGCTTTAACCCATAATGTGAGGGTCATGGATTGTTGGAGTAGTTACACGTGCTCTTGGAGGGTGGGTAAGGTCTCTTTAGCACCATGATCTGTAGCATTTTAAATCCCATGCTCTCTAAACATGAAGAAAACCAAGGTTAAGCTGTCGCTGAGAGTTTTTTAAAAATCCTCCGCTGGACTGCTTTGATTGACAGATCATCTGGTGTAGGTTAGAAAATAGTGACCATATGTTCATGCAGTTTTAATAGAGGTCTTTGTTGACATTTTTCAAGGACTAGTATTATGCCATTATGAATGCTTGGTTGAGTTTTAAAAGCTACAATTATATAAGCTGGAGATTTTGAGCTCACAGTTTGATTGATAGGTTAAAGAAGCTATTAAAGGATTATCTGACTTTGATGTGGCTACTGACTAGAAGTATGTTTGTTTTTATAACAGTTTAACCACTTGAGGAGATTTAAAAGCATTGAATGTGTTTCATGAATGGGAGTTTTTTCACTATCAAGCATGTATGAGTAAGAGCTGTATTAGATTGTTAGAAGTTTTTTTTAGTCTCCACATGGCTCCTGAGGTCTGACCATGGTGGATACTGTATGAGAGGCTATGGACATAGCATGGGGGCATGAGGGTCAATGGGGTGTATGTGCAGTGTGATGGAGGTGAGATGAGTAAGGGCTAGAGGGCCAAAACAGCTTCTAAAACAACTGGGTAGAAATCTCAGAGAACCAAGGTGAGCCTTCTAACCAGCCTGCCTCTGGACTCGCCCGCCCTCTTGGCCATCTAAAATCTGCTTCTGGGGTCAGTAGGCCTGACTGCATCCCGCCCAGCCCCCCAGAGTGAAAATTGGGTCTAACGTTGCCAGTTAAACCGAAGCGGGTCTGCTGAATCAAGGAATCATCTGACTCGAGCTACCTGCCCCAGTCTTGAACAGTCCTCCAAATGCTGAAAAGAGGCCATTCTTCCCATTGTGCATGTGCTAGCTCTTTGGTAGAGCTATCCTATTAATCCCACTCCCCTGCTCTTTTTCCATAGCCTGCATTTTTTTTTTGCCTGTCAAAAGTTTTGGAGACCTTGGTAGCAATTTTAAGAGGTTTATTTTATATAAAGGTAGATAGCAGAAAACACAATACAGAAACATCGTCAACGATTCAGAAGGAAGCATATTACCTGACAGGAACAGTTTGTCCAGCCCTGCGCTGTTAACCTTGGGCTGAAACTACTTGCCTCATTTACTAAGAGTCTTTCAGTTCAGTGAAATTAATTGAGAGAGAGAGAAACAAAGACATTGTGGCATAGTTACAAAATAGCTTATTATATAGTTCTGATCGCGAGTCTATGCTGTCAGACTTGCTGAGATTTTTCCAGTGCTTCCTGTTTTCATTTAATATCACCAGCATCTGCAGTATTTCGCTTGTGTTATTAAGGAAATTATAGATCTGTTAGTTTAATATTTGCTGTTGTAAAGTTATTGGAATCTATAATTACGGAGAGAGTGACTGAGCAGATAAGAGAAACCCAACATGGATTTAGTAACAGGCAGGTCATATCTAACAAATTAATTGAATCTTTTTTGGAAGTAAATAAAATGGTTGATTGGGGACTGTCTATAGGGATTTCCAGATGGCTTTCAATAAAGTTCCATATAAGAGACTGTTTGTTAATATTAAAGTTCTCCCCATCAATCTGGGCTGCAGCCTCCTGGAACTCTGTGATGGCGATGATGTCAGCCATGTCACCACACATCCCCCACCCCCCAACCTCCCCCCCCACCCCCCCACCGCCCCCCCACACCCCCACCACCCCCCCCCCTCACCCCACCCCCCTACCCCCGTCCCTGGTCTGGGAGCTTTCCCACCTGTTGTGGGCAAGTTT
The DNA here is from genome assembly GCF_964194155.1 of Cetorhinus maximus. NCBI lineage: Eukaryota > Metazoa > Chordata > Chondrichthyes > Lamniformes > Cetorhinidae > Cetorhinus > Cetorhinus maximus. The sequence goes on along the minus strand of NC_135908.1, from coordinate 12,754,146 downwards.
GGCCTGGGTGAAGACACAAGAAAGGCATGTGATGAGCAGGGATGGAGCATAGGTTAGCAAAGATTCAGGCCCCCTGTGTGTGGTGAGCCCTCCCCAGCAGGCCTGGGGATGGAGAGTGCGCAGTATGATAGATGGGGTGGTGGTGATGGGAAAGGTTCCTTTAGTCTATTAGTGCTGACATGTGTCTCCTGGTCATGGTTGTGTGAGATCCCTGAAGAGTGCATGATGCCATGATGAGAGTTGGATATTGGAGGGAGTTGAAGGATGACTTACCCTAGCAGAGCGGATGAGATCATTCATTCTCCTCCTGCGCTGACCTCCTTGGCGATGGCCCTCCAGGCCCGAGTGGTGGGGCTGGTGTGCCTCCTGGAACCGTCCCTGGGATAGATCACATCCCTATGCACCAGCACTCCGCTGGTTAAGACCTAGAGGACGCCGTGGCTGAAGCGAGGAGGGGGGGTTGCGATGCAACCTGCTTCAGGTGGAAGACACCTGTAACAATCTCCTGGAGACAGGTGGGCTGCAGACAGTGAGATGCATGTGTTCAACTGGCATTTAAATATGGCGTCCGGACCTTTGACCCACCAGCTGATGGCGGGGAAGAAGAATCAGCTCCCGACCCACCAGGTCCTTCAGCCTGATACTTGCCTGTGCATAATTAATGAGCTTCCGAGCCCGAGCTCCCCCCGCCATTCTGAACAATGGCGCAGACACCACCCACCATTGCACTTAGCCTCATAAATGGGAAGTCCCACCCGCAGTTAGCTGCCATGGTGGGATTTGAACCTCTATCCCCAGAGCATTAACCTGGGCCCCGGGACTATTAGTCCTGTGACATTACGCCATTATTCGCACTATGAGTGTTTCACTGTATGACTGCAACAGCCATGACTCAGTTGCTAACACCCTCGGAGATGAGTCAGGACTTTGTGGGCTCAAACCGCTTTCCAGGACTTGAGCAGAAAAATCTAGGCTAACACTTCAGTGCCATATTGAAGGAGTGCCGAACTATCAGATGAGACATTAACCTGAGGCCTTCTCAGGTCAATTTAAAAGGTCAACGGTACTATTTTGAAGAAGGGCAGGGCAATTCTGGCTGGTGTAGACTCGATGGACCGAAAGGCCTCCTTCTGCGCTGTAACAATTCCGTGATTCTGTGCCCTGGGTGTTACATCAATGCAAGTCTCTCTTTGAATAGGAGGTTTGGTGGGCCGGTTTGACTTATCTATGTTTTTTGTCTGCCTGTATATCGAGCTGGTCGGGTTCTCATTATGTAATAAGAAAGTCAGCAAGGTGGCAATTTTCGGATCCGACTGCCTTGAGTGTAAATTTGTTTTTGTCTTGGGATGAAAAACATAAATGGATGTGTCCTGTTACCCTTTTTAATTTTAAAAACACAACCGGTTGTTGACAGATGATGATAGATTCTCTGATTTCCAAATAGCAGTGTGAAAATAACATATTTAAATCTAATGAAACATCACCACACAAAGCATGGAATACATTCATCCCCTGGTCTGAACGTGCAAGAATTAATCTGTTGTAACCACAGTCATTTCTCATTATTGTAATGGATATGCATGTATCACAGGCTGAAGTTTGATGGAAAGAATAATTTAGTGGATAATCTGAATCAACTATGAAAAACTAACTATATTTATGAAAATATTGACAGTTCAATTGCTGAAACATTAGAAGACATGGTGAGAATGATGAGATGGCAAAAAGTTAATTGCTAATTTCAAAAAAGTACTCTAAATCATAACACCACATAATCCTCTCCTGACATCGACGAAAGTGAAATCTGCTTTTAGCGTTTGATAGAAATTTGCATAAAAAGTCTTTTGAGGCTGCTTAAAAGAACTGCTCAATTTTGAAAGCTTCGAAGTTTAAAGCAAAAAGTTATTTGACAAGGACTTCTTCCATTATAACCACCCCCTGGTGTGGCCCAATTTAGAAAGCAAGGAACATTTTGCATTTATATGGCGCCTTTCATGACCTTTGAGTGTCCCAGTGTTGCCTTAGAGCCAACGTACTGCCTTTTCTTGAAGTGTAGTCATTGGTGTAAGAAATGCAGCAGCCCATTTGTGCACAGCAAGCTTCTCACAGGCAGCACAGCGTGAATGACCAGGTCATCAGGATAGTTTGAGCTATGTCCGTTCGAATGATTAAGTATTGGCCAGGCTGCTGGTGAGGCCTCGCCTGTTGTGCTTGATATGGCGTCATGGGACCTTTCGTATCCACGTGAGAGGATAGACCAAGACTTTGGCTTAAACCAAGGCAACGTCTCCAACAATGGTCCTGCTTATTATTGCAGCCAATGTACCAAAGAATAATGACCCCAAGGAGGCGCTATTGAATTCTGCAGCACCTCATGGCCAACTTCCTTCACAAGCCCCATCCAATCTCTGTGGCACCAGATTTCTCAATGCACATTTATATCTTAGGGGATGGCATAACGCGGCAATTTTTAGATTAAAGCACACATTTCCAGAGGCGCTTGGATTATGAGGAGGAGAGGACAATATATAAGACTGGAACAGCAGAACAGAGGCGTGAACAACTGGAGTACATAGCTAAAAGCAAAATGCTGCAGATGCTGGAAATCTGAAACAAAAACAGAAAATGCTGGAAAAGCTCAGTAGGCCTGACAGCATCTGTGGAGAGAGAAACAGAGTTAACGTTTTGAGTCCGTTTGACCCTTCTTCAGAGCTTCAGAACTACCTGGCTATTAGAATTTAGTTAGGGCACACAAGTTTTGACATATGAAGCTGGCCAACAAGGCATCACATAGCACTGGCCCCAAGCCCAAACAGCCAGTTACCAGCAACAAGTCAACTAATCACTCAGATCTCCTCCAGCCAGGAGCAATGTTAATTTGTCTTTCTCTTCCAAGACACTGCCAGGTATGTAACTCCAAAACAAAAACAGAATTACCTAGAAAAACTCAGCAGGTCTGGCAGCATAGGCGGAGAAGAAAAGAGTTGACGTTTCGAGTCCTCATGACCCTTCAACAGAACTAAGTAAAAATAGGAGAGGGGTGAAATATAAGCTGGTTTAAGGTGGGTATGTAACTGATGGTTATGGTGCTCCAATCGTGGTACTCGTTGCTTTAATTTTACTCTTATCAGCTTTGGATATGTGAAACTGACTGCTGAGTTCATCAAGCCTTCCCTGCATCTTGATGGCTTCTGATTAGACACTCCCTCCTTCCTCCCCTCCTTTGTCCCACCAGCATCCTAGAAGGAAGAAACAGTTCGGACCAGTGCTCTTATTTCCCAATTTTTACTGGCGTTCCATTTTAAGGTATACAAGACCAGTTCGGACCAGCATTCTTATTTCCCAGTTTTCACTGCTTTTACCTTCTGGGATCTCACAGCCCCAAAGTTGCAGTTGAAATTGTGCAATGCAAAATTAGTCAAATGGAAGGTTGAGAAGAGTTTGATAGAGGTACCCAACACCATGAGAGGTCTAGACCTTAAAAGTATTCAATGACCTCGCCTCCACCACCTTCTGAGGAAGAGAGTTCCAAAGTGCACAACACTCTGAGAGAAAAAAAATTCTCCTCGTCTCGGTCCTAAAAGGGCGGCCTCTAATTTTAAACAGTTACCCCTAGTTCTGGGCTCACCCACAAGAGGAAATATCCTTTCGACATCCACCTTGTCAAGGCCGTTCAGGATCTTGTACACTTCAATCAAATCACCCCTCACTCTTCTAAACTCCAGTCACAAGCCCAGTCTGTCCAACCTTTCCTCACAAGGCAACCCACTCATTCCAGGTACCAATCTAGTAAACCTCCTCTGAACCACCTCCTTCCTTAAATAAGGAGACTAAAACTGCACACAGTATTTGAGGTGCGGTCTCCCCAATGCCCTGTATAACTGAAGCATAACATCCTTACTTTTATGTTCAATCCCTCTCGTAATAAAGGATAGCATTCCATTAGCCTTCTTAATTACTTGCTGTACCTGCATACTAACTTTTTGTGACTCATGTACTAGAACAGTTAGATCCCTCTGCACTTCAGAATTATGCAGCCATTCTCCATTTAAGTAATACTCTGCTTTTTTGTTCTTCCTGCCAAAGTGAACAACTTCACATTTTCCCACAATAAACTCCATTTGCCAGATCTTTGCCCACTCACTCAACCTATCTATAACCTATCTGAAACCTCCTCATGTCCTCTTCACAACACACTTTCCTACCTATCTATGTGTCATCTGCAAATTTAGCTGCCATGTCTTCACTCCCCTCATCTAAGCCATTGATGTAAATCATAAAATGTTGAGGCCCCAGTACAGACCCCAGTGGGACTCCACTCATCATATCCTACCAATCTGAAAAAGACCCATTTATGCACAATCTCTGCTTTCTGCCAGCCAGCCAATCTTCTATCCATGTTAATATGTTACCCTCTACATCGTGCACTTTTATTTTCTGTAATAATCTTTGATGTGGCACCTTATCAAATGCCTTCTGGAAATCCAAGTCTAATATGTCTACAAGCTCCCCTTTATCCATTGCGCATGTTACTGATTCAAAAAACTCCAATAAATTGGTTAAACATGATTTTCCTTTCACAAAACCGTGCTGACTCTTCCTGATTGCCTTGAGCTCTTTTAAGTGCCCAGTTATAACCTCCTTAATGATCGATTCTAATAACTTCCCCATGACAGATGTCAAGCTAACTGGCCTATAGTTTCCTGTTTTCTGCCTCCACCCCTTCTTGAATAGAGGGGTTATATTTGCTACTTTCCAATCTGATCGAACCTTTCCAGAATCTAGCGAATTTTGGAGAATTAACACCAGCACATCGACCACCTCATTAGCCAACTCTTTTAAGACCCTAGGATGTAGTCCATCAGGACCCAGAGACTTGCCAGTCCGCAGCTCCGTCAATTTGTTCAGTACCGTTTCCCCAGTGATTTCAATTTCACCAAGTACCTTTCCCCATTCGCTTCCTGATTTGCAGCTATTACTGGAATGTTTTTTGTATCCTCTATAATGAACACAGAAGCAAAATATTTGTTCATCTCTTCCGCCATTTCCTTACCTACTATTAACTCGCCACTGACACCCTCTAAACGACCAACACTCACTTTACTTACTCTTTTCCTTTTTAAATACCTCTAGAAATTCGTGCTATCCGTTTTTACATTTCTAGCTAGCTTCCTCTCCTATTCTAATTTCTTTCACCCAATTAACCTTTTAGTCATTTTCTGCCGTCCTTTATATTCCATCCAATAATCTGTCCTGCCACTTCTCTTTGTGCAGTTATAAAACACTGGTGAGGCCACAACTGGAGTAATGTGTGCAGTTCTGGTCACCACATTACAGGAAGGACGTAACAGCTCTGGAGAGAGTGCAGAGGAGGTTTACAAGAATGTTGCCAGGGTTAGAAAAGTGTAGCTACGAGGAGAGATTGGATAGGTTGGGGTTATTTTCCTTAGAACAAAGAAGGCTGAGAGGTGACTTGATTGAGGTGTACAAAATTATGAGGGGAATAGATAAAGTGAACAGGATAAAATTGTTTCCCTTGGTGGAGAATTCTAGAACCAGGGGACATAGATTCAAGATAAGTGGCAGAAGGTGTAGGGGGGACATGAGGAAGAACTTTTTTATGCAGAGGGTAGTGGGCGGTCTGGAATTCACTGCCCAAGTTGGTGGTAGAGGCAGAAACTCTAAACTCTTTTAAAAAGTTCCTGGATCTGCACCTTAAGTGCTGTAAGCTGCAGGGCTATGGGCCGGGTGCAGGGAGGTGGGATTAGAAAGGGCACCTGGGTGTCCTCGGGCTGGCATGGACAAGATGGGCCGAATGGCCTCCTCCTGTGCTGTAACTTTTCTATGGTTCTTTATGCTTTTTCCTTAAGTTTGATGCTTTCCTTAACGTCTTTAGTAAACCACGGATGTTGGGTCATCCCTTTAGAATTTTTCTTTATAGTAGGAATGTACTTATACCTCAATGGACAAACTTATTATTCTTGCACAGTTACACTAATAACCAATATTCACAGACTTAATTGCTGTAGTATAAGTGCATTACAATTTAACAGTGAGGTTAATTGTGCATATATGAATCACAAGCAACTTAAAGGCTTAATGATCTAGAAAAAGCAGTTTATGTGGAATAATATACCAACAGACAAACATCTCTGTATTTCATTTTAGAAGCTGTTTTATTGTTTGATGGTATTGGGCGTATTTGATATTAATAAACATTTTTGATAGTTAAAGCTAATGCTGCTCATAAAACAGCTTGGAGATGATTCACAGCTTATTTCACCTACACCGTAGCGTTCGATAGACTTGCAGTTCCAAGTGAGTCTAATTGGACACCGATTCATAGACTGTTGGCCTGAAGCAGTATGACCCAGCATAAATACAAGTCAATTATTTGAATATTGCTGAAAAGAGAGACACGTTGCCAAAGCTTTTCATCTTGCCCTCATCAGGACAAACGCACGAGCCCCAAATTTCAAACGATCACAGCAATTTGCACCGATTTGTTGGCGAGTCTATTCTGATCACTGAGGTGCGGTGATGGAGCCAACGACAGGCTCCCCAAGCTCCCGTAACTCAAAAAAGGTGCAAGGCTTGAACATATTCCTTTTGTTTGCAGAGAACGGGTCCATTGCCAATCCATGGTGAGGGTCCCACTGTTGGTGTAGTATAAGAGGCTGGCACATGTAGGATTCTCATGAGGCTAAGTACAGTGCCACCCGTAAAGTGATGTAAGAGAGCACATGACCCTAGGAATCAGTCTAGCGTTGGACAGAGCCGTGTGCACAGGCAAGCACGGAGACAGCTCCTAGCTTGATCCCGTTACTGTATATATGTACGTAGTCCTTGTAGTTAATGAATACAGAGAGTTAACCTACTTAACGTTATGAAGACCTCATTAAGGCACACTGAATGGTAACCAACACCCTACAACAGTAGGCTCCCAGTGGCGCTCGCAATATAGGAGAGTTATCGGCCTCTATTTAACTTATAGCTCTAGGGGGTGATATTCCCACCCACTGGGGGCTTAGTCGGATGGAAGGCCCAATGCTGTGCTGTTAAGCACCTGATCAGAATGTAATAACATCAGGTCTCTTGGAGAAAAGCAACATGAGACCCTGTCACCCTCATTACATCCCAGCCATCACATCAACCTGGTCGCTAAGATCTGTTGTGGGAGGCATCATACTTCCACACTCAGGACGCCATAAAATGGATAGACAAACTGGATATCCCATTATAAACTTTTCCCATCATATGAAAGTAGTAATAGTGCAATACTTCACACATCTTACAACATATTCCATAGGACAGTTGACATTTCTACAAAGAGTAATCACAAGCTAGCACTGATGATAAGATAGATGTTAAACCCATCACAACACCCTCGAAAGTTAGACTTCCTGTTCTGCCCAATATAGATCCCTCAAGAAACAGGTTATCTGGTCTTTAGCACATTGATGTTCGTGGGAGCTTGCTGTGTGCAAATTGACTGCCGCATTTCTTTTAGGACAATGGTGACTACACTTCAAAAAGCACTACATTGTCTGCAAAGCGCGTTGGGACATCCAGAGATTGTGAAAGATGCTCTATAAATGCCAATCTTCCTTTTAACTCTTTAAGCTATGAACAGGCCTTCAACAAAAGTCACTTTTGAAGCAAGAGCCTTGAAGCTGCGAGTGAAACATTCTTGAATCTTAACAGGAAATTCTGAAACAATATGTAATATAATCAAATTTCATCACAAGTGTCAATTGAACTGAAATTCCAGCAGTGAATGGAAAGGGAGATCAACATTCAAATGAAGTCTCAGCTGTTAAAGTCAGATAACCACATTTTAATAAGGCCCAGCTAATAAAATGGGCAGGTCTTCCTGCTGCCATTCCTGGACGGGCTCGTTGATCAGGGTTGGCCAGGGATGGGCTCGTTGATCAGGATGCTACTTTGCTGTTTGGGTGTTAAGATTCCCACCTTAGTGTTTGGAGACAAATCTTTATCCATTGTCATTTCAAGGCCTTGGGTTGGACCTGATGGGTTGCATCCTAGGATATTAAAGGAAGTAGTTACAGAGATGGTGGATGCATTGGTAGTAATCTTCCAAGAACCCTTAGATTCTGGAAAAGTCCCAGAGGATTGGAAAGCTGCCAATGTAACCCTTATTCAAAAAGGAAGGGAGACAAAAAAACAGGTAACTATAGGCCAGTTAGCTTAACATCTGTCATTGGAAAAATGTTAGAGTCTATTATAAAGGATGGAATAGCAGAGCATGTAGAATTACACAATCTAATCAAGCAGGGTCAGCATGGCTTTATGAAGGGGAAATCCGTGCCTGACAAATTTATTAGTATTCTTTGAGGAGGTAACAAGCAGGATAGATAAAGGGGAACTAGTAGATGTAATATATTTGGATTTCCAAATGGTGTTCAATAAGGTACCGTACATAAGGCTCCTTAAGAAAATAGAGCCCATGGTGTTAGGGGTAGTATATTAGCATGGATAGAGGATTGCCTAACTAATAGAAGACAGAGAGTTGGGAGAAGGGGGTTATTTTCAGGATGGCAACCTGTAACTAGTGGAGTGCCACAGGGATCAGTGCTGGGGCCCCAATTATTTACAATATTAATGACTTGGATGAAGGAAGTGAATGTACTATCACCAAGTTTGCAGATGACACAAAAATAGGTGGGAAGGCAAGTGGTGAGAATGACACAAAGAGCCGACAGAGGGATATAGACAGGTTAAGTGAATGGGCAAAAACTTGGCAGATGGAATATGATGTGGGAAAATGTGAGGTTATACACTTTGGCAGGAAGAATAGAGGAGCTGGATATTACTTAAATGGAGAAAGACTGCAGAAAGCTGCAGCACAGAGGGATTTGGGGGTCCTCATGCATGAATCACAAAAAGCTAACATACAAATTCAGCAGGTAATAGGGAAGGCAAATGGAATGTTGGCCTTTATTTCAAAGGGAATGGAGTATAAAAATAGGAAAGCCTTGCTAAAACTATACAAGGCACTGGTTAGGCCACACCTAGAATACTGTGAACAGCTTTGGTCCCCTTATCTAAGGAAAGATATACTGGCATTGGAGGCAGTCCAGAGAAGGTTCACTAGGCTGATCCCGGGTATGGAGGGAGTTTCTTATGAAGAGAGGTTGAGTAGGTTGAGTCTGTACTCATTGGAATTTAGAAGAATGAGAGGCGACCTTATTGAAACTTATAAGATTCTTAGGGGGTTTGAGAGGGTAGTTGCTGAGAGGTTGTTTCCCCTTGTGGGAGAGTCTAGGACCAGAGAACATAATCTCAGAGTAAAGGGTCGCCCATTTAAGACAGAGATGAGGAGGAACTTCTTCTCTCCGAGGGTAGTTAATCTGTGGAGCTGTTTACCGCAGAGGGCTGTAGAGGCTGGGTCATTAAGTTTATTCAAGGCTGAGATAGACAGGTTTTTAATCAGTAAGATAAACAAGGGTTATGGGGAAAAAGCAGGAAAGTGGAGTTGAGGATTATCAGATCAGCCATGATCTCATTGAATAGCAGAGCAGACTCGATGGGCCGAATGGCCTACTTCTGCTCCTACGTCTTATGGTCTTATGTTTAAAGACTATTGTTGGTGCAATTTTCTAGAATTTTATGAAACACTAAATGGTTGATTCTTTTTGTGGGTTGTTTGGATCCAGCAAGCTTGGAGAGCACAGTACAGGTCATTGGCTGAGCAACATCCTGTACCTGGCCTGGAAACTATGCAAGTGTTTCACTCAGCCTTTGAAAACCAAGCAAATCAATGGAATGTAAATGGCATTGTTTTGATATCTTCTCACAATAATGTGTCGCAATCTTTGCTCGTTTATACAGAATGGATGATGCCAGGAAGGCATCGTTGAGAAACTGATTTCTTAAAAAGCTCTTTTGGAATTTTCCATTTGGGGTTTTACTTGTTCAGTTTTTGCTTCCTGTCTTAACCCGGCCACCTGGAAAGGCAGGAGGACTTGCGTTTATGTCGTGTCTTTCACAAGCACCAAACGCCTCGAAGTGCTTTACGCCCAATGAAGGGCTTTGTGAAGCGTAGCCACTCTTGCAATGTCAGAAATGCAGCGGCCAGTTTGCGCACAGCAAGCTCCCACAAACAGCAATTGTGACAACAATCGGTCCATCCGTTTCTGCGATGTTGATTGAGGGGTAAACGTTGGCCAGGACACCCAGGGTAAACTCCCCAGCTCCTCTTCAAGGCAGTGTGGTGAGACCTTTTACACACACACACACACACACACACACACAGGCAGATGGGACTTCAGTTTGATGTCTCAACGTAAAGATGGCACCTCCAACAGTGCAGCACCCCAGCGGTACTGCACCGGTGTGCCAGCCTAGGATTTTGTGCTGAAGTGGAACTTGAACCCAAAACCTTGTGAGTCAGAGGCAAGAGTGATGCCCACTAAAGTACCGCTGGCACACGGGGTGGAATTTTACATCGCAGTGGGGAAGGGGCTGGAAAATGCGGTGAGCTGTTCAGAAGCCCATTGGCTTCAGTGGGACCGGAAAACCCAACCCGTGGGAAAGGTGGTGAAATTCTGCCCAGCGTCTGTGATTTTTCTTTGCTGGATTGTTTTTTTACCTTCAGCAGCATTTCCTAAACTGTCTTATTTTTTGACCCTGTAGAATGAGATTGATTTTTTTTTAAAGGAGAGAAAAATCATTTCACCATATCATCTAATATTATTAAAAATGATGTGCAACCCTCTATCTGTCAACATTAGTTCCTGTTATTTTTGGTTGGCATTTGCCCTCAGCGTTTACCATGGGGAATTTATATCTTCAGTCTGCCAATAAGATCAAGGGCAGGGTTTTTACCTCGTCGGGTGGTCCCATAGTGTATTTAAGACCGAGATTGATAGGTTCTTGATTGGTCAGGGGACCAAAGGTTACGGGGAGAAGGTGGGAGAATGGGGTTGAGAAACTTACCAGCCGTGATTGAATGGCGGAGCAGACTCGATGGGCCGAATGGCCTAGTTTCTGCTCCTGTGTCTCGTGGTCTTATGGTCCCAGCAACGTCCGCAAAGTCGGCTGCCGCCCACCATTGGGCCCTGACCGCGATTTCGCGCTGGCCGGTCAATCGGCAGCCAGCCGGCGTGAATCGCGCTGGGGAGGAGGGCGGGCGCGAAAGTTTGCGTGGGTGGGCGGGAGCATTGAAAGCTCCCTGAGGCACGGAGCTCCCCCAGGGAGCTGAAGATTTTTAAAAACACAAATGAAGGATGAAGACTTGAGCAGGGTGCGGGGAACGCGATGTAAACGAGATCTCAACGTTTTGATTGTATTTTTAACTCCTGTTGGAAACCTCATCCCGCCCGTGGATGAGGTTCCATAGAAAGTCCGAAGGCCGATTTGCCTGCCCACCAACTGCAAAGTTGGACAGGCAGCGACAAATGTCATTTGATGATGACTTTAAAGGCCTTAAGAGTCCTGTTAATTGTTGGTGGGAATGCTGCTTAGTCCCGCGCGCGCCCGCCGACCGAAATACCGCGCAAGACGCTCGCCCAGTGTCACCATGCGCCATTTTCTGCTTGAGTGGGTCGCCCACTCAGTGAAAAATCCTGCCCCATGGCTGATCTCCAACTCAACTCCAGAGTTCTTGTTACAGCTGGTATAAAGCATATCTAGACCCTTGGCCCTATAAATAAAGATGTAGGGCAGAATTTTACCCTTGGCGGGCGGGTGTCCCCGACACGCCCGTGTGTGAAATAAAGCATGTTGATGTCGGACGAGCGTCCGATGTAACCCGTGCGAGTTTCCGGCCACCACACGGGCAGGCGGGCAGGCCGCAATTTGTAAAACCTCATCCACGGGCGGGATAAGAGGAGACAGTGGGCTTCACAAAGTGAATAATGAGTAGTTTTGGATATCACTTGCTGCTGCTTGCTTCTGTGAACAGGAGGGCTTCATTTCGCTTCAGCGCTGCATTCAGAGCATTTAAAGGCTTCAGTTCAAGCCTCAGTGTTGTCTTCCAGGCGTGGGGCCTTCCAGGTATCAGACAGCCTTCCCTTACCCTGGGAATGGGGACTGTGGTCTCCGCTGGAGACACCTCCTCTGAGGAGGAAGAGAGGGCCAGAAGGGGGAGGAGGCCAGGTTTCCCTATTCAGCCTCCAGGGGAGCCACCTGTGAGAGGGGAGGCACAGGCACAAGGGGCTCAGGGCCAACAGGAAGTGCAAGGCGGAAGGGGCCGCAGAAGAAGCCACTATCCTGCTGCCAGGGTTTACAGGCAGCAATGCAGCTACCTCACTATGCTTGGGGTGCAATGCCAAAGGAGGCTCCATCTCTCAAGGGACGCAGTGACCTCCATCTGTCAGAGGTTCGGCCCTGAGATCAGTTCTGACTGTGTGGCTGGACACCCCATGTCAGTGACTCCAAAGGTCATGGTGGCCCTCAACCTCTATGCCTCTGGCTCTTTCCAGGGCTCAGTGGGGGAATCTGTGTGGAGTCTCCCAATCAGCTGTCCACAGTTGCATCAAACTGGTGACAGACGCTCTGTTCAGGCGTGCATTGACCTTCATTCACTACCGCACGGGTGACATCAGCCAGGTTGAGTGAGCCAGAGGCTTCGTGGCCATTGCTGGCTTCCCCCGTGTCCAGGGTGCTATAGACTGTACACATGTGGCCATCAAGGTGCCAGCAGGTGAGCCCGGTGCCTTCGTCAACAGGAAGGGCTTCCACTCCATGAAAGTGCAGATAGTGTGTGATCACAGGATGCAGATTCTACAAGTCTGTGCAAGGTACCCAGGCAGCTCCCACAACGCCTACATCCTCAGACACTCCCAGGTGCTGGGGCTCTTCAGTGCTCCAGCCCGGCTGGATGGATGGCTGCTGGGTGACAAGGGCTATCCCCTCAGAAGGTGGCTCATGACGCCTCTCCGCCATCCAAGAACAGAAGCTGAGCAGCGCTACAATAGGAGCCACGCCTCCACAAGGGCTGTGGTGGAGAGAATTATCGGACTTCTCAAGATGCGCTTCCGATGCCTGGACCGCTCGGGGGCGCACTTCAGTACCCCCCAGACCGTGTGTTACTGACAGTGGTTGCACATTGCGCTCTCCACAATCTGGTGCTGGAAAGGGGGGAGTGCAGTGGAGGAAGAAGATCTTGACACAACTGCACAGGCTGCACACGATGAGTCCAGTAGTGAGTCCGAGGACAAGCACGCTCAGGAGAACGCTGAGGGGATAGACACCCACCCAGGGAACCTCCAGGGAGGCTTTGATCCAACGCTCCTTCAGCTAGCCTACCAAAGAAGAACCACATCACATGCCAGGGTTGCAGGCTCCATACTCGATACCTGACAGGACCGGTTCCTTAGTCAACAACATACACTATGTGCCAGTGCAATAAAGTGTAAGGAGTCACACGTCCATCATAATATCATGGCCTACCCCACACCTACAGAACAAACGAAGCATCCAGAGGCCAGTTGCAAAAAAAACCGTCTCATTTACTTGTGAAGGACAAACATAGCAGAAATTAACACTCACCAGTGTTTTACATCATTAAAAAAAACAGAAAAATGCGGGGAACAAATATCACCCGTGATCAGGCCAGGTTGTGTTTAAGGTGCTTTACGTTTTCGCTTGCGGGTGCTCTGTCTAGGTGCTTCCCCCTCGCTGGCACCGGCATTGGAGACAGCCTGCTCACTCTGCTGTCTTGTTGGCCTCGATGACCTTGGCGGGTGTCCTCTGGCCCGCGGAGCCTGTGCTGGCCCCACCTGGGATGGAGCGGCCAGTGCCATGGCTGGCATCTCCCCAGTTGCCGCAGCCTCAGCAGGTGGCAAGGTCACTGGCAGAGGGGCGGGGGGGGCTGCTGCTATCATCCAGAGTGGCCTGAGAGGAGCCCGCAGAGACAACAGGCAGCTCGTGCACCAATGTTAGGTCGCTCTGGACCTCCCTGCTCATCTTTGATGGATGGGCACCTAGCTGGGATACTGGGTGCCCAATTCATCTCCCACACTGACACTGACCAGCTGAAGTCATTGCCGGTGTGAGGGCTTGCAGGTCAAAGAGCGTCCTCAGGAGCCCCTGATTGAGTCCCTGGAGGAGCCTCTCCATGAGAGTCGTCACTCTCTCCATGGAGGAAGCATTGCGCTCGGCCATGAGGGTCAATGCAGTGATTATGCTCTGCATGGGCCCCTCCAAAATGGACGCCATGGCATGCATGCCATCATGTATCTCCACCTGATCCTCCCGCACACCCTGCTGGTCATCCAGCACCTGCTGCCTCAGAGACGACTGCAGATGCCCATCATCAGCCACCGACTGAGCATGTTCCTGGTTCCCAGCAGCCCTCCGACTGCCAGCACCCTGGGCACTCTCTGCCTCCGTCTGCACCTCAAGTGAATGCGAAGTGCCCTCACCAATGTGCACCGAGATACTAGACGCTGATTTATGCCCATCAAGGTGCTGGTATCTGCGCTGCTGCATGCTGTAAAGAGAGAGTATGACACTGGTGCGTGCTTAGCATGCTGGTCCTCAGGGGTCAGGGGTCAGGGGTGGGCCTTCAGGCTCCTCACAACGAGGTGAGCCTAAAAGTGAGAAGAAGGACATGTGATTAGTCTAAGCCATTAGACTGTCAGTGTGCATGCCTGGCAGCCTCATGAGACAGAGATCTACATCATGGTGCCCTCATCTTTCCATTATCAATGAGGATTCTAGGTTCTAGGCTCACATAAAGATAGAGACTACACTCCAATGGTTGCAAAAAGCCACATTCTCACCTCAGTGCATTGTTATGAGATGTTTCCTCCTGAAGGGAGAGAGGAGCATTGATCAGTCCACCCTCTACCTGCAGCACCATTGCAGCCTGGCCAACCCCACCTGAGGAAGACCTCACTGGGTTCAGCACATACATGACCCTGGAGCCGCAAGACACTCAGTCCGAGCAGCCGGGGCTCACGCCCTTGGCCAGCTCCTGCCTCATTGACATTTGGCACTCACACTTTAACCCCTCTGAGATCTGGGGAGGGGGATGGGCAGCTCTTACCTGTTCTGCAAAGTGACCTATGCCAACACGGTACTCACCCCTCCCAATCGCAGGAGATCATTCAAGCGCTTCCGCCACTGGTCCCATGTGCGCCTTACCACGTCGTGGCTGCTGACCCTGGATGCCACCTCCTCCCTGGCCTTTTTGATGAGGTGGGCGCAGGGGGGGTGGGCCTCATCCTCCCTCCCCGGGGGCGTTTCTCTCCCAGCTGCCCAGGAAGGCACCGAGGCACTCGTCCGATAAACAAGGGGCCGATTGCCCCACCGACCCGCCCTCCCCTTCCGTGTCCTTCGGTGGCGGCCTTCCAGGGGCTGCCTAGGCCCAGCGGACATTAAACCCCCTCCCCCCCCGCCCACCCCTTCGTGCTCATTCAAAGGCCGCATCTCACGCTGGGCTGGCCTTAATTGGCGTAAAATCGCGGTGCGCGAGCGATCGTGGTTTCCCGATCACTCCTGCCTGCCCTCGCCGAGCCTGCCAAGGGCAAAATTCTGCCCATCGAGTATAAATCAAAGCAAGGAAGCCATACTAAATCTTTACAAATTACTGCTTAGGCCACTGAAGGGTTGCCAACCCTCCGGGATTGGCCTGAAGTCTCCAGGAATTGAAACTCAATCTCCAGGACACTGCTGTGTGCAAACCCTGGAGAAAAATCATCGGGGCATTAAAAAGGAATTTTGTTTTGGCATTTTCTTTAAAGATTTCTCTCCACCAGATATAAAAATATTGAAAATGAGGGGGAAAAAAGGCTGATTGGCTGACAGCCAAGCATCGTCCAATTGGGTAACGAGTCTCTTTGTTTTCGAGTTGGCGTAGGGAGGCAGTGTGTCACAAGGATGGATGTGTTGGCCGACTAATGGCTGGAGTGTGGGGGCAAGTCATGTGATGAAACCTCCAGGAATATATTTAATCACAGTCGGCAACCCTAGGCCTCAGCCTGAGTTTTCTGTCCAGTCCTGGGCACCAAATTGCAGGAAGGATGTTAAGGCTTCAGAGAAGGTGCACTGGAGATTTATCAGAATGATACCAAGGGTAAGAGACTTCAGTTACGTAGAGAGACAAAAAAGGCTGTGACTGTTTTCTGAACATAGGAGGCCAAGAGGACATTTAACAAAATTATAAGGTGTTCTGATTAAGAAAATTTCCGCTGGGTGATGGATTAGTAGCTAGAAGAGGCAGATTAAAGGTAATTGGTGAAACAACAAGAGGGCTATTTTTGTTTTAAATACAGCGATTTGTTATGATCTGAAACGTACTGTGTTATGATCCCAGCTGAGATTAGCCCTGGACAAACCTGATCTCAGCTTGATAGATCCTAACTTTTATTTGTTTGCTTAAATACGTGGAGAGTCGTGACTGAAAAGGGTCACAGGAATCAGCTGATGAACTTTTAACAAAAGAATAAAACACTTATTCTTCGAGAAAAGATGAACTATATTACAATACTCCTTCACCCACAACTATGCATTTACAGGTATATACAGATTTGTAAGGATAACACAAGTTACAAAAGCTATCTTATACTCTAATGTTCACAGTAAGTACACAGTCCATGTAAACCTATGGCACCCTGTGGTCAGACACACCACACTCTGAAACCAAGTGACAGATGCCACCTCAAACAGATGCTATGGATCTCTCCTGAACTCCCCCAAGACGCTTGTCACACCATGAGCCTCACTGAATTCAGCCCTTCACATGAGGGTTTCCAATCTCCACTCTCCAGGACCTTGCCTTGGAATCTTCTCCCAAAATAACACTTTCTCTCAGACGCCTTCCACAAGGGTTCACCTCCAGCGTTTTGAACTCTCCTTCTGATGTTCCTCATCCCTGGGTCACAACATGCATTCAAGCTGTCTTCCATGCACTCCCTCTCACCAGCTCAGCCCTAACAGTATGCCACTGCTTCACATGCTCATAGCAAAGAATTACAGACCTTCAGATTTTTCCTTGAACCTTCTTGCTTCTTGCAAGCTATTCTCACTTTAAATCTGAAGCTTGGAGCCTTTTTATCTGCCCCTCACTCTTAACTTCACTTAACAGGATCTTTTCCCAGGTTCCTGTCCTCCCTTTAACTAGAAGGTCTTCTTTGGACTTTCTCTTCTGCCACTCCCCTAGGCTTTTGGTGTTTTTCTTAGCTTGGGACTTGCTATCTGTCTGGGGCTTGCTCCTTCAAAGAGCCAGCAAGAGCAGAATGGAACAAATGGCTTCCTCCTGTGGTGTATGACTTGATATGATCTCTCAACAAAAGTGAAGGTATATGGAATGGTTGTAATTCCCACTCTCTTATATGCTTGTGAGACGTAGACAGTTTGCTCCAGGTGCACAAACAAGCT
This sequence comes from Cetorhinus maximus, assembly GCF_964194155.1. Lineage (NCBI taxonomy): Eukaryota > Metazoa > Chordata > Chondrichthyes > Lamniformes > Cetorhinidae > Cetorhinus > Cetorhinus maximus. The sequence goes on along the minus strand of NC_135908.1, from coordinate 12,736,797 downwards.
GCACCACTTTCACAGGACTACTCAAGGTCAGACGGCAAAACAAGGTTCCTAATATTGAGATTATCTACCTGACCGACATGCGTAGCATCCACACTCTACTGAAGAGAGCTCAGATAAGATGGGCAGAACATGTTGCCAGGTTATCTGATGAAGGCTTGCCAAAAAAGCTCTTCTACAGCAAGCTAATTGAAGGAAAACATTCACATGGAGGCCAGAAAAAAAAGCTTCAAGGACACCCTGAAGGTCTCACTGAAGTGTTTCAGCATTACCACTGAGACATGAGAGAATATCGCACAGGATCGCAAAGTATAATCAGCAAAGATATCACCTCCTATGTAGAGAACAAGGCCTGCGTGTGTGTGTGTGTGTGTGTGCATGTGTGCATGCGTGCATGAGAGTGTGTGTACCTGTGTGTATGTGCATGTGTGCATGTGTGTTTGCGCGTGTATGTGCGCATGTGTGTGTGTGCATGTGTGTGCTTTAAATTTGAAGCACAGGTAAGATGCCAACAAAGTTTCATTTGAAATTGAGGGGTTTATACATTCTTAATCACATTTGGAAAACATCTGTAGAGGGATATTTATAAATATTATGAATAGCAGCATTCAGTTGTTTCTATCTAATAATATCAGTATGGCTGAAAAAATACTTTTTTGTCAAAACTTTTCATCTTGCACTCCTCAGGACAATTTGCAAGAATACTAAATGTAAAGAGAACAACAATTTATAGTGTATGAGAAAAGAGTTCATTGGTTGGCAAGTGGACTCTGATTGGTAGTGGCATTACCATGGGGAATGCACCAGTTGATGATGACTAACAGTAAACTGCCAAACATTGTTTGAAATTTAAACCAAGCAACTTGAGCCTGATCCTGAGGAATGAACCAGCGAATGGCTGTTAGTTATATTGTTTAGCTGAGACAGACACAATGTGTATGCATGTTATTTGTGCTTGCAAAGAACAAGACCCTATGTATTAACATATGTAGCTTTCATTACACGCAAATGCGACACATTGCAAGCCTGACTGGCAATTTTAAATTGGTAGTCAGTGTAATTCTTAGCACGTTGAAGATTATTTAGCACACGTTGTCCAATCACGGAGTCACATCTAATGATGGACACTGTGATTTGAGTTTTGCAAGTACAGGCAGGTTGGTTACAGCCTGTACCTTGCCCATTGTGAACAGCAGAAGGGACATGCTGTTCAATATAATCCGCCAGTCTTTGGGATGTGCGATCTACATACCTAGCATCACACTGTCACTGAAATTCATATACCACATTACTCATTTGTAGCTGTTTGGTAGTACAGAGTTTGAGCATTGCTGAAAAAAGACATTTTGTTGAAGCATTTTGTCTTGCACTCATCAGGACAGTTGCAAGAATACCAACGTCGGGGAAGTAACAACTTTATACTACATGAGAAGAGAGTGATGATTGATTGGCAAGTGAACTCTGATTGGTAGAGGTGTTGCCATGGAGAATGCACCAGTTAATGGTGACTGAAAGTTAACTGCCAAGCATTGTTTGAAATTTAAACCAGGCAGCCTGACTCTGATTGGTCAAGGCATTGCCCCGAGGAATGAACCAGCCATTTCCTGGTTCTTTCCTTGGGACAATCTGCTAATTTGTGGGTTGGCATCCAAAGAATGACCATGAAATCTGGTGTAAAAACTCAACCGGTTCACTAAGGTCCTTCCAGGAAAAGTAATCTATCTCCTTTGCCCAGTGTGTCACGCACAAGACCCCCAGCCTGATACTATGAGCTTGACTCTTAATGCTATGTGAAGTGATCAAGCAAGTCACCCGGTTGTTAGGCCAACTAGGGATGGGAATTTTTATTTTATTCATTTATTTTATTTTTTATTTTATTTGTTCTTGGGATGTGAGTATCACTGGCAAGACCATATTTATTACCATCACTGACTGCCCTCGAGAAGATGATGGTGAGCCACCTTGTTGAACCACTGTGGCGCTTTATTCTGTAATGGTTTGATACAACTGAGTGGCTTTCTAGGCCATTTCAGAGATCAGTTAAAAGTCAACCACATTACTGTGGATCTGGAGTCATATGAAGGCCAGACCAGGTAAAGGTGGCAGATTTCTTCCACTGAAAAACATTAGTGAATCTGATTGGTCCTTTCCCCAGATGTAAAGAGGAGAAAAACACTCTTTTAATTTATTTATCAAAAGCTTTACAAACAGGGGAGGGATGTGAGACAATTTCCCCTGTTTTCGCACCTCTTGACTGACCACAACAAGATATATTTTAGAGAAGTGTCTTGACCCTTTTAGTGCTGTGACTTTTTAGGAACCAACACAAGACAAGTTTATAAGTCATAAGTTTAAATTAAAAGAAAGGATAAATGTTTATTTTCACAGAAACCAAACTGTAATTGCAACAAACACCACTCCTCATTCACAAAACACACACATGCACACACACACACACACAAGAAAAGATAATTTCTAAATATGCAGCATGCACTTAGACTCCTTGAAGTCCCAAAAGACAATATTACTCTAGTTCTTCAGGAGGTCAAGCATTGCAGGCCTGAACATTCTCTTTTGGTTCACTGAAGGGCAAATGAAGGCTGAAGGTTTCTCCTGATGAATTCCAATGTTTTACTCCAAGAAGCAGCAGGTTTCTGGCTTTTCCAGTTGAACTTGTAGTCGATCCCCTGTAGTGAAAAAATACAATCTTGTAGGTGAGACAAATTAGCCCCGCACCACTGCCTGTGCTGCATTTTCTAAGCAGGGTCCTTTCTTCTGCTGGGCAAGATGGCTTTCCTCTTATCTTTGTATCCCAGACCGCCTCACTGTGGATTAATAAGGTGTTTCCTATCCTGAGACAGTTTCTGTCATGTGACAACAGTGTTGGTGCCTTCATTGTCCACACAACGAGTTGCTGACTAAGCAATAGGTTACACAATGGAGGATATTTGACATCCAGTCAACATCCCAGTTACGAATAGCCTCTGGATGTCTTCATTTGTAATTCCATCTTCATGGGACCAGCAAGTTTCACAGCCATTGTTACTTTAAGTTTCTTCAATTGAAACGGAGAAGGGGGACCATCAATACCTGGAAAAGGCCATTTACATTTTAAGCAGCTTCCCAGAGATATTCCCAGACATGTCTATACAAAACACACACAAAGTCACCTGGGCCCCTGAATTAAAACAAAAGTAGCTGGAGAAACTCAGCAGGTCTGACAGCATCTGCGGAGAGGAATACAGTTAACATTTCGAGTCCGTATGACTCTTCGTCAGAACCCCTGAGCCCCTGAATTCTTGGGTGAAGGTAAATTGTCCATATTCCATTCTGCCTTTTAGATGTAAAACATTCGTCTTCCTCATAAGTTTACGGGCAAATGATGTGAGCACAATAAGAGTAAGAATTTTCAATATCAAAATCTACCATGAACAAAACCAAAAGTAATAAACAAGGTATCAAGGAAATCGATGTATCATACCATGTTCAAAAAATCCAGCTGGGCATTTATGGCCCAGATGTTGTCTAAATTGGATAATCATAGATCATGACATTAATCTAGGTATCAGTGTAAAATTGTGGTGTTTGGCAAGGATCCATACAATTACTCAGTGAATTGTCAGCTTCACAATGGAATGCTGGGCCATAGTAAATTTGACTTGTTGCCACTTTGAGGCTTCTTCGAAGAAGGACAAATAACCCAGATGTTCCTACTGCTGCCGATGTCACAGGAATCTCTTTGCTTTTAGCTATAAACTGATTTCAATGGATTCCCCCCCACCCTTTTCTGTTTTTCCCCATTGTGTTTAATTAACATTCTTATAAGCACACACTCTCGCTCTCATCCCTGCTGGGTATAGTCAATAATAATCACATATATTTGGTTTAACATTTTGTCTGAAACCTCCCCAGTCATGCAGCACGCTCAGCAAATGCCAGGCCAGGTAATGTCCTCAGGTCCTGGAGCGGTTACACGGACACGAGTTTTCCCATGTACACTGATGATATCCCACCACCACCGTCTCTTTCGCCCCTTCACCATTGCTAAATTATCAGACTGCTTACCCAACATCCGGCACTGGATGAGCAGGAATTCCTTCCAATTAAGTACGGGGAAAACCAAAGCCATTGCTTTCAGTCCCTACTCCAAATTTCATTCCCTAGCTAATGGCTTCATCCCTCAACCTGGTAACAGTTTGAGATTAAAGCCTTGGTGTTGCATTTGATCCCCAGATCAATTTCTGAGCTAATATTCATGCTCTTACTGAGGCCTCTTATTCCCACCTCTGTAACATCGCCTGACTTGGTCCCTGTCTCAGTTCATCTGCTGCCAAAACCCTCACTCATGCTTTTGTTACCTTTGGACTCAACTATTCCAATGCACTCCTGGCTGCTCTCCAACATTCTACTCTCCATAAACTTGAGATCATCCAAAACTGCTGCTTGCATTTTAACTTGAGGCCAAATCCCATCCCCCTATCGCCTCTGTACTCGCTGACCTACATTGGCTCCTGGTCAAGCAACAACTTGATTTAAAAGTCGCATCCTTATATTCAAATTCCCCCCAGGGCCTGACACCCCTCCCTGTCTCTATAATCTCATCCAGTCCCACAATCATCCAAGATATCGGTCAATCTTTAATTCTGGTCTTCTGTGCATTCCCAATTAGAATTGCTCTACGATTACTGGCATGCCTTCAAATGCCTAGGCTCCAAGCTCCCTACACCTCTCTACTTCTTCACCTCTCTTTCCTCCTTTAAGAGGCTCCTTAAAATCTATCTCTTTGACCAAACTTTTGGTCATCCAGTCTAATATTGCATTATGTGTCTCAGTGTCACACTTCGTTTTATAATGTTCCTGTCAAGTGCCTCGAGACATTTCATTACACCGAAGGTGCTATATAAATATAAGTTGTTGTTGTTGTTGCCTTTCTCCTCCTCCTCCCGAAACCCACGACCTGTTGACACGGAAGCAGGCTGAGCCACAGTTGACTGTTAAGCAAAATAACTAGGCAAGACACCTTTGTGACACTTTACAGACCAACAGACCATTCAGACCAACAAATCTATGATCTGTTAAAAACAAAAAAAAAATCTATGATCTGTCTGGGTCTCTTACACCCTATTTCATCTCAGCCTATCTGCATATCCTTCTTTAAAAAAAATAATTGACCATGTGCTCTCTCACTGAAAAATCTTGCACTTTATTCCCCAGAACGAGATCCAACACTGCTTCAAAGAAACAGGCCCAACTGGTCTGTACACAAGCCACATCTCATTTTACTTCCTCTAACCCCATCAGCCTATCCTTTTATTCCTTTCTCTCTCATCTATTTAACTAGTTTTCCCTTAAAAGCATCTATACTATTTGGTTCACTACACCACGTGGTAGCTAAATCCATAATATCACCATTCTCTGACTAAATTCTTCTAAATTCCTTATTGGATTTATTAGTGACCATCTTATATTATTGCTCTCCCTCATAAGTGGAACCATCTTCTCCACACCCACCTTATCAAACCCCTTCATAATCTGAAAGACTTTGATCAGGTCATTTCTCAGCCTCCTCTTGTCTGAAGAAAAGAACCCTAACCCTAGTTCACAACAAAGAAAAGGACAACCAACGTCTAAAGATTCTGTAGCCTAGCATTAATGGTGTTATATTGGACTAGGGCAACCAGAGGTTCAGTCAAACATAGTTTTTGTCATTGTTTTTCTGAAATTTTGATCTCCTTGGAAACGCTGACCAGCACCTGATGACACGCCAATCACCCTCGACCAATGCCGGCTAAAGATTCATTCGGGCAAAACAAAATGGCGCTCTCCATAGTTTCCTCTAAATATAGATGTTTCTCTTCATCTCAGTTTAAACTCATCTCAATCTGAGTTTAAAGGTGAGGGATAGAGAGCTTCAGAGGCGCATCATGTTTAGATTCCGTTAAATAAAAAGCTGAATCGACATTTTGCGGCTACTGAATGACTTACAGTAATGAGGCTGCCTAAATAATCTATAGACGTAATTGAGCTGACCTTATGAGTGAGGCAGTGATGGGTCATGAGATTCAGGCAGCTTACCTGCTGGTGACAGCTCTATTGGAAAAGTACTTTGTGCTTAACAGCACAGATGGGAATCCAGCGCAATTATATAGAAATTTAATGAACGTGTAACATAAAACTGCAAAGTTTTCACCAATCAGTTACTGGAGATACTGTCACTGCTCTACATCAAGTGAATGAAAACATCCCTTTTTGCTCAACTGACCATGATTTTCAGCATTATTGCAGACAATGATTTTGTTTTAATTATTTCGGGAATGCGTACTGTGAACAATAATTAGAATTTTCCAAAGAATCTTCATTAGTTGGCCCCTCATAAATGTGTATGATTGTGAGCCCGGCAACCTAACAGGCTTGGAAGCACAATGATTTCATCAAAGAAAGCGGTGAAGTTTTAAAACTTTATCACCGCCTCTTTCATGCCAATAAACGTGAACGCGTCAATGTCATTTTATGCTGCAGTACAAAAGGCCACCTATTCCCAATTTAATACAAGGCTAAAAGTCAGCATAGAATTGTAGGATGGCTACAGTACAGAAGGAGGCCATTTGGCCCATCGAGCCTATGCTGGCACCCTTCAGGAGCAAATTAGCTAGCTCCACAGGAGATGGAAGATCCCTTTGTCCCCCAAGACAGCACAACTTCTCGCTATGGTATTGGGGACACCAGAAATCTGGCATTCCTCCTCCTTAGTTGCTCCAAGTACAATTGTGACTGAACTGAGTGAAGTAAATTCAACCTGATTTGGATCTCCAGCATCGACCCGGAGAAGAGGATCAGCTGGGCTCTGCATTGTGCAAGTTGAATTGAGCTGGGTAAGGAGTTACACACGGGACAATGGGGAGACAGAAGGTACTTTACTCCATTCCAATACTAGACGTTGGTCAACCAGTTAATACAGTAAGCACACTCTTCCCGTTCTTAGACCGTCCCACGGGACCGAGGGTGACTTCCTTCCACTCCGAGGTTGTGGGTCCTGAGGTGACTAAATAGTCCAATGCCGGACCCGCACACTTTGCCACGGGTGGGGCAGGTAGTGTTTGCTGAGGCGGGTGGGTGGGATGCCCGGATTTGGGTCCGTTCCTTCCGCTGTTTGCGCTCGGCCTCCAGCTGGGCCTGTCGGAGACGTTCGAATTGGTTGGCACCTTCGCGGGTGCCTCTTCTCCATCCAGTCTGGGGCGGCCTCGAACAGGAGATTCCCACAAATCAGCGGGGGGGGTTGCATTTTTTTCAGGGAGCCTTTGAGGACGTCCCTGAAACGTTTCCTCTGCACCCCCCCTGGTAACTGCTCGCCGTGACGAAGCTCAGGGAGCTCGTTCTGGGAGTCCTGTGCCAGGCATGCGGACGATGTGGCTCACCCAACGTGACTGATTAACCATAACCAGTGTCTCGGTTATGGGGGTGTTGGCCTGAGAGAGGACACTGACCTGGGAGGGCCTACCCCTGCCATTGAATTTGCAGGATTTTGCACAGGAATCTCTGGTGATATTTCCCCAGGGATTTAAGGCATCTGCTGTACATTGTCCATGTCTCTGACGTTTACAGGAGGGCAGGCAGTACTGCAACCCTGTAAAGCATGATAAAAGCAAAATACTGCAGATGCTGGAAGCCTGAAATGAAATCAGAAAATGCTGGGAAAGCTCGGCAGGCCTGGCATTATCTGCGGAGAGAGAAACAGAGTTAACGGTTCAAGTCTGAAGAAGAGCCATATGGACTTGAAACCTTAACTCTGTTTCTTTCTCTGCAGATGTTGCCAGACCTGCCGTAGACCATGAGTTTGGTGCTGGTTTTGAGACCTTTGTCATCAAACACTCTTTCCCTCAGGCGACACACTACTGTAGGATAGAAGCTTCAAGCTATTTTATTGGCGAAGGTGAATTTTGTAAGAGGCATAAATGTTTAGGCCCCATACAATCAGGGTAATGTACTTCAGGATAAAGATCAGATACCAGGTTAAATGTGATACAGAGCTCTCCGCAGCTAATGCTCTGACATTCTCGCTTTAAGACCAGTTGCCGCCAAAGGCTGATTGATGAAGCATTGGAAGAGTTTTGTGCTGTGCTGTGACCACTGGGGAACGAGAGAAACTAAGAACTCATTAAGATGGTCTATAATAGCCATCAGCAGGAGGAGACATTTAGTACTGCTGTGCCCGAGATTTAAATCAAGAGGTGAAGAAACAAATGGACTATAGGCTTTTATCAGCGCTCCTTTTAACATGTCTTTTCATCACTTTGCTCTTGGAACACCTCAGGCACTGATAAAGCTGCATCCAACAACCATCTCTAACTGCCAAAGAGAATTTTTTTAACAGCTGCTGGCCATACTAGGCTGCTTCGGAGGCCATTAGCCTTATAATCTGGACTAGAGTCACATGTAGGCCAGGCCAGGTAATGGGTGGGAAAGCTGTAATTCCTGAAGGAAGTTTTTACAACAACCCAAACAGCTTTCACGCTGTTTGCCCCCATCGACAAGAACTTTCCAGATCCATTAAAGCCGATTCCGCGATTGCCACGGCAGGATTTAATTTCGCCACCTTAGGGCAGTATTTTACGCTTCTCTCCCGAGGCAGCGGTGGTGGGTGGAGACCCTGCCACTTTCCCGCCTCCTCACCACCTAAACCTGTGCTGGGAAGCCCACTCCGCTGCCGACTGAGGCCCCTAAGTGGGCCCATTAATGCCCGATTAAGAGCCTCTTCCCTCCACCCCTGGTATCCGTGCAACAGTGGGTGGGAAAGCTCGCCTCACGGGGAACAGGACAGGCCGGCCTTTGTGGGTTGCTTGCAGGCTTCCGGTCGGGGGGGACGGGTCCCTTGTTCAAAGGCACTCAGTGCCTGATCGAGTGACTGACATGGGGGGAGCGGGGGGGGGGAGGGGGTTGGGAGGTGTGGTGGGTAGGGGAGGGTGGGGGCAGTGTCCCACTGAGCCAAGCCACTGCCCTTGCTGCCAACCCCCGACACCGCTTTCCCCCATGAGTCCACCCCCACGAGGCTTGTCGTGCCATCACTTACCTCTGGCCTGGGTCGCTCCATGACCCTGGGCCTCTGCTGGGTGTGTTTTCTGCAGCGACCATTGCCTTCCCCATGGCAACGCTGAGCGAAAGAGCTGCTGGCTTCTGATTGGCCCGCGGGGTCCTGATCCCGTGCAAGGCCCGCTGGTGACCTCTCCACTGCCTGGCTGGGGCTCGTAATACCGCGGACTTTCCTAGCGGGGGCAGCAGTGTGCATCTCTCGCCAGCTCTCCAGCAGATGGTCAAGACTCCCATTGCCCCCATACGATCCTCCCCTTAAGGCTGCCAGTTTAATTACAGATTTACCAATGGGTCCAGGGATGGGGGAATTAAGCTACAAACAAAGGTTGGAGAAGCTGGGGTTGTTCTCCTTGAACCAGGGGAACAGATTGAGGGGGAATTTGATAAAGGTCTACATGATTATGACAGGTTTGCATAAAATAGAGAAGAAAAACCCATTCCCGCTAGCTGATGGTATTAGGACTAGGGGGTCACAGATTTAAGGCTTGGGCAAGAGATGCAGGGGGAATGAGAGGAAGAGTTTTTTTTACACAGCGGGTGGTGATGATCTGCAACTCACTGCCTTCAAGGGTGGTGGAAGCAGAGATGATCAATGATTCAAAAAGGAAATTAGACACCACTTGCAGGGCTACAAAGATAGAGCGGAACTGACTGGATTGCTCTACATTGTGCTGGTGTAGTCTTGATGGTCCGAATGACCCCCAACCACCCTCGAGACCCTATGATCACAATTGGGTCCTCCAACTGCATTGGACCCAGGGAGCAGTGAGAGTGTAGCATTCACCATCGCAGTTGGGACAGTGAGAATAGAGATATTTAAAGGGAAGCTAGACGACCATGTGAGAGGGAAAGGGGCTGAGGACAGTGATGCTGATAGGGTTCGATGAAATAGGTTTGAAAGAAGATTCGTGTGAGCATAAACTTGGTTGGTTGAATAAATGGCCTCTTTCTGTGCTGCACGTTCAATGCGATTCTACGAATGCCATTCCATAACGGGTCTATTCAGATGATCCAAGATTTTCCCTCATACACCAGCTCATCAAAAAAACCTCATTTTTACCCAGCGGCCAATGTCAAATAAAGGTAACAATCTCGGCGCACATGAGTGGGCAAGATCAGGCTCAATGGTGAGACTCGCTGCTGGCAAATAACTTGCCAACCCTCACCGTCAATGAGCAATGGACACTTGGGTTAGGCACTAGAGGAGGACTACAGCAAGGAGTCACCTGCATCAGGGATAGGACTGCCCAATGGTGAGAAAAATTGACTTGCAGCATGGATTCAAAACCTTCTTCTTTCTCCTCTTTTTTTTTTCTTTCACAGGCCATAACCCTTGGAAATAAATAAGCTGTGTCTGAAGTAGAACTGAGAGCTGTTACCTTTGTCTTTGGATTGATTTATCTTGGTAAAGTTGTCACCAGTTCCTCCCTCTCTCCTGTCAGAAATACATGCTCCACACAACACAACTCTCCAACGTTCACCATGGTGAGAACCTTTTGGTACAGGACTCACTGCCTTTTGCCTGATCCTTGTGTGGTGCATTCTTGGTCCTTTATCTTACACAGTTTAAATGCCTTAAAGACAAAACATTAGGTTTTTCCTCACTGTGAAAGGCTAAATGTTAGCAAGTAACATTTAAGACTTGAAGTCACTGCATTTATCCAACTTCTACTGCACCCGGTGACCATAAGGTTGTCCATTTAGGAAGGTCCTTCACCACAGTTTCCATCGGTTTCACATTCCTCACCATGTCGCAAGTGAAAGTCACGCAGGATCCTCTTTAGCGTGGCAACGTTTTATGAAACGCAAAAACCAGCTGGCAAGCGAGGAAAGGGAGTGGGGCTTTTGACTCGCGTTCCGAGGGACAATTCCACTTTCCCCTGCTCCAAGTTTGACAGGAATGTATTTCAGGTAACTCATTTTCCTTCACTGACCTCCCCATAGGTTCAGGGGGTCACTGGAATTGTAGAATCTGTCCTCGAGCATTTAATGATAATTGAAACTCACAGAAAATTAAGGGCTAAGAGCTGGGTGCCTTTGATGCAGAGTAAAATTGGGGGCGGAACAAGTGCTGAACGCTAAATCAGTGGTCAGGCTGGACTAACAGTGTAAATCCAACGTTCTGATCCAACTCAAATGCAAAATGCTGCAGATGCTGGAAATTGTGAATAAAAACAGAAAGTACTGGAAATACTCAGCAGGTCAGGCAGCATCTGTGCAGAGAAACATCGTTAACATTGGTCAAGAAGCATTCCTCAGAAGCTCAGGTTTCCGAAGAAAGGGTTTAGACCTGAAACGTTAACAATGTTTCTCTCTCCACAGGTTCTGCCAAGACCTGTTGAATGTTTCCAGCATTTTCTGTTAATCCCCTCGGTATTGCAAATAAGGGAAGTGGGAATCTAGTCGAAGTATTTTACAGAAGGTGTGTGATTGGTTGACTGACAAAATCCATAGGATGGTGATATGTGGATTGCCATCATCAGCCTGGGACAATTTTACTACCTAGGGTCCCATAGGGGTCAGTTTTGGGTTGTCCTTTGTTTAATACCTTTATAAATGACCTGGGGCAAAGCGCCATAATCACGGGTGCTATATTTGCAGATGATACAAGGCTCATGAAGGCAGCAGACTCCAAAGCTGAACAGGACTAGCTACAAGAGGGCTTGGGCCTGAATTTTGCGCTCGTCAGGCGCACGCTATCAATGGGCCCAGGAGCGGACGGGAAACCATCCCCCTGACCGTGATTGGCCCCCTGACCGTGATTGGCCCCCTGACCGTGATCGGCCCCCCTGACCGTGATATCATGCCTGCGGCCGATTAACGGCCAGCCAACGTGAATCTCGGCCTGAGGAAGGCTCAGGACCTGCCGAGGTGGGGGCCAGGAAGAGGGCGGGCACCGACGTCACCGTGGGTGCTGGCGAGCGCTCCCACTCAGCTCCCCGAAAGCAGACAGGTGCCTCCGGGGGAGCTGCCGACCCCCAAATAAGAAAAGAAAGCCCAAAAACGCTGCAACAAAAAAATAAAATGTCCAGGCAGCGCAATCAAGTACCTGAAAACAGACATCTTAAAAAAAAATAGCCCCCCAGATATTTCTTTCCATTTTAAATCCTAACGGAGATTTCATCCCGCCCTTGGATGAGGCTTCATCGAAAATGCGAAGCCCGCCTGGCCGATTGGCCATAAGGTTCGTCAGGCCATGAAAAATCGCTGACAATCGGGCCATTCATGAGCTTAATTGCCCGCTTACTGATTAACTTAATTACCCGACTTATGCGTGTGCCCGCTGAGCGAAATATCACACCAGCGCCTGATAACCTCGGGACACACGCCCGACGTCATCTCGCGTGGTTTTACGCCCGTTCGGGTCGGGCACAGTCCAGTTTGAGGGATGGGGTGAGGTGGGAAGGGGTGGTGGATTCACTGAGGGCAGACAGCGCCACTGCCATTGCTGCTGGGATGCCCCTCCATGGGCCCAAGTGTGCCAAGGGTTTACCTGGCGATCTCCGCATGTGGCAGAGGCCATCTTTCCAAGTGCTGGTAAAATTCCAGTGGAGGATAGAAGAGGCCATTAATTGGTCACTTAAATGGCTTAACTGAGCTCCAGGGGAGTGGGCTGTCTGCCATCTTTCCTTGGCAAGTTGCCACTATGGCAGGAAGGTGATGGGCATGCCACCTGCTGCCTTCCTGTGCCACTTTTCCAGTGTTCCCACCTCCTAACCCACCCCAAAATGGCTAGCAAAATTCAACACTGAAAGTGTTGAATCTATGTAACCAGAGATGGTGGAAGCAGTGTTCGCCTTGGTTTAAAATGCCAACGCGTTAAGGTTTCTTGCAGAAAATAGCATTTTAAGTTATAGTATTGTTATAGACAAGAGAGAGAGGCAAACAAAACTTCTTTATCCTCTCACCTTCTGTCCGTGAGCAGAGGTGATTTGTAATTGTTTAAAACTAGGCCATGGCATGTTTTCCCAAACCTTCTGTTTATGTGGTTCAATTTCATAAGGAATACGCAGTAAACTCTCCTTATGATTAACTAAGAAGGTTAGTTTATTTCACATTCAAACCTGCAGGTGGGGGTATGGAGGTAGTGGGGTGGTGTTGGGATGTTCGCAACCTCACACAGACACACACACACACACACAGAGACACACACACAGACACACACACACACACACACACACAGTAAGGGGGATAGAAAAGAGGGAGATTTTGCAACTTTGAATAACAACAGCAAAAGAGCCACAAAAATCAATATTAGTTCATGTGATTTCTAGATCCCAGAAAGTCAAAGTCCAGAGGGTATTTCCTTCGGGGCAGAGTTCAGTCCAGATGAGTTCCTGATTGGAGACAGCAGCCCGAAAGTTCTTGAAAGCGAATGAGGATGCAGCATGATGAGGTTTCCCTTTCCTAGGCTACTTGGCAGATGATGATTGGATGGATTTACAATAAAACAGGCTTCGAGGAGCTGAGAGATAGTTGCCAGCTGCTTGGTCAGCCAGGAGACTGGCTGGAGTTCTTTCTGGTTGGTGTTAAATCATCGGACTTGGCCTTGAGGCTGGAAATGTAATATTAAAATGGTCCAAAAGGCTAGAAGCACGGCCGTCATGTGATGTGGCCCATTAATGAGCCAATTGCAGCCATGTGAGCAGTTTTTGGGCTTATGGCCAAAATCCATCGTTTCACTTGGGAGTGAAATGGTGGCTGCTAACACCTCTTCAGGATAATGAGTTTCGGTGTCTCTGCCTTATTGCCTCAGCTGGTGATCCAAATCATCTGTTAACATGTTAGCTTTGTGACCATAATGTGGCCTTACAATGGAATGTGAGATTCCACAAGGATGAGAGTGGAACTCTTAATTTTCTCGTAATCTCTGTTGGAAGCTTCCAGAACAGATGGCCAGACTTGTGAGTCATGTGACCTGTATCAGCCATCTTTTGGTTCAGCAAAAGCCCATTTTAAAATAGCAAAAAAAAAAAGAATAGTTTTGACATACACAGTTTTGAGCAGTCCCTCAAGTACAGCAGTCAGGGTGTCAGCCTAGCCAACATGCTTTCACCTCAGCACACAAGCAGCTCTGTAGAAAAGGCAGAACACGTGAATTTGATCTGAAAACAGTTATGAAAAATACACGGCACAAATCATGAGGCAAAATAAGTCAAGCCATCGCCAAACTGATCAAATTCTTTACACAAATAATAATGCTACTGTGTAAAAACTGCGAGGAGCAGTAAAAAACTCCATTGATTTAGCACGCACTCCGATTGAAAAATGACAAGACTTCAGATACAATTTAATATTGCCCCGGTATTAAACTATTCAGAACTAATTGGAGCATCTTCCCATTGATATTACTTTATAATGACGTTTTGTAGTCTTGCCACTTTATTCTACTTGAATTATGCTTTAAGTGGTTTTTTCTTAGCATATGAAATTTGGGATTGAAATTGACTATTCTGTGAACAGCAAGACGACCAATCCCTGGAAGCACTTGTTTTCGGGTCAAAGGAATGAAGCCTTTACAGAAAGCTTGAATATTGCTGCAAAATGCTTGTCTGAGCATTGAGTTAAAGCCAAAACCCAAAGCACAACCCGATTACTTCCTCCACCAGCACCTGAGTGTCCCAAATTACATTCATTCCATTTAGAAAAATGCCAAGTGTCAGATAAAATAAAATTTTCCTAGTCTTCTTCGTCAGGGCTTGTCGAGGGGTGTACGTCAGATAGACAGCTGGAGGAATTAGATTGGATTTTTTTAAAAAGGGAATGGAGAATGAACAGTGTTTAATAATCAAATGGAAAATAACCATGGACTCAGCATTCTGAGGGATCGGCCATTTCTCCAACTAGTTATCACAGCGCGTTTAAAAGTCATGTCTATTTTTCTCCCTAATTAAATTATACAGTCACAGATTTCCTGGCTCAAAGCCACATGTTTGTGTTATTGTATTAGGTGATTATAAAGGAAAGTCAGGGAATTCCCTTTGTTACACTTCCTTTGTTCTGAGATACTGAGCCACAAAATCAATCAAATCACTAAAGTTAAACTTGGCAATGTCACTCCTGGGCAACCCAGCTTCTGCTGAAATTTCCTGTAATAGTAAAATGATAGATTTTTGTTCCAGTAAAAACTTTGTACTTTAATGTTTATAGTAGCTTGGTGGTTGTCATGAAGCTATTAATGTATGTAATATTTTGGAAAATATTTTTCTTTTAAAATAGAGGTTTAGTCTGTGGGTGTGTCTTAATTGGGTTAAAGCCAGCTAGTCTGGGTGCTTTGATGTGTAGTAGTTTTGATATGTAAGAGAGATAGTGTGCATTTGCATTTTTGAATAGAGCATTCAAGAAGTGGGGTGAAATCTGACACCTAGCTAGCAGAGACCAAGCCATATCTTTATATTACTAATAAAATTGGTACTACGAAAGAGGTTTTATTGTTAGAGAGGTTTAGTTCAGAGGTTGTTGATACAATGAGAATTAACATTCAATGGGCAATGGTAGGTTTAACAAGACAACTGTTCTGGGCGTGCAGAGCAGAGGCAATGTGAGATCAAAAGGCAGCTGAAAGCCTCCAACTGGCTCCACAGGAACCAAAGTGAAAAGAACCTCATTTTGAATTCATAAGGTGAAAATGCTTTGCCTGGTGTTTGGTTAAGCCTATGGGTTGCTGTTGCCTTAATGGAGATTAGTTTGGGAATTTGTTATAAGTTATGATAGTAGTAATTTGTAGCCATGTGTATATTTTAACCTGTGTAAATTAATAAAATGTTTCATTTAGTTTAACGTAAAACCTCTAGAACTGATGGTCTGATTCCTGAATTTAGAGTCGCATTTCAAACACAACACTTAAAATTTTAGGTTATGACAGTTGTTTAAAGTTTCCTTCTAGGATTTTTAAATAATTCTGCTTTACCAACTGCATCAGTCATAACAGTCGTACAGAGCTTGAGTATTGCTGAAAAGAGAGGCATGTTGCCAAATCTTTTCATTTTGCACTCATCAGGAGAAACGCGAGAATACCAAATTTCAAATGATTATACTATGGAAGAAAAGGGTTTCTAATTGGTTGTTAAGTCAACTGATTTTCCAAGGCATTGCCATGGAGAAAGCAGCAGGGAAATGTAGCCCCCCCGAGCTCTCGGGTAATTCAAATAAGGTGCAAGGCTTGAACATATTCCTTTTGTTTACAGAGAACAGGTTCTACATATGAATTGTGTCACTTCTAGCATGTGTAAATGAGCCACATTACAATCTCAACTGATTTATCTCAAATTTGGTTATTAGTGTGGCTATTAGTACACTCAGGATTACTCAGCAAATGTTCAATAGAAATTTTTTTTTGGTTTTGCATGCATAGGCTGGTTGAGTATCATCTGTACTCTGCCTATTATGAACAACTGAAGGAACATGCTGCTTGATTTGATGAGCCAACCATTTGGATGTACAGCCTTCATTCCTGGCATTGCACCAGCACTGAATTTCAACTTGCCAGCCAATCAGCACCCGCTTTCTCTGTAGTATATATTGCTATGAATGTTTGAAATTTGGTATTCTTGCATTTGTCCTGATGAATACAAGATTAAAAACTTCGGCAACATGTCTCTCTTTCCAGCAATAATTCTTTGTTTATCAATTTTCAACATATACGCTGATGATACCCAGCTCTACCTCACCACTCCCTTGACCCATCGACCATGTCCAAATTCCCCCTGTTTTTCCGACATCAAGTACCGGATGAGAAGAAATTTCCTCCATCTAGATATTGGGAAGATCAAAACCATTGCCTTCTGCCCCTGGCATAAATTCTGTTCCCCAGCTACCCAGCCCCATTTCTCTCCCTGACAACCCTCTGAGGCAACCTTGCTGTCATATTTGATCCCAAGATGAGTTTCCCAGCACATCTCCATGCCATGACTAAAACCATTTGTTTCCACCGCCATAGCATTGTCTAACTCCATGGTGGTGCAGAGGTAATGTCATTGGGATAGTAATCAAGTGACCACAGGCTAATTCTGTGGGGGCAGAGGTTCAAATCCCACCACAGTAGCTTGTGGGCATTTAAATTCAATTAATAAAAACTGAAAGAGTCATGCTGTAGAAGCTTTTTGTCTTGCACTCATCCGGAAAGATGCAAGAATGCCAAATTTCAAAGGGAACAACAATTTATACCGCATGAGAATTCTCAGCCAAAATTCTCATGCGGCATAAATTATTGTCCCCTTTGAAATTTGGCTTTCTTGCATCTTTCTGGATGAATGCAAGATGAAAAACTTCAAAAACATGTCTCATTTTCAGCAATATCATGAAGGTATTGATAAACCTCCATTTAGATGTTCTTTTATATCTGGAGTTTCAGGCTTCAAAATGGATTTGTGAGATGACAACACATTTAAGGACATTAGAAAGAGAACGTAAATGCAAGATAGAAAAGCAGATTGCTGACAGATGGCTCAAGGGTGGGTTTTGTGATGAAGCCTGGGACGATTAAGGTGGTTTTGCAAGAGAGGGGGCCTCTACCTGAGGAGATGGGACCAGTTATACTGTCAGTTAGCATGGAGAGAAGGTATTGGGTCAGCAGTTGAGTGGGGATGGGGATAAAGTTGCTGGAGATGGATTTAGCAGGCAAGATAAATAAACCAGAGAGAGCAGGGGCGGAGGTTGGGAAGAAAAGAGAGGAGATATACAGGTTCAGGGTGAAGGCAGTCTTGGTGGGAAAAAGGAAGAGTGAAGCAGCCTAAATGGCTTAATGGGTTAATTCAATCTTAGTGACAAAGATGTCCGTGTAGTCCAGATATTTGCTTAGTACCCTACGTATGATCTGTTATTGAGCTGATTTGGCCAGCAGTAACCCATAAAATAACAGCAATTAGTACTATTCTCGTGCAGATCCTCATGAAAATGGTTGTGTTACAGTGGGGAAACCACAAGGGGCTGAGATTTTGATGAAGTGTTGCAGTCTACAAGCCTCCAACATGACAGCAGAATATCAATTATTCCTAGAATATATAACTGCTGACTGATTAATTTTATGTATCATTTATAGTGCTTACTACCCTTTGAACACTTCGAACTTGGATTTCAAATGGACAACTTTCCGATGTTTGTGCACAGGTTTTTTCTAGACGTTTAATTGCTTCCTCCGTAAGCATGACCTGGCTGCTTTAAAACCATATTCGTTTCCTGGTGGGTGATACCCAGCAGGAGAGACCGCAGTTTAATTGAGCCCAACAGCAAACTAATAAAAAAGGTTCTGCGAGATCCTCGAGACCACCAGTTCAACAAACAGAACTCATTTAATTTGGTAGCTTTTGTTCAGCTGGGGCTTTGAATCAAGGGAATTTGGGGCTAAATGAGTTGAAGCATTGATAAAAGTGCTCTTTGTCTTCATTCCTAAGCTACAGCAGTGAGAGCCAGAACGAAAATGTGTCAGCGAGGGTCCGAGCTCGGGAACATGGAGGCGGGAAGGTGCACACTAATAGCGAGGAGAGGTGCAGGTTTTCACTTGGAGAGTCAACAACGCTGAATGCAGACAGGAGCGCACAGGAGCTCAGAGTGTGGACTGAAAGACTGAAAACCCTCGCGGCTGACGGAGAATTCACGGTGATCAAGGAAAGGTTCCCCGTCTCCACGCGCATCTACATCTCCCCTTCAACGCTACGCCCTTACCTTTCCACAATGCAGTTGAGTCAGGGGAAGCTGAAGATTAGAATTTTGCCCATCCCAATTTTACAGAAGAGAGCCCCAACAGCTGTGCCCTTTGTTTTTAGACGTTCTTGGAAAGGCCAGCGTTTACAGCCAACCCTAAAAGCCATTGAGAAGGTGCCTTCTTGAGCCACTGTGGGCCATGTAGTGTAAGTGCACCCACAGTGCTTTCTGTAGCAGTTTGATAGAACTGAGTGGCTTGTTCAGCAATTTCAGAGGGCAATTAAGAGTCAACCATGCAGGAGTCACATGTGGGCCAGACTAGGTAAGGCCTGCAGATTTCGTCCCCTGAAGCACATTTGTGAACCAGATGGGGTTTTTTTTTTACAACAATCTGGTCGTATCATGAACATTATTAATGAGATTAAAGTTTCAATTCCAGATTTATTAATTAATTGAATTTAAATTCCCTCAGTTAATGGAACTCCTGTTCAAAACTTAATGCTCTCTGGAGCATTAGTCCAGGCCCCAGGCTATCATTATGATGCTGTGGGAGGCTTGTTCCAATTGTCTGAACTCCTGTTCCCCTCTTTTTTTTTTATTGGCATTGTTAACTTGTTTAAAAATACATGGATCAAAGCCTTTGCTTTCAAAGCCCTGATCTTTCGATGGAAAAGGGCCATCTTTAATCCGTGTCTTTGTACAATGTTCCTTTGTAAAGAAAAACAACATTGATTTGCCTCACAGTCCTTCATCAACGGCGCTGTTAAAATAAATGGGATAACTAATCTGGACAAAAGATTAGAGCTGCAAATCCTTTTCCCAGCTGATGTCACTTTGGAGTTGCACAGCAGATGGTTTAAAAATAACCAAGTTCTCGACACCCACCTCATGAGGCACTCTCTTAGGGAAGTGTTGGGCCCTGAGTTTGGAAAGGCTGAGGTAAGTTCTGCCTATTTAAAAACAGAAACAGAAATACCTGAAAAAACTCAGCAGGTCTGGCAGCATCGGCGGAGAAGAGCACAGTTGACGTTTCGAGTCCCTCATGACCCTTCAACAGAACTAAGTAAAAATAGGAAAGGAGTGAAATATAAGCTGGTTTAAGGGGTTTGTTGGGACAAGCAGCCAGTGATAGGTGAAGATAACCAAAAGCTGTCACAGACAAAGGAACAAAGAGGTGTTGAAGGTGGTGATATTATCTAAAGGAATGTGCTAATTAAGAGTAGAAGACAGGACAGATAAGGTACAGATAGTTCTAGTGGGGGTGCGGGAATACTAAAAGGTAGAAATAAACAATAGGTGGAAATACATTTAAAAATAATGGAAATAGGTGGGAAAAGAAAATTCTATATAAATTATTGGAAAAAACAAAAAGGAGGGGGAAGAAACGGGAAGGGGGTGGGGATGGAGGATAGAGTTCAAGATCTAAAATTGTTGAACTCAGTATTCGGTCCGGAAGGCTGTAAAGTGCCTAGACGGATATATTTTTAAGTTCTGCCTATTCTCTTGAGGCACCAATTAGATAGTGCCGGTTGTGCCCACGGGTCACTAAGTTTAGCTTTGATTTCCTGTGACCATCCACTCTGTTGTGGCATTAGGAAGAATTCTGCCAGCTGACTACAGCCAAGATGGAAGATTAAGGGACATTTATCCTGGCCTGGTCTTAAATGATTGCCATTGAATGTCCCAAGAGCAACATGAATGAAAAAAATGGTGCAGGAGCATGTAAGCTACCTGTCCATTCTCGCAGCTAGACATTACATGGGGAGACCCCCAAAAGAAAGGAAATAAAATTGAACCACATTATAAATAAAAACACATAGCACAGAAGAAAGCCAATTGGTCCATCGTGCTTGTGTCAACTCTCCGAAAGAGCCATCCGCTCTCCTGCTCTTTCCCCGTAGCCCTGCAAATGTTTCCTCTCCAAGCATATACCCAATTCCCTCCTGAAATTTACTGTTGAATCTGCTTCCACCACCCTTTCAGGCAGCTCATCGCAACTCGCTGTGTATAAATAAAACCCTTCCTCTCTGCTGGATATTATTTGCCGGTCCTCTGGTCAGCAACTCTATAGTCAGCGGAAACGTTAGAAATTGAGGTAAGGAAAAAACTAAAGCTCCATTAGCCACATTGCCTTGGTCGTTAAATATGATCCTGGGCAATGGCTTCACCAGGGACCTGGATGCGAAACGACTGTAGCGGCAAGAAAGTCTAGGAGGAGCATGGGCACCCACACAGTTACCCACCCCAGAGCGGGCACTGCACTCCGAGAGTCTGATGTGTCAGGGTTTTATTGGTCTGGTTCTTTGACTGAGCCTTGCAGTTGGAGACAACCAATTAAGCGCCTTTATTGTCTCTTTGTTTATTTTTCATTGAGGACTAGAGGGGAAAATTTTAACCCCCTGTTCCCCTGTCACACCCTCCCCCAACCCAATCCTTAAAGACAGGAAACCCGGCCCCGGTGAATAGGTCTACTTCTGGTGCGGGCAAATAATCTGCTTTTGAGCGTTGGATCAGCTATTATAATATGTTAATGAGACTGCCCATCTCAGATCTTAACAACTACATTGGAGTTAGCGGCTGTCAGACCAGATTCCCAGAGCCCAGGAATGTGGGGTCTGAAGTCAAGGAGAGAATGGCCGGATCCAACAGGTAAGTGTTTTTCCAGCACTGCTTATGGACCAGGAGTAGCAGCAGTGCATTCCCACAGGGTCCCCCGATTTAATCTGTTGCAAAAGTTGTCGACCCGCGACTCCTTTCCATCACAATCCAACGCCAAATTATTCTTTCCCATGGTGATCTCTTCCTCCCTCCCGTAATCTCTCTCTCTCTGTCTCTCTCTCTCTCTTTTTCTATCTCTCTGTGTGTTCCTCTCTTCCATCTTGGCTGTGGCCTCCTATCCAGTGAGCTTTCCCGGGGCTCAATTTATTAACCTGTTCGGCTTTCAAGTGGGAAATGGAAAAGGAAGAAAGGTAGAAAGCCTTGCATTTATAGAGCACTCTTCATGACTGCCGGATGTCTCCAAGGCGAGAATTCCCCCCCCCACCCCCCACCCCCCCCCCAACCACCGTGAAGGGGATTGTGCGGGGGTGGGCGGGGGTGGGCGCAAGCCCGATCGGTGCCTCCCAGCATGACGTGCACCCGTAAGCACTGAGCGCTCCCTGTGCAGGCCAGGGGAGGGCGGGTTCCCTGAGTCGGGGCCTGTGCGGGTTCCCTGAGTCGGGGCCTGTGCGGGTTCCCTGAGTCGGGGGCCTGTGCGGGTTCCCTGAGTCGGGGCCTGTGCGGGTTCCCTGAGTCGGGGGCCTGTGCGGGTTCCCTGAGTCGGGGGGCCTGTGCGGGTTCCCTGAGTCGGGGCCTGTGCGGGTTCCCTGAGTCGGGGTCTGTGCGGGTTCCCTGAGTCGGGGGGCCTGTGCGGGTTCCCTGAGTCGGGGCCTGTGCGGGTTCCCTGAGTCGGGGTCTGTGCGGGTTCCCTGAGTCGGGGCCTGTGCGGGTTCCCTGAGTCGGGGCCTGTGCGGGTTCCCTGAGTCGGGATCTGTGCGCTTTCACACACGCGCGCAAAAGAGGCCAAAATCTCCCTGAGGCACGGAGCTGCCTCAGGGAGATTAGATTAAGTTTTAAAAAGCTGAAGGAAAGAAAATAATTTAAGACATGTCCCCTCACGTGACAGTGTCACACGAGCTGGGACACGCCAATGAATTTTTTTTTAAAAAATGTATTCAATTTATAAACATTTCATGAAACATCATCCCAATCGTGGATGAGGTTCCATGAAAAATGTTAAGGCCGCCCGGGCTCTTCACCTGCCCCCCCGCCAACCTTAAGGTTGGACGGGCAGCTCAGTTTATTGGTTAAATTAGTTTTTAAATGGCCTTAATAGGCCTTTGACAGGTCGGCGGGCGAACTGAAAATCTAACTGCCGCGCGGTGATGTCAGGACGCCCGCCCAGCGTCACCGTGCGTCATTTTACACATCAGCGAGTGGGCCCCACTTGTCAACCCGACAATTCTGCCCCAAGTGTTTACAGCCAATGAAGTACTTTTTGAACTGTAGTTGCAGTTGTAATGTAGGAAACACAGCAGCCAATTTGTGCACAGCAAACTCCCCCAAAACAGCAATGCAATAATGAGCAGATAATGTGTTTGTGATGTTAACTGAAGGATAAATATTAGCAAAAAATCACTGAAAAGAATCTCCCAGCCCTAATTCAAAATAATGCCATTGGATCTTTTACATTCACCCGAAAGACAGCACCTCCGACAGTGCAGCACTCCCTCAGCACTGCACTGGAGCGTCAGCCTGGATTTTTGTGGTCAAGTCCTGGAGTGGGACTTGAACCTGGAACCTTGTGACTCAGAGGCAAGAGTGCTACCAACTGAGCCTTGGAGGGGGAAAAAAAATGCAAACAAGATTAAACGCAAGAAGGCCTCCATCTTCCCCAGATTTCCAGGCTGCTCAAAGTGGCCTCTGCTCTCTACTCCCTCCACCTGAATTTCAAGGAGGTGCTTAGGTTTCACCTTAATGCTTTCTCTTCTATACAATGCAAGAATAGCTTAAAGCAAGAAGTTGGGAAAGCAAACTCGTCTCATGGCGTCAGTCCATTGGTTTCATGCGTATAAATATTACATAGATCAATATTGTTCTACCCTGCATATCATCCTTTCTGAATGATGATCCTTGTGTTGCCCTGGGCTCCTTTATTTGAGGCAGTAACACTAGCTTCTGATCACAGAACCATCGAGCTTAAACTTCCCGGTTGGCATCTCTGCCACCTATTGAACTTTGTGCTTGTCTAGTGCGTTTTGCCTTTAAATATAAAAGTAGTATGGATTCAAGCAAGGGTACGTTATCCCATGGTGACTGCTTCCCAAGTTATATTGTCAGGCAGCATCATGTTGTCCTCCTGTTATCTTACTCTCTTGATATCCAGCTCAGTTGGCTGTATCACGTGTGTGGTGTACAAGTGTGAAAAGCAATTGTGCCTATTTTACATCTCTCCTCCCCAACCCCGCACCCCGAGTCCAATTTTTTCCCCCACTAAGGCCAGTTTAATGCTTCATGACTCTCTCATCAATGGTGTCAGCTGTGGCACTGTGGAGCTGGGCGTCTGTGAGCTGAAGCCCAGTCCCAGCGATTTGAGCACAATAAATCTTGCCTGACACTCCAGTACAATTGTGAGGGAGTGCTGCACTAACAGACAGGCTGTCTTCCAGGTGAGACATTCCTTCAGGTGGCCATAGAAAGATTTCTTGGCGCTATTTCAAAGTAAAAGATGGTGTTATCCTCGATGCTTTGGCCAATCTTTATCCCTCAGCCAACGCCACTGAGACAGTTTATCTGGTCTTTATCACATTCGTGTATGTGGAACACTATTGTATGCAAATTGGCTGCAATGTTTTCTGCCTTACAGAAGCACAGAATTGTTACGGTGTAGAAGGAGGCCATTCGGCCCATCGTGTCTGCGCCGCCTCTCTGAGCATTTTACCTTAGTGCCGATCTCCTGCCTTTTCCCCATAACCCTGAACATTGTTTCCATTCAAATAATCATCCAATTCCCTCTGGAATGTCTCAGTTGAACCTGCCTCCACCACACTTCCAGGCAGTGCATTCCAAACCCTAACTACTCGCTATGTGAAAAAAAATTTTTCTCACCTTGTATTTGCTTCTTTTGCAAAACACTTTAAATCTGTGCCCTCTGGTTCTTGATCCATTTACGAGCGGGTACAATTTCTCTCTATCCACCCTGCCCAGACTCCTCATGATTTTGAAAATTTCTATCAAGTCTCCTCTTAGCTTTCTCCTCTCCAAGGAAAACAGACCCAACTTATGCAACCTTTCCTCATAACGGAATGTCTTGTCCCTGGAACCATTCTCATAAACCTCTTCTGCACTCTCTCCAATGTGTTCACATCCTTCCTATAGTGTGGTGCCCAAAACTGTACACAGTACTCCAGCTAACATCTAATCAGTGTCTTATATAAGTTCACCATAATCTCCCTGCTCTAGTACTCTATGCCCCTATTAATGAAGCCTAGAATACTGTAAGCTTTAGAAACAGTTTTCTCTACCTGTCCTGCCATCTTTAATGACTTATGTGCGTATACACCCATCTCTCTCTGCTCTTGCACACCTTTTAGAATAGTATCCTTTGTTTTATATTGTATCTCCATGCTCTTTGTACCAAAGTGTTTCATCTCCGCATTGAACTTCATCTACCACCTATCTGCCCACCCCCACCAGCTTGTCTATGTCCTTTTGAAGTTCTATACTATCGTCTTCACAGTTTACAATTCTCCCAAGTTTTGGGTCATCCCCAAACTTTGAAATTGCCCCCTGCACACCGAGATCTAGATCATTAATACATATCAGGAAAAGCAAGGGTCCCAATACCGACCCCTGGGGAACTCCACTACAAACCTTCTTCCAGCCTGAAAAACATTCATTAACCATTACTCTCAGTTTCCTATCCCTCAGCCAATTTTGTATCCACGTTTCTACTGTCCCTTTTATTCTATGACCTGTAACTTTCCTCACAAGCCTATTGTGTGGCACTATATCGAATGTCTTTTGGAAGTCCATATACACCACATCAGAAAGTTAGTTAGACACAATTTTCCTTTAACAAATCCATGTTGATTCTTCAGAATCAATCCACATTGTTCCATGTGGCTATTAATTCTATCCCGAATAATTGTTTCTAGAAGTTTCCCCACCAACGAAGTTAAACTGACTGGCCTGTTATTGCAGGGTAGATCTCTACAACCTTTTTTGAACAAGGGCATAATGTTTGCAATTCCCCAGTCCTCCAGCACCTCCCCCGAATCTGGGGAACGTTGAAAGATTATTGCCAGTGCCTCTACAGTTCCCATTCTCACTTCCTTCAATATTCTTGGATGCATCTCATCCGGTCCCGGTGCCTTATCATCTTTAAGTACCGACAGCTTATCCAATACATCCTCCTTATCAATTTTAAACCCTTCTAGTGACTGAGTTCCCCCCTCTGTCACCATGGCCTGGGCAGCATCTGCCTCGTAGGTAAAGACAGATAGTGTCCATAGTTACAAAAGTGATGGACCTTCAACAGTAATTAATTGGCTCAGAAGCATTTTGGGGAGGATTTTTTCCTTGGTGGGGGTGGGCAGGGGCAGTCAGGAATCTGACCGCCGGCTGTGATGGGGGCCGGAGCGCAATTTCACGTCGGTGAGCCAATTAAGGCCCACCCAACGTGAAACGCGCACAGCAGTCGTCAGCGCTGCCTGTGTGGGAGGGGAGGAGGGCGAGAGCGCAAGTTCATGTATACCCGTGGGTGTGGGCACTGGAATAGCTCCCTGAGGCACAGTGCTGCCTCAGGGAGATGAAGAGTTTAAAACATTAAAAATAAAGATTTAAAAAATGTTATAAAACACGTCCCCTCGTGTTGACTCTGTCACATGGGCAGGGACATGTTATTAACGAAATGTTAAAACTTTTATTTTATTTTTATTAGCTGTTGGAAACCACATCCTGCCCGTGGATGAGGCTTCCTGGCCTTTTCGCCTGCCCCACCCCCCAACCATAAGGTTGGACGGGCAGCAAAAAATTTCTTTCAATTATAACGTTAATGGCCTTAATAGGCCTTTTAATTGTTGGCGGGCACACTGCTGACTTCTGCGCGCGCCCGCCGACTGAAATACCGCGCGAGTGTGTGATGAAGTCGGGATGCTCGCCTGACGGCATCGCGCGCTATTTTATGCTCGGTTGGGTCGGGCATGCGCCCACCCGACGAGTGTTACATTCTGGCCTTTAAGGCGCGAAAGGCGCTGTATAAATGCATGCTACCCAGCTAAGCATAACTCAAAGTAGACGAGTGGCTGTAGGGCTGCCTCCCACTGCACAAGGCCCTTGAACCACAATATTCTGAACGTGCTGCGTTATTGAGAATTCATTTGTAAATCATTGCTGTGAAACTGTAATGGCCCTCACTTAAGATATTATTGTAATAATTCTAGGTGCAAATATTGGAGCAGATGAATTGGAAACTGATTACAACAGGAGCTGCGGCCAAGCACATTCCTTTCAGGCCCAAATTCGAACATAATGCATTGAAATGTTTAGCATTACTGCCCAAAGCAATTGTGCGCATTGTGGAAATAATAAATTTTACCATGCACCAACAGCAGTCATCCCAACAAACTGGAGCTGGGCTTCATTAAGCAACCTGCTGAATCAGTAACAAGTGGCAGTACCAAACAGGTAGAACAATCAGACTGTGTGAGGAGGCTTATCTGCTTCTTATTCTCTGGCAGGGTGTGTAGAAAGGCTTGGCCTTTGTCTCAAGTGGTATCATACCTTGGGCTTATTTACTGCACAAAACACAAGGCACCAATCACTCACAAGGGATTTTGTAAATGCATTGTAGGTTCATTTCTTAAGACTAGGCACATGAGAACAGTAATACAAAGCCAAAATGCTTGAAGACGTCAGAGCTTTGTGTGTATGTGCTCCGCTCAAAACAAAAGTGGAACTAAGACTGGATCACATGACACATTTCCCTTCTGGCGATGTCATGCTGATAGCTCTTAAAGACTTATGACAACAGTCTCCAGTATAAGTGAACTATGTCAGCTATAGCTTGTTGGGTAGTGCTCTTGCCTCTGAGTCAAAAGCTTGTGGGTTCATGCCCCAGTCCAGATGTTGTATATTTTATTGGAACTGTGCAGAGATGACACTAATGTCTTAGTGTGCAGGAACTTTATTTGCCGAGTTTTAAAACATCTCTGCAGTCACAAAATGTCTGTACTCATGCTTACAGCTTAGCCTCTAAGTCTTTCTGTGGTGTCTGTTTTCTTTGCTCTGTGTCAACACCCAGGCTTAACCAATCGAGCACAGTGAGTATAAATCAGTTACCAGACTCGCATAATCAAACACAGAACAATTGAACAATTGATCACCAATTGTATGTAATTGGTGTATGTAACCTAGGCTAACACTCCAGTGCAGTCCTGAAGAAGTGATGTATAGTCAGAGGTGCCATCTTTCAGATATGATGTTAAACTATCTAACTTCTCAAGTGGATGTAAAAGTACCCATTCCACTAATTCAGAGAAGAACGAGGGAGTTTTCCCTGATGTCCTGGCCAATATTTATCCATCACCTTCACAAGAAACAAATTATCTCATGAACACATTACTGTTTGCGAGAGCTTGCTGTGCACAAAATGGCTGTCATGTTTCCAACATCGCAACAATGACTAAATGGTAAAAGCACTTTATTTGAGCACTTTCTTTGCTTTAAAATGCGTTGGGATGTCTAGAAGTCACAAACGGTGCAATATAAATCAAGCCTTTGTAGTGGAAAGAGTTATTTTGCTAATATTTTTATGATTCTTATATTCAATCACTGCTCACTGTACCATCCATATTTTGTTTACTGATGGGGAGTATCGCATAATTCGGACACCGGATGTCCTTACATATTCAATACTAAATCTCACTTACTGTTCATCCAATTCCATAATGCCCAATTCAAAACGAATAAAAAGTCATTATTAGTTGATTAAACAAATGCCTGTTGGTCAGAGCAGATTCACTAAACCGCATCACTGTTTGACTAATGGTGTTTTATGGATTTTGTTCCTTTCATTTTTATGTTTCATTCTCCTTATAATTGACTTAGGCTCTCCAAAGGACAAGGGGAAAATTGAGCTGAAAGCACAAGAACTGAACCACGCAGAAGTCAAGAACCTTCTACCGAAAACTAGGAGAATTTCACTCCACAGAAAACAAGAGACACGGGTTCCATTGGAGATAAGAAACCACCAATCCCTCGAAGACAAAAGGAATGTCACGCCCTCATTGTCAGGATCAGAGGAGTATCGGAGAATTTCAATCTGTTCAAGACGCGAGGAAAATCATGTTTCACGACAAGTGGGGAAACTCTACTGCTTGTAATATTTTTTTCATTATTCTTTCACAGGGTGTGGGCATTGTTGGTGAGGCCAGCATCTATCGCTCTTCCTTTATTTCCCTTGAACTGAGTCACTTGCAAGACCACTTCAGCGGGCAGTCAAACGTCGACCACATCGCTGTGGATCTGGATTCACACGTAGGCCAGACTGGGTAAGGACAGCAGATTTCGTCCCCTGAAGGACATTATGGAACCAGGTGGATTTTTACAACAATTGACGATAGTCTCACGGTGACCATTATGGAGACCAGCATTGAATTCCAGGTTCTATTAATTGAAATTCTACCAGCTGCCATCTCTGGCCATAGCTTAGCTCATCTACTGCTGAAACCCTCATCCATGCCCTTGTTATCTCTCTACATGGCCGATTATCCAGTGCTCCCCCGATCAGCCTCCGATCTTCCACCCTCTATAAGCCTGAACTCATCTAAAACTCCGCTTTCTGTTTATTAACTTGCCCCCTCACCCACCCCCGCCCCCACAAGTCCCATTTGACTAACACTCCTGTGCCTGCTGACCTATATTGTCTCCCAGTTTGGCAACATCTTGATTTTAAAATTCTCATCTTCCATTGGATCTTGTAGATCCTCGTCGCAGGCTTGTTGTGGGGTGGTTGAGTTGGTATTATAGATAGAGTTGATCAGCAGACACTCCTTAGGTGGGGAACATTACGGGGCAGAAGTTTTCAGTCGGCGTGTGGGGGTGGGCCCGACACGCCGACGTGTAAAATGACGCGCGATGACATCGGGCGTGAGTCCCAACGTCACCGCGCACCATCGCGATATTTCGGAGGGCGGGTGCGCTATGGGTTCGGAGGAGCGCCCGCCATTAATTAACGGGCGAGTTAAGGTCCTTGAGGCACCAATTCAATATGATTTTTCTCAGCCCGTGTGATTTTCAGCACATCACACGGGCGCAACGGGCAGGCGGGTAGGCCGCATTTTGAAAAACCTCATCCACGGGCGGGATAAGAGGGGTGAGTGGACTCGCTAATGCGAGTAGTTAGGCCTTTAGATTATAACTTCCTGCTGCTGGCTTGTGTGAACAGGACAACTTCATTTCGCTTCAGAGCCGCTTTGACAGAAAGAACAGGCTTCAGTTCAGGACTCTGGAGGAATCATAGCACTTGGGACCTTCCAGGTATCAGACAGCCTTCCCTTACCCTGGGAATGGGGATTGTGGTCTCCGCTGGAGACACCTCCTCTGAGGAGAATGAGAGGGCCAGAAGGGGGAGGAGGCCAGGAGTCCATAGTCAGCCTCCAAGGGAGCCACCTGCGGGAGGACAGGCGCAGGCACAAGGGGCGCCGGGCCAGCAGGAAGTCCAAGGCGGAAGGGGCCACAGAAGACGCCACTATCCTGCTGCCAGGGTTTACAGACAACGATGCAGCTACCTCAATATGTCTGAGGTGCAGTGCCGAAGGAGGCTCCATCTCTCAAGGGAGACAGTGACCCCCATCTGTCAGGTGATCGGCCCTGAGATTAGCTCCAACAATGTGGGTGGACACCCCATGTCAGTGAGTCTAAAGGTCACAGCTGCCCTCAACTTCTATGTCACCAGCTCTGTCCAGGGCTCAGTGGGTGATCTTTGTGGAGTCTCCCAGTCAGCTGTCCACAGTTGTGTCAAGCTGGTGACAGACGCTCTGTTCAGGCGGGCATTGACTTTCATTCACCGTCGCACAGACGAGGCCAGCCAGACACAGTGAGCCCGAGGCTTTGCGGCCATTGCTGGCTTCCCCCGTGTCCAGGGTGCTATAGACTGTACACATGTGGCTATCAAGGCGCCAGCAGGTGAGCCCGGTGCCTTTGTCAACAGGAAGGGCTTCCACTCCATGAACGTGCAGATAGTG
Source organism: Cetorhinus maximus (assembly GCF_964194155.1). NCBI lineage: Eukaryota > Metazoa > Chordata > Chondrichthyes > Lamniformes > Cetorhinidae > Cetorhinus > Cetorhinus maximus. The sequence goes on along the minus strand of NC_135908.1, from coordinate 12,706,285 downwards.
TGTGATCACAGGATGCTGATTCTACAAGTCTGTGCAAGGTACCCAGGCAGCTCCCGCGACGCCTACATCCTCAAACACTCCCAGGTGCCGGGGTTCTTCAGTGCTCCAGCCCGGCTGGGTGGATGGCTGCTGGGTGACAAGGGCTATCCCCTCAGAAGGTGGCTCATGACGCCTCTCCGCCATCCAAGAACAGAAGCTGAGCAGCGGTACAATAGGAGCCACGGCACCACAAGGGCTGTGGTGGAGAGAGCCATCGGTCTTCTCAAGATGTGCTTCCGATGCCTGGACCATTTAGGGGGTGCACTCCAATACCCCCCAGATTGTGTGTCACTGATAGTGGTTGCATGCTGCACTCTCCACAATCTGGCGCTGGAAAGGGGGGGACACAGTGGAGGAAGAAGATGTTGACATAGCTGCTCAGGCTGCAGACAATGAGTCCGGTAGTGAGTCTGAGGATGAGCACGCACAGGTGAACGCTGAGAGGATGGACGCTGACCTGGGCAAACTCCAGGGAGGTAGGGACGCCCAGGAGGCTTTGATCCAAAGCTCCTTCAGCTAGCCGACCAAAGATGAACCACAGGAACATTTGCTTTGTCAGCAACACGGACTATGTGCCATTTCAATAAAGTTCAACAACAAACAAGTCACTCATAACATCATGGGTCACCCTGCACCTGCAGAACTAATGACGTACCCAGAGCCTTGTTGAGAACCAACACGTTTAATGATTTGCAGCTTGACATACAGAAATCAAAGTAAATTAAAAGGTGTTGAATATCACACCAACTTAACATTAACTTAAAAGTGGGGCAAAAGAAAATCACTGGTGATAAGCGCGTGTTGTGCCTCAGGTGACTTACATTTACACTTGCAGGTGCTATGTCTAGGTGCTACCCCATCTCTGGCACCGGCTTCGGAGACAGCCTGCTCTTTATTCCCACCACTGTACTCTCCCCCCAACCCCACTGCCGCTAGGGCCACCTGTCAATTGCTCATGTTGTTCTTTCCAGAGTACTTTCCCTCATCCGGCTATTACCACATTCTGCTTTCTGACCTTAATGCCACCATCAGCACCTCCTTTAGCCAGTACCACTACCATTAACACCCCTTTGTCCTCTTGTTCATGACAACACTGGCAATCTCTCCTTTGCCTCCACCTATCACTGGCCTTCTATCCACCTTCACCTGCTCCACTGTCCTTAAACAGTATAAATTTCATCACATTTTTACATCTCTTAAGCTCTGAAGAAGAGTCATACAGACTCGAAACGTTATCTCTGTCTTTCTCTCCACAGATGCTGAGTTTTTCCAGCATTTTCTGTTTTTGTTTCAGATTTCCAGCACTGCAGTATTTTACTTTTATCTTAGTGTTTAATTGACTGCCTCTCTTCCAGGAATGCCCACCTTGAAGAAGTACTGCTCTTCTCTCCGACAGGATTTCCGTTTGACTCTTTTGCCCTGTTCACCTTCATTGCTTTCCATTTCCCTCCTGGTGTTTGACAAGGTGTTTATTAAAACTCGCTTTCCCAGCCATATTTCCTTCCTCAGTGACTATCTCCGCTTCCGACTTACCCCACATTGATTCCAACTGAAGTTCCATCCCTCATGTTTTGAATCCACCCAGGATTACAGGTATCTCCAGGACATACAACGCTCCTCGGACTGCTGTTCTCGCCACATCCTGAGATCCACACTCAGTGCCATGCGCCGCTTTTTGAACACACTCGACCTCTCCCCCCAGCAGCACTGACTCACCCTATCTCTAAATGTCCTTGCCCCAGTTTCATTTTATTCTTCATCTCATCCAACGCCTCAACAAAAAACTTTGTCTCTTCTGTTCAAGTGCTAAGGAACGCAAGCTCCAACAACTCATCGACACCAACGCCCATCCAGGACCCTCCGCCCCTGCCCGTCCCTCTGACCCCATCCCGCCTTCTAATCCCAGCCCTTGCTGTGTATTCACCATACCCTCTGACCTTCCCCTCTCTGATGCTGAACGTTCAGTGCTCAGTAAAGGATTCAGTTTCATACCCTTATGCCCTCATCTCAATGAATTTCAGGCTCGGCACGATGCTGAACTCTTCTTCCGCTTTGTCTCCGTGCTCACCTCTTTGGGCAGGAGTCCTCTCCCCTCTTACCCGTCTCCAATAGTCTCCCTCTGCCTGGACCCCTCCATTTGGATTCTTACCTGCTCTTGATCTTTTAATTGAGAACTGTCGGCGTGACATTAGTCGTCTCAATTTCTCTGCTCCTCTCACCCGTTCTAACCTGTCTCCTTCTGAACTTGCTGCATTCTCTTTTCTCGGGTCCAACCCTGACTTTGGTATCAAACCTGCCGACAAAGGTGTTGCTGTTGTTGTCTGGCGCACTGACCTCTACCTCGCAGAGGCTGAGCGCCAACTCGCAGACACTTCCTCCTACCTCCCCCTGAAACATGACCCCACCACCGAACACCAAGCCATTTGTTTCCAGGACTGTCACTGACCTCATCTCATCTGGAGATCTTCCCTCCACAGCTTCCAACCTCATAGTCTCCCAACCTCGGACGGCCCGCTTCTACCTCCTACCCAATATCCACAAACAGGACTGTCCCGGCAGACCGATCGTGTCAGCATGTTCCTGCCCCACAGAACTAATTTCTTCCTATCTTGACTCCATTCTCTCTCCCCTTGTCCAGTCTCTTCCCACCCACATCTGCAATTCCTCTGAAGCCCTACGTCATAACAGCAATTTCCAGTTCCCTGGTCCCAACTGCCTCTTCTACACCATGGACGTCCAATCCCTCTACACCTCCATCCCCCAACAGGATGGTCTGAGGGCTCTCCACTTCTTCCTCAAACAGAGGCCCGAACAATCCCCATCCACCACTACTCTCCTCCATCTGGCTGAACTTGTTCTCTCACTGAACAATTTCTCCTTAAACTTGTCTCACTTCCTCCAAATAAAAGGTGTGGCTATGGGTGCCTGCATGGGCCCCAGTTAGACCTGTCTCTTTATGGGGTATGTAGAACATTCCTTGTTCCAGTCCTATTCAGGCCACCTCCCACAATTCTTTCTCCGGTACATCAATGACTGTTTCGGTGCTGCTTCATGCTCTCGTCTGGACCTGGAAAAATTGATCAATTTTGCTTCCAATTTCTACCCCTCCATCACCTTCATATGGTCCATCTCCGATACTTCCCTTCCCCTCCTTGACCTCTTTGTCTCAATTTCTGGTCATAGACTGCCCACCAATATTCATTACAAGCCCACCGACTCCCACAGTTACCTCGATTCCAGCCTGCGGTAAACATTTCATTGTTCTCTGGAAGATGGCGCAAGGCAATCGAGTATATTGGTACAACCCTTTGTGGTATTAATTGTGACAAGTTCTCGCGAGGCATTATCTAACTCTAGTCGTTGATAAGCATGACTCATATCAAGCTTCGTGTAGGTGGTTCCACCTGCCAGCTTGGCATACAGGTCTTCGGTTTTTGGTATTGGGTGTCCGTCTTGCTTAGCCACTTTATTAACCATCAATTTGTAGTCTCCACAGATTCGGACGCTTTGGTCGGTTTTAAAGATGGGGCCTATGGGCGCTGCCCTTTCTGGGAACTGCATGGGTTGTATTACGCCCAGTTTTCTAGTCTGTCGAGTTCGGTGTTAACCTTTACATGCAGCGGGTAAGGCACTGGCCTTGACTTCACAAATTAGGAGGTTGCCTCTGGATCCACATGAATTTTAGTTTGCAGCCCCTGGATCTTCCCAAGTTCGTCCTTGAAGCCTGAGGCATACCTTCACAGTAGCCCTGGTAACCCACTTGCTCTCAATTGGAAAATTTCAGCCCATTCTAACTTAATCTCCTTGAGCCAGTTTCGCCCCGGGAGGCTTGGCCCCTCACCTACTACCACCGTCAAGGGTAACTTTGCCGATTGGCTTCCATAATGGATAGTTACTCTGCTTATGCCTTTTACTTGAATGTCTTCACCTGTATATGTTTTTAGTTTGGTGGCTGTTCCTTCTAAACTTACTTGATGTTCACCATTATTCAAATATCTGAAGGTATGTTCCCCAATCACTGTAGAGGAAGCTCCCATGTCCATTTCCATTCTAACAGGTTTGCCATTTACTTTCACTGTGACAAATATTGGTTCTGTCTCTCCAACCTTCAAATTAAACAATGAGTAAACATCTGAATGTGTTGCTTCAGGCACTTCGACACCGCAGATCTCAGTGGGTTTTTCCTTTTGTTGAAAGTCTGCCTGACCCTTTCCTTGCACTATCTCACTATGTGGCCATTTCTATGACAATAAAAACATTTGGTTTTTTTAAACTGCCAATCATTATAAGATTGCTCGTTTCCACTGCTTTTGAAATTATTCCTTGTTTTCGCTGCTAAGTCATTTTTTCAAATTTTCCGGCTAGCGGGGCCTGTTTCCCGTTTCTCGGCAGAGTCTGGCATTTTTGCGTTGTTTTTAGCTGGGGTTCCCCACCCAATGTGGAGGATGGCGCCATTTTGCGCTCCCTATATGGCTTTTGAATCCCTTACAGCGCTTTCCATGGCCAGTGCGACCTCCAGCGCCTCCTTAAAATCCAAATTTGTTTCGGACAATAATCTCTTCTGAATCGTGTCCTCCTTCACCCCGCACACTAAAGGATCTCTGAGCATGTCACAGGGCAGAAATTCCCCCTCCATTGGGGTGGGGTGGGGTTGTGTGGGGGTGGGCGGGAGTGGGCGCGACCCTGATTGGCGCCCCCAATCGGGGCCGCGCCGCCATTTTACTTGGGCGGGAAAATTAAGGCCCGCCCAGCGTGACACGCGCCCAGAAGCGCCGAGCGTTCCCTGTGTGGGTGGGGGGGGGGATTCCGTGAGTCGTGGTCTGCGCTGTTTTGCGCATGCGCATGGAAGAGCACAGAGGTACAGAGTGCGCCCGCCGAACTGAAAATCTAAATAACGCGCGGTGACGTCAGGACGCCCGCCTGATGTCACCACGCATCATTTTACACATCGGCGAGAGGGCCCCGCCCCCGGTTGCCGACCTGAAAGTTCTTCCCACACTGTTCCATTAACTGCTTCACACTTGCCACATAACAAGCAACTGACTCCCCCGGGGCTCTATTTCTTGCATTAAACTTGAACCGTTGCATCGTTACTGAGGGCTTTTGCTGATAATGACCCTTCATGAGGTCCACCAATTCATCAAAACTTTTTGAATCGGGTATCGTCAAGCTTCAAATAAAGCTGTAGGCTTTATTCCCACATGTACTTCAGAGGAACGCTCGCCTCTTCTCTTCCCCCATATTCTCGTTCGTTTGGAAAAAAGGCGTGAGGCGTTCAATGTAATGAGACCAATTGTTTGTGGCTGGATGGAAAGGATCAATTCTTCCAAACTGTGGTATTCTGAGAGGGAATTATTTCGTCGATTTGAACAGAACTACTTACAATTATGGTGTGAGGTACAGCCCGATTTTGTTTCCCTTGATTTCTTCCGTTAACTTGTTTTATGCTCACTTTATCCTGGTTGCTAGTTTGTTGGATCTTGTAGACCCTGGTCGCACGCTTGTCATAAGTGGTGGCCGAGTTGGTACCAAAGATAAAATTGATCAACAGATACTCCTTAGGTGGAAAACATTGTTTATTTACAAAAGTGCTTAGCAGCAGCTACATGTGCACTTTCACTTCAAGCTCTATCTCCATACTACTGACTACTAACAATACTCTTCTACTGGTTACTAAAGATCATGTGATCTTCCTTAACAGCATTCTTCTTAAAGGTATATTTTGCATTAGGTAAAACCATAATTACCACATCTTGATTTTCAAATCCCTCCATGACCTCACACCTCCCGACCTCTGTACCCTTGTCCAGCCTTACAAACACCCATTTCAGCCAACCCTGAACATCTTGGGCATCCCTAGTGTTGGGCAGAATCCTGTGCCCTCCCCCATTTGCGGCAGAGGTCTTATAATCAGCTGGGAGGGCGGTGGTGGTGGGTGGGGACTCTGCCACCTTCCAGTCTCCACCCCGTTGCAGGAAGGCCCATGGACAGCCTTCCCGCCCCAGCTGCCAATCGATGCCCTTCAGTGGCGACTAATGTGGGGAGCATGACAACAAATCTGTGTGGGTTGCTTGTGGGCTCCCAAGGATGTCCCTTGTTCAAAGGCACCCAGTGCCCGATCGAGGGATCTGGCATCAGGAAGGGGGGGAAGACCCACTTAGATCCAACCCCCTTGCCCTTTATGCCGCACCCACTCCCTCACCACAGCCACCCCATGATTACCCCTCCCACTATCGCTCACCTCTGCCCTGTGATCCAACGGTGATCCTAGGCCTCCAGCGAGTGTTATACCAACAGCAGCCACTGCCAAGGCCCCCACTGCCTCCACTACATTCCATCCTCTGCCTGGACTGCCAGTGTCTTCATTCCAGACAGAAATTGATGCCGAGCCAAAGAAGGAGACGTTAGGAATAAAAACAGTAAATGCTGGAGAAACTCAACAGGTCTGGCAGCGTCTGTGGAAAGAGAAACAGAGTTAACGTTTCAAGCCTTCATCAAGGAGATATTAGGACAGGTGTCCAAATGTTTGGCCAGATGTTAAGGAGAGTCTTAAAGGAAGATAGTTGGAGAGTCAGAGAGGTTTAGGGAAGGAATTCCAGAGCTTAGGGTCTAGACAATTGCAGGCATGCCCACCAATGGTAGGAGAAAGAATTGAGGGTCCATAAGAGTGAATAGGTTGCATCATGGGCTATCTACTCCATACAGCACTTGTCTTCGCTATGTCATTGAGTATGCTATATATTAGACAGTAAATTCAATTCAAGAGTATGCAGGGATAGAGGGACCTGAGGATTCATGTGCATTGACCTTTGAAGGTGGCAAGTCATATTGAGAGAGTAGTTAGCAAAGCATACATGATCCTAACCCCAGAAGGAAGTCCCAGTAATACTGGCACTAGCTAGATCCAATTCTGAACAGCGGAGTGAAAACAGTTCAGAACTGGTGCTCCAGTAGAAAGTGTCAGTAATACTGGCGATGGTGCCAGTTATGAGTTTCATTAATAGAGGTATTGAGCACAAAATCAGGGAACTTATGCTGAACCATAAAACTCTGGTTAGGCCACCACTAGAGTATTGTGTCCAGTTCTGGTCACCACACTTTAAGAAGGATGTGAGGATCCTTGAGAGAATGCAGAGGAGATTTACTAGAATGGTTCCAGGAATGAGGGGTTCTAGTTACGAGGTTAGGTTGGAGAAGTTGGGGTTGTTCTCCTTGGAGCAAAGGAGACTGAGCAGGGGATTTGATAGAGGTGTACAAGATTATGGCAGGTTTGGGTAAGGTCGACAAGAAAAAACTGCTCCCATTAGCTGATGGTACAAGGAGAAGGGGACATAGATTTAAGGTTTTGGCGAAGAGAGGCAGGGGATGTGAGGAAGAGTTTCTTTAAACAGTGAGTGGTAAAGACCTGGAACTCGCTGTTTGCCAGAATGGTGGAAGGGAGACGATGAGTGAGTTCAATAGGAAATTGGATGGGCACTGGAGGGATGTAAAGTTACAGAGCTACAGGGATAGTAAGGGGCAATGGGACTGACTGGACCGCTCCATAGTGAGCTTGCATGGACTCGATGGGCCAAATGGCCTCCTTCTGTGTTGTAATGACTCTCAATACTAAATTATTAAACCTCCATGGCAAGATTAACAGATCTGTTCCAGAGAGAACTGGAACTGGCACAGTTCTATGCACTATGGCAATTCAGGGAACTTTTACATCCTAACAGGTCATTTTTAGTACCAGTGCTCCATTTTGCTGACTGAGTTGACAGAGACATCTGTGTGACTGTCTTACAAGCTGCAGCTGAACTTTTTAATCCATTTCCACTGATGGCGGGTCACAAAATATATTAAAAAAACAATTAAGAATAGTCGCGATCCCCCCCCTTTTTGGGTGAGTTTATTCTGCCATAAACCTATTTTTTATGGGATAAAACCCTTCTTCAAAAATGCCACCAATGGAACTTGCCTGTCAAAACTGACAATGATCTATAAAGCTTTTATTGAGTGATTCTGTTTTAGTGCTCTTAGTCTGAGCAGACAGATGCCATAAAGCATTGATAGACAATTTGCACCTTCAGCCTGTTCCAGCTCCTCAAGAGATAAGGATTGATATTGTTACATTCTGGCAAGTTTTAGTGCTATTTTCATAGCGTTCAAACACGGCTTCCCATAAACGGATAATGGCCGCAACTCTATAGTCTGCCCTCACAGAGGTCTCACCTACGAGGGTAGATTATAGAGCGGCGGCCATTAGGCAGTGAGGGCCTAACGATGAGCAACTTCGAAAAATGCTTTGTTCCACAACAGCAGAAGAAAGTTAAATTCAGCCAGCGGTAATGTTCGAAGTCCAAATCCCAGGGACAGATGCACGAAAGAGCATGTCGACTGAGCTTGGAGAAGTGTTATTGGAAGAAGAAAAGACAAAATACTTAGGATGGAAGTTCCAGGAAATGTGGTCAAGGTGCCGAAAGGCCTTTGCACAATTGGTGAGGTGATGACGCAAGTGGGGACACACAAAAGCTCAGGGTCAAAGGTTAATTGGGTGTGGGTGGCTGGAGATGGCTACAATAACATGGGGTAAGGCCATGGAGGGGTTTAAAGATGGGGATTGAGGAGTTTAATTTTAAGATGTTGTTGGCGTGGTGAAGCTGATACTTCAGCCAGGATGGGGTGACGGACAAGGAGGCCTTCCTGTGCGTCAGAATTTGGCCAATTGGATTTCAGACAAGATGGGAGGCTATTCCAGAAGGCATTGGAATGCTGAAGTCTAGACATGCCAAAGATACATGTGTAGGCTTTAAGCTGCGGGTGGTGGTGTCATTAGGGCTGGAGGCAGGTAGCGATGAACCGCTGGAAAGTGGGAAGTATGGTGATGGGTAGATCGTAGGGGTTAAAGTTCAGCTCAACTGGAACACCAAGGGGCTCTAGTTCAACCTGGGTAAGTGCTGAGCAACCAGGGAGGAGGCATCGATGTCACAGGAGCCATGCGTGTGACGAGGGTCAAAAAGCAGAGGCTTCAGATGCTACCGGGTGTCGGACAAGCCTGGGGTTGGGCCTGGGCATCGAGTGTGGTGGAGGAAAGGTAGAGCCGGCTATTCTCAGCATTCGTGTGCAAGCTGGCTGCCTGCCTGCCTGATGACTTCAGCGAGAATCACATGTAGATGAGGAGCAGGAGGGCAATTGGGGTCAAGGCCAGGGGCCTGTCAATGCACCTCAATCTAAGCACCGCTTCTCCCTATTAAGAGAGTGGAGGCAGGCTGACAGGGCTACTGCCAAGTAATTTTAGCTGGTGTTTTCATTTAAAGCTAGGTTTAAAAAGCACGACTTAATTTTGAAATTTCATGGCATGTTTTGTCCCCCTCGGTTGATACATAATCATATTGAAGACATCTAATTTAAATATCAATAACAAAACTTGAAAGTATTATTCTTCCTGATAGCTAGGTTGTCAATCATTCTGTTGTATGAATATAGAAAACAATGATGATAATTTATATTCTGAAGTGACAAGACAGAAATGGGCGAGTAATTTATCTGCAAGACTATTGCGTTAAGGAGAAAAGCTCACATTAATGCTGCATATTGTGCTGAATTGTAGGTTTAGCTGATATTGTGTATTTATTTTAATTGTTCCACTCCTACTTCCTGTGTTTGCAATGAACTGAACTGTATACATTCCAGGCGCATCTGTCTAAAAGATTGGGTAACTGTATGCAAACTTATTCACTCGACATTTAAAGAGATATCACCATCTTGGGAGCAATATTTTCAGCCAAGGCTTAGTTTGCAAACAGCCTGCTCTGAAAATTCGAACGCCAAGGGCAGAATTTTCTGCCTGTCGGGTGGGCGGGCCCGACCAAATCTCCGGCGGGCAGGGAGCTGATCCCCGCCGGAGAAACGGGCCCCGCCGCCATTTTAAGTGGGCCCGCCCAGCATGACGCCCGGCAGGAAGCGCTATGCGCTCCCTGTGTGGGCGGGGGGGTGGATTCCTCAAAAGCGAGAGTGCGCTCTTTCGCGCATGCGCATGATAGAGCGCACATCTCCCTGAGGCTAAGTGCAGCCTCAGGGAGATCGCTGAAAGTTTTAAAAATGTTAAAAATAGAAAAAAAAATCCTTAACATGGCCCCCTAATGTGACAATGTCATACAAGATGGGACATGTTAATAAATATCACTGAAACTTTAATAAACTTTTTTAACCCCTACATGAATCCTCATCCCGCCGGTGGATGAGGTTTCATGTTTTTTCTATTGCCCGCCGGGGCTCCTGGCCGACCCGCCGACCTTAAAGTTGGACGGGCAGGTCCTTTAATTGGTTAAATGATCCTGTCAATGGCCTCAATTGGCCATTGACAGGTCGGCGGGCCCGCAGCTGATTTGGCTGTGCCCCCGCCTTCCTAAAAGTTTAAATGGGGCGCGGTGACGCCGGGGGTTCCTCCCGACGTCATCCCGCGTCATTTTGCCATCGGCGAGCGGGCCCCGCCCCCCCTGCTCGCCAACGGCAAAATCCAGCCCCAGGTTGGCCACTGAGTAATGGGGAAGCTTATGCAGTGACCAAAGCTGATCACACATGTAAAGCAAGACCCCGACTATTTAATAAAGCCATAAAGCCTTTCAGCCTCAACATTGAGTTCAACACTTTTGAATCAGGTACGATTACGTTTTTGCATGAATTCCTCTGCCTCGAGGGAAGGGATGGATCGGTCTTTGTGGCTGGCAAGGGCAACCATGATGTCGTTGAGCTTGGTGAATCCTGTCACATTCACCTCAATGTGGGAAAGCATCAAGACTCACCTTTCTTCCTCCCATAACCAAGCCTAGCACCAATGAACAGGTAAAATGGCCTTGCGAAGATCTGCATTAAATCCCCTTAGTAATCAAATGGCTACAATTCCACCTTTCAGGTTTGATTCTCCCTCTCTACCTACCTATGTTTCCCTGCTCTCCTTTCTTCACTGAGATGCCATTTCTTTGCCGTTCATCCATCCCTCCATTTCCAAACTTTTGCATTTCTTTCTATTTGAACTGCGTGTATTTTTTTTTAACCCTCTCTGGCTGCCTTTCTTTTCATTGTCACTTCTTCCAGTTGCATGGAGATTATTTCAGGATTTTCTCCGCTCACGCACTGGTTCTGCAACATCAGAAATCCCACCCATAAACGAGCCAATGAGATGAATGCATATGCATTAGACTTTAATGGTCTGTCAGGTAAAAACTGCATCAGTTGGAGGAGCACAGAGCCCATGTTTATCTGAAACCGCTGCAGGAAATTGACCCTATCGCTCCCAGCAAATTTAGAACTGCTGTATGATGGTTAGTCTAGTCTCAGGATGATTACTGAGACACTGGTATGTCCAAAAAATAACTGATTTATTATATGCAATTGAACTATGTACAGCTACCTATGACCAGGCGTTACAGTGCTGAAGCCATGAGCATTCTTCCTCTCAACCCATCGTCATGTGTTCTCTCATATCATCATTATGGGAGGTGCTATTTACACGGTCCACACATTAAGCCTTAAAAACCCTAATACTACAAGAGCTACTTAAAGAACTCCCAGCTATGGTGAAACAGAAACAGTGAAATTCAGTGAAGAAATAATTGCATTTAAATAGCACCTTTTGCAACCTGAGGGTTCCCTAAAGCACCTTACAACTAATTAAGTACTTTTGAAGCACTCTAATTTTTTGTTTATTCGTTCTCGGGATGTGGGCTTCGCTGGCTGGGCCAGCATTTGTGGCCCACACCTAGTTGCCCTTGAGAAGGTGGTGGTGAGCCGCCTTCTTGAGCCGCTGCAGTCCCTGTGGTGTAGGTACATCCATAGTGCTGTTAGGGAGGGAGTTCCAGGATTTTGACCCAGCCGTATGGAACATGGCAGCTAATACACACACAGCTCTAGCTCCCATAAGTAGCAATGTGATGATGACTAGGTAATCTGCTTTAGTCATTTTGGTTGAGGGATAAATATTGGCCAGGATCTAGGGAGAGCTTTCAGCTCGAGAGGGAAGACGGGGCCTTGGGTTAACGTCTCATCTGAAGGATGGCACCTCCAATAGTGCAGCACTCCCTCAGTACTGCACTGGAATGCTAGTGCATATTCCTGAAGTGAGACTTGAACCCATAACCTTGTCTTAGCACTGTTGCCTCTGAATCAATGAGGCTTTACTAATACTGAATGGGTATGGCGTCGTCAGGGATGCTGTTGTTTTGAATGGGAAGCTAAATCAAAGTTTCATCTTCCTGTACCGGTGAGCGTTAAATATTCCAGAACATTCGATAGGACTAGAATATAAAAGCAGGGATGTGCTGCTGAGGTTTTATAAGGCTCTGGTCAGACCACATTTAGAATATTGTGAGCAATTTTGTGCCCCGTATCTCAGGAAGGATGTTCTGGCCCTGGAGAGGGTCCAGAGGAGGTTCACGAGAACGATCCCAGGGATGAAAGGCTTAACATATGAGGAACGTTTGAGGACTCTGGGTCTATACTCGATGGAGTTTAGAAGGATGAGGGGGGATCTGATTGAAACTTACAGAATACTGATAGGCCTGGATAGAGTGGACGTGGGGAAGATGTTTCCATTAGTAGGAGAGACTAGGACCCAAGGGCACAGCCTCAGAGTAAAGGGAAGACCTTGTAGAACAGAGATGAGGAGAAACTTCTTTAGCCAGAGAGTGGTGAATCTATGGAATTGATTGCCACAGAAGGCTGTGGAGGCCAGGTCATTGAGTGTATTTAAGACCGAGATAGAGAGGTTCTTGATTGGTAAGGGGATCAAAGGTTACGGGGAGAAGGCGGGGAATGGGGTTGAGAAACTTATCAGCCATGATTGAATGGCGGAGCAGACTCGATGGGCCGAATGGCCTAAGTTCTGCTCCTATGTCTTATGGTCTTATGATCTTATGGCATCATTTGAATAAGCACAGAGAGCTCCCCTGGGCTCCTGGCCTATCATTCCTCTCTCAGCCAGCAAGAGCAGATCAACTGGTAATTCATCCCATTGCCATTTGTGGGATCTTACTGAGCATAATATAGCTGACATATTCCACTTTAACAGGCACTACACTTCAAGGTGTGTCCGAAGCAGCTTGAGATGTTCGAGAGATCTGACAGGCATCATGTAAAAAATATATATATCTTTTTCTTTGAACGGAAGAATAATAAAGCTGCCTGAAAAGAGACAAGGGAGAGGAAACCGTCAAATATAAATAAGAACATTTCTACACAATTCCTTGAATTTGATTTCTGTCAACAAGCAGGCAATGGTTGTAGCAGGTACATGGTGGTTTGGTTTGAAACTAGGGAACTATTCACCATTCAGTCCGCATGAGGATGTGAAGTGATATGTCAAAAAGTTCTCAAATATTAAGAGAAATGGGAAACTGACAGCGAAGGAAACATATTAAAAACGATTTGATTGGAAGTCCTTGACAGTCAAATAAAGGTGGTTACTGTACATGAATTTATTATCTGGAGTGTCAGAGCAAGAAGCATTAGGGGGGAAGGGAGTGTGGGGGTGCAGAGTTCAGGTTAGTTAATCAGACAAGTGACGCAGAAAGTCTGCAGGCAGACTTGACATGGGGAGCTTATCCTGACAAGAATTATGACCAATGTGGCAGGTTATCTTTTTTTTAAAAAAAAACATAAAGGATGAGGTTAAACAGAAACTTTTCCAAAATAGAAAACAAGGTGAATGGTGCATTAAAATTTTTAATGATGACATTTGAAGTTGTTGCACAGAATTGATCAGGCCAGACAATAAGCGATTGGAAAAGATGTAAGAAATATATCTACCATGTATGCAACAATCAGAGTTTGGATTCTGTGGGCAGAATTTCGAGGCAGTGAGATTTTAAGTTCCCGCCGAAGCCAATGGAGTTTAGAATGACTCGCCGAATTTTAGGGTCCCAGTCCAAGCCGCGATGGAGCCGCAAAATTCCGGCCTGTATTTCAGTGTGGACTTTCACCTTGATCCTAGGGTCAAACCCTGGTGGACTGTCCGCAATACTGTTACATCTGCAGGGGGCACTGCAATGGGAGTTTGCAACCCCGAGGGTGCCACAGCCTGGTATCCCACGCCGAGGAAGAAGTGATTGCATTGGCCGATTTGTAAATTCAGTCTCGAATTAATGAAGCTCGAAAATTGAAATTGTCCGAGCAAAACCCCTTGGCACCTTCAGGCGTAGAATGTTGCCAAAGGCCTTGTGTTGTGCACGGGCAGAGCAGGCAAACTTCCGTATCCCAATAAAGTGAGCTCGTGCCGTCACCGAGCGAGCTCCAGACTCCACAGTAAATGTATCCTGAAAGTAAAGCTGCTCATTTCTAAGTGCTCTGTAGCCATTTAGCCATCGGTCAACCTCTACAGCCAATCGGCCAAACAACCCTGGGGGGGCTGGTGTCCCACTTCTCCCCATTCCCCCCTCACCATTCACGCCATGCTGCTTATTTTTCTGCAGCAATTTGATACTGGGTGGCTTGCCGGTTAAGCGTTTGCCGCATTGCTATGGGTCTGGAGTCATATGTAGGTGGGATTGTGCAAGGACAGCAGATTTCCTGCACTGAAGGCAGTGAACAAAATGGGTTTTTAAGACAATGCGGCTGTTCCATAATCATTATTAATCAGGCCAGTGTTTTATTCTTTATCAATTAATTCATTCAGTTTAAATTCTACCAGCTACCAAGGTCTCTGAAGCATCAGTCTGCATCTCTGGATTACAAGTCCAGCAACATTACCAACCCCCAGCTTGATCCTTGTAGCCCTGCAAATACTTATTTCTCAAGAATATATCCGAATCCCTCCTGAAACTTTACTGAAACCGCCTCTGCCGCCAAAGGTCCAGTGCTCGTCGATCATAGTGTTTTGCGCCAAGTTAACATGCTCACGGGAGCACAAGGAAGAGGAGCAGGAGTAGGCCGTTCGGCCCCTCGAGCCTGTTCTACCATTCGATGTTCAACAACCCAACCCCCACTGCTCTCTGGGGAAGAGAATTCCACAGGCCAGGATTTTTCAATCGGTGGGCGGGCTCGGCGGGATCGGGCGTTGGCGGAGCCGCCATTTTACGCGGACGTGCCAATGAAGGCCCACCCAGCATAAGACGCGAGCAGTAGCGCTCAACGCTGACTGTGCGGGTAGGGGGGGAGGAGAGAGAATCGGGGCCAGCGCTCTTTCTCGCACAGAGCTGCCTCAGGGTCATTGAATCGCTGTTGTAATTAATGAATAAGTGGATTAAAAATGTATTTAAACATGTCCCCCTCATGTGTCACATGAGATGGGACATGTTTTTATCTTTAGGTAAAACTTTTTACTTAATTAATAAAAGCTTTAGGACACCTCATCCCTCTCGTGGATGAGGTTACCTTTAAAGCGTGAAGGCCGCTTGGCCTTATCACCTGCCCGGGCAGCGTTAACAATTACATTCATTACTTCCCTAATGGTCCGTTTACATATCGGCGTAGTCAGAACAAAACGCTGATGCCGGGAATGCCGGGAATGCCAGTTCGTTTTTAAGCCTGTGATAGATCAGGAGAATCATCGTTGCTTCTCACAGTGCCTTCCTCATCCTTCGCTGTAGAAAAAGGATGGTGAATTTTGAGTTTCAAAAGTTTTTCTGGAAAGTTGACCGGAATCATTGCCATTTACTGGGCTAGTTAAACACCGGGCCACATCAGCTGGCTCCTCAATCTAGAAACTCTGATCGATAGCAGGGCATTAATCCAAACTAAACAATGACCAATATTCTTGCAAGACACAATATAAAGGTCTTTGTGTCGCATTTGTTTGATGGCACTTATAATGCTCAAATACATCCTGCTCTGAGGCAAATCTATTCCTTGGGTTGTCATGACTCATCTGCCTTTCAGTGAACTGCGAGGCAAGAGACAGATTAAAATGAGAAAATGTCCAACAAGCCTACAGCTTAGCTCAGAATCCTGTGCACCAATATCAACAGGCAGAAACCACTGAACTGGAAATGTTCGACACTTGTAAATCCATGAGACACAAACCCGGTGGTCACGTCCTCCAGCACTGACCCTGCTGGAGTTTGTGCGGTTAGTTAGAGGGGAGTTACTTTACGTAGGTAGGCAGTATAATGATCCACATTGGCATATGCCCAATGCCCAACGTCACAAGCTAGAAAATCCAGCATTTGCCTGCCATGCAGAGGAGTGGTTTTCCCAACCTCTCTGACCCCAACCTTATCCCCTTTGGTCTTCTGTGTAAGGTAACAGACCAAAGAGCTTTATTTAAAATCTGAATGTAATTTTCATGGATAGTCCAGGCTCCTATTCCAGCCTGGGCACCTTTCCAGATGGTGCCCATTTCTTCTGGCTTAGTGCTTGGGTACCTCACCTCTCTCATCGCACCAACCTTCATGACCACACCAGACCTGAATGAGCCAATGAGGGAGAGTGTGCTCCTGACATAGGGAATGTCCGCTCCTGGCTCCACCCACTGATGGTACTTCCCTTGTAAAAGGGCAAGCAGAGGATCTGTTCCTCACTCGAATAGCAGATGCCCACAAAATAGCAGAGACGCACATGTTCCAGTGCATTTCCCCCAGAATTTTGGTGGGAGAGCAGTGGAATCTCTGCCAAATTTACCTTAAATATCACAACAATAAAAGCAAAATACTGTGGCTGTTGGAAATCAGAAGTAAAAGCAGAAAGTACTGGAAACACTCAGCAGGTCTGGCAAATCTGTGGAGGGAGAGAAACAGAGATAATAGGCGGAATTTTAAGGCCCCATTTCGGCAGGGACGGGGACATAAAATGCGGCGAGCTGTTCGAATGTCCATTGGCTTCGGCAGAACCGTAAAATCCCACTGGCATAAAATCCCGCCCAATGTTTCGAATTCAATATGACTCTTCTTCAGAGCTGGAGAAGAGTCATATTAGACTAAAGACGTTAGCTCTGTTTCTCTCTCCACAAATGCTGCCAGACTTGCTGAGTGTTTCCAGCACTTTCAACATCAAATATCATTTTGTTGAATGCTTGTTGAGTGAGCTGGTTTCTCTTGGGTCACCCTGCAGCCTTCCATTAAAGAGTCCTGTTCAAACCGATAAGAGGCAGCAATGTTGTAACTCCACCTCAGACCCACACTAACACTGCACAAGAAACCATTCCTCTAACTCCTTTCCAGCCAACTTGAGGTCATCCAAAACTCAGTGCCCATTTCCAAACTCCTACCAAGTTGCATTTGCCCAATAACCCTGTGCTCACTGACCTACTTTGGGTCCCTGTTAAGCAACAATCTCATTTTTAAATTCTCATTCTTATTTGCAAAACCCTCTGCCTTCTCATCTTTCCCCTCCCCTTCCGTGATTTCATCCAGTGTCCCAACCCTCTGAGATACCTTCACTCCTCTAATTCTGATCTCCTGAGTATCCCTGACATTATTCACCCCTCCATGGGTGGCCGTGTCTTCAGCTGCCTAAGCTCCAAGGTGCAGAATTCCCTCCCTATATCTCTCTCCCTCACTTTCCTCATTTAAGACACTGCTCAAAATCTACCTCTTTGACCAAGCTTTTTGTCATCTACCCTAAAATCTCTTGATTTACCACAGCGCCAAATTATTCCTTTGAAGAGCCTTGGGACAATTTATTTTGTTAAAGGTCCTACATAAGGACAGGTTGTTGCTATAACTCAAAGCACATCCCAAATCTCCGAGACATAAACCTGTAAACATCAATGTATCTAACTTAATATTTATTTCTTGTAATTATATTGAAATAACATATTTTGATAAAGCCAACTCTTCTGAGTCCAGTGAAAGAACCACAAATAGTTTAATGCCTCATCCAAAAGACAGCACTGCATTGCTTCAACACTGCCCTGCAGTGTCAGCCTAGACTTTATACTCAAGTTTCTAGAGTGGGGCTTAAACCCACGATCTTCTGGTTCTGAGGTGAGTTTGCTACCAACTGAGCCACAGCTAACAGGGAACATAGCCGAAAATCCTTGCAAAGGAAGGAAAGGGGGTTGGATTAAGGATTTTGATCATATTTTAAGCTAGACATGATTGAATTGAAAAATGCAGCAGAACCTGAAGTTGCTGATACCGACATCTATTCCCTGTATAACATCAACGCTGCAGGAACTGAACCTATCACTGCCCAACAATCCAAGTAAATGGGGGGCGACTAATAATGGAGATCGACACGGGAGCCTCAACCACAGTGGTGGGAGAGCGCACATAATGAAATCCATTGCTAGAGCTCAATAACTTGCAACACAACTCTAGCCTCAAAACTAAGTTAATGATTACAACTTGGGCCTGTCTGAACAGACCACCTGTCTCCAAGAATCATTTGAGACTGGCCCCGAAGGCAGTTGTCACAGACAGCTCTCACAATCATGTCATTACTTGAGAGGAAATGTCTTGCCCCCGACTGCATTTAATGGGACTCAGCTCCTGCCTTCTCCACTGATCCTGAAACCTTATTCAGCTGGAGAGAGCTTCAAATTAGGCCGAGCAATTGCATTCTTTTAAACTAGAAGAGACAAGCTATTGGGTTAGCCAAATATTAATTATAATAATCCTTCCTGGTGTGGTGGTTGGTCTTATTCAAGGAGATAGCATTGTCGTCACTGATCTGTTAGAATTTGTGCTTAGCTGTTAGCTGTGGCTCAGTTGGTAGCAAACTCACCTCAGCACCAGAAGATTGTGGGTTTAAGCCCCACTCTAGAAACTTGAGTATAAAGTCTAGGCTGACACTGCAGGGCAGTGTTGAAGCAATTCAGCACTGCTGGGGCTGCTGCCTTTTGGATGAGGCATTAAACTCAACCAGCGGTTTCAGCTGGATATAAAAGCCCTCATAACTTCAAAAGTGAGTAAGGAAAATTTCCCCAGAATCCTGGCCAATATTAACCCTTCAAGCAACATAAAAAGCAACTCAAACAGCGTTAAAAAGATGATGTGGCCATTACCACAAGTGTCACAAAGTATTTTATAGCCATTAAAGTACCTTTGAAGTGAAGTCACTGTTTCAATTCAGGAAACGTGGCAGCCAACTTGTGCATAGCAAGATCCCAAAACAGCAATGACCAGACATACTGCTGACCGGAGGGGTAAGTATTAGCGTTGGGATGTTTTTATATCCACTTAAGAGGACTGACGTGGCCTTGATTTAATGCCCCACCAGAAAGACAGCAGCTCTGTCCATGCAACGCTCTCCCTGGACTCTGCATCAGAGTGCCAGCCTGGATTTTATATGGCTCTATATAACTCTATAGCTGAACATGAACCCACAACCCTCTGACTCAAAACCACTGAGTCACGGCTGACACCATTTCTGTCAACTGGACATGATGAGCAGACAACATTCCACCCTCCATCCCCCAGACGAATGTACACGTTGCTGTCTACATAGGCTTATATAGGAGCCACAGCACAAAACAGGCCATTTGACCCAAACAGTCCTATTACACTGAAGCCTCCTCTGATCCTTTCTCATCATCATAACCCTCTATCCCTTTCTCCCTCAAATGCTTGTCTAGTTTCCCCTTAAATGCATCTATTCTATTCACTTCAACCACTCCCTGTGGTAGCGAGTTCCACATTCTCATCAGAAGTTTCTTCTGAATTCCCGATTGGATTTCTTGGTGATGATCTTGTATTGATGGCCTCTAGTCATGCTCTTCTCCACAAGAGGAAACATTCTCTCTATCAACTTTATCAAAGGTTTTCATAATTTTGAAGACCTCTAGGCCACCCCTCAGCCTTTTTGTTTAAGAGAGAAGGGACATATTGGGTGGTATTTAATGGATGTGACTGGCTGGAGACCCAGTGAGAGCCCTGCATCGTCTCCTTTAAGGAAGGCCTATCGAAATTAAGTGTTGATCAGGCATTCAGCTGGGCAGCATCGGGCCTTCCTCGGGATAGGAAGCCTGCAGCTGTGCATTGCCCTGTAGCGTCAAGAGGAGCAGTGTCTTCCACCAGCAATGCACCCAACTGAGGACCAGGATCGCCGAGGGACCCAGACCCTGGATGAGTGATGCTGGGGTGGGGGTTGTGATTGGCAGCAAAGGCGTGTGGGTGGCTCTCAAGGGGCCATCCCCCCCTTCCCGATGCCAGGCTCTACGATCAGACACTTCCCCCACCACCAAACCACCCCCCCGCCTTCCCCCGAGAAGTCCCAAGCAAGCCCGACAGGGTTTGGTTTCTCGGGCTTCCGGCGTGCTGAATCCCTCATCCTGCGTTGGGTGGGTACCAGGGCCTCATACTGCTGGCACTTAAGTAGGTATTAATTGCCCGCTTAAGGGCCTTGATTGCCATGAGAAGGCAGCCCATGAGCTTCCCTGCCCTGGACTTAATTGGCACAGAGGTGGGAAGGTGACAGGGTCACCACCCATCACCTTTCCACCCAATTAAGCACCCGCTGCCACCAAACTCATTGTCAATCATTTCCTGACCTGTACACCAACACATTTCTGGTATCATCCTTGTAAATCTTCTCTGCACCCTCTCCAGCGACTCTATATCCTTTTTAGAGTACGGCGTACAGTTCTGTTCATTGTGTATTAAGTGTGGTCTAACCAAGGTTTGATACAGGCTTAGGATAACTTCACTACTTTTTAATTTTAAACCTCTAGAAATAAAGCCCGGTGCTGGAGATGTATTTTTTATTGTGGCCTTGTGACCTGTGGAGCAATATTTTTGTGACTGATGCGCTTTGAGATCCCTTTGACCCTCCACCCCACCTAGACTTGCACCTTCCAAGTAACAGGCATTCTTCCCAACAAAATGTGCTACCTCACATACATCTGTGTTGAACTTGATACGCCAATGGTTTTCCCCTTCTGCTAGTTTATTAATGTCCTCCCAGAATTTGTTGCCATCCTCCCCAATCTGGTGTCTTCCACAAATTTAGAAATTTTGTTTTAGATTCCAAGGTCCAAATCGTTAATATGAGTTGCGAACAGCATTGGTTTGGCCGTGACCTTTGAGGGATAGAACGTCTCACTTCCTGCAACTCTGAATAACTACCCTTTATCGCTTCCTGTCTTTGAAACCAGATTCAGGGGCTGGGTAGCTTCATTTAGGTATTTAAATGTGTGCTCTCCCACCGCTGTGGTTGAGGCTCCCCCATTATTATTGGCTTCCCATTCACTTGGATTGTGACAGTGATGGGCTCAGTTTTTACAGCGGTGATGTTACACAGGGAATAGATGTCGGTATCAGCAGCTTCAGGTTCTGCTGTATTTGTCAAGTCAGTCATGCGGGTTTGCTGATTTATGGGCTGTTTCAGCTTCTCCGTGTATCATCTTAGTAGGTAACCTTTCTTATGGCAGTAAGGGCACTCTGCCTCCTTGAATCTGCAGGTGTCCGGTACATGGTTACACCCCACATCTTTAACAAATTAACCTTGGAGTCACCGCTCAAGTATTTCTACTCGGTCTTCTCATGTTTCTAACAGTGGACATTGCCTCTCGCTTTGCTGCTGTGTCTCTGGTTTTTGTGCCTTGCCCTGTGGTAGGTTCCTGCCCCACGTGAAGGACAGCTCCACGTTGTATGTGTCTCTCGCAGCACTTTCCATGGCAAGGGATATATCCAGGGTGCGCCTCAAATCGACATCAACCTCTGAGACTGAACGGCGCTGAATGCAGTCCCTGTGAATTCTACAAACTAATCGGTTCCCGCGGTGTGTCAGTTAGTGTGTCCCCCAAGTCACAGGGCAGAGTTTCACCCATGTTGGGCGGGCTCAGCGGAGGCGGGCGGGGGGGTAGTCGGGAAGCCGATTGCAGCCCGCAATCGGGGCCAGAAGGCGATTTCACGCAGCCGGGACCAATGAAGGCCTGACCAAAGCGTGAAACGCGAGCGGCAGCGCTCAGCACTGCCTGTGCGGGCAGGGGGGCGGAGGTCGGAGGTCGGAGGTCGAGCGGGATGAGCGTGACCTTGGCGCATACACGGGAGTGCCACTTCGTAACCTCCCTGAGGCACAGTGCTGCCTCAGGGACATGGGAGTTATATTAAAAAAAAATGAAAATAAAAATGCCATGAAACATGTCCCCGCCTGTGACTCTGTCACATGAGCAGGGACATGTTATTAATGAAGATTTAAAGATTTTATTTCATTTTTATTTGCTTTAGGAAACCTCGTCCTGCCCGTGGATGACATTTCCTAAAAAGTGCAAAGGCCGCTTGGCCTTTTCTCCTGCCCGCTAACCGTGAGGTTGGACGGGCAGTGTAAATTTGAAATGAATGATCTTTTTCACGGCCTTTTTAATTCAACTTAATTGATAATTTAATGGCTTTATTAGGCCTTTTAATTGTCGGCGGGCGTGCGCCCACCAAACAAAATATCACGTGACTGCGTGTTGACGTTGGGACGCTCGCTTGACCTCAACACGCGTCATTTTACACTCGAGCGGGTCGGGCGCGCGCTCACCCACCGAGCTAAAACCTTTGCCCACAGTGTTCCATCAACTGCTTCAACCTCGCTCCATAGGTTGCGATGGACTCTCCCAAGACCATAACTCTGGAATTAAACTTAAACCGCTGCATTATTACAGATGGCTTCAGCTGGAAATGCGTTTTCCGCTAATTCATTAAAGGGCTTAGAATAGGGCACGATCGGGACCGTTAGGCTGTGGATGAGATTGTGTGTCTCGCTACCACATACACTCTAAAGGATTACTTTCTGCTTCTCCTCCTCGGTAACTTTGTTCGTTATGAAATAAAACCCAAGGCGCTCTACATACTGGGTTCAGTCTTCCATAGTCACATCATAAGGATCGATTCTGCTGAAGAGCGGCATGACTGGTGAGTAGCCTTTTCTTTTTTTCTTAAGGTTCGATGTACTCGCGTTAACAGGGTGAGCTGCAGCGTCGGAGCTATTTTACCCTCGTCTCTAAAGGTGGTGGCTTGACATACCGGACAGGTTTCAACACGAAACAGGTAAACTTTGTTGTAGAGAGCTTTTCGGATGCAGCATGTTCGATCAGGACTCTCGCCAGGAAGCCCCACCCCACCCCCCGGGACTGCCCACGTTTAGGACACATTGGTCGGAGCCTCTGTTAGGGAGATATAATAATTCTCATAATGTGATTGGGGTTTTATTGTAGAGTAATAGTGGGGCCTGTGTCTGGGTATATGTCTGTATGTAGGGGTGTGTGACTTAATTGAATTAAAGGCAGCTGGTCTGAAGGCTTTGATGTATTAGCAGCTAAGCTAGGTTTGAAATGTTAAGCTGGTAAACATGGGGGTAAAGAGAACATGTGTATTTTTAAATAAATCATACTGGATTGGTTTCAAAGTGGGGGAGGAATGTGTCACCGAGCCAGGAGAAGTAAGAAACAGTGGGCACAACTTTGCCCTTGGCGGGCGGGCGGCCGATCACCGCCGGAACGGGCCCCGCCGCCATTTTGAGTGGGCGGGTCAATTAAGGCCCGTCCAGCGGCCTGCCCGACGGGAAATGCTATGCGCTCCCTGTGCGGGGGATGGGGGGGGTGGGGAGGGATTCTCCAACGGTCAGAGTGCGCGCGAAAGAGCACAGCGCTCCCTGAGACTAAAGCGCTGTCTCAGCGAGAGCGCTGACAGTTTAAAAAACAGCAAAAATAGCACAATAAAAAATTATTAACATGTCCCCCCTCATGTGACAATGTCACACGAGATGGGACATGTTCATAAATGTCACATAAACTTTATTCAAGATTTTTAAAACAGACATGAAACCTCATCCCGCCAGTGGATGAGGTTTCATGTTTTATCAGAAGCCCGCTGGGGCTCCCGGCCTGCCCGCCAGTGTTAAGGTTGGACGGGCAGGACTTTTAATTGTCTTAATGACCCTGTCAATGACCTCAATTGGTCATTGACCGGTCGGCAGACGGACAGCTGATTTCGCTGTCCACCCACCTTCCTGAATATTTAAATGGGGTGGGATGATGTTGGGGGTTCCTCCCGCATCATTTTCCCACCAGTGAGCGGGCCCCACCCCCAAATAGCCGATGGGAAAATTCTGGCCAGTGTGTTTATTTTTTTCCCCGAAGATTACTGGTAAAATTGGTACTTTGAGAGATTTTTATTATCAGGGAGAGGTAAAGTCCAAAGACATTGTGAAACAATGGCCAGAATTTTCCCGTTGGCATGAGGGGTCGTGCCCCGCCCGCCCGTGTGTAAAATGACGAGCGGTGACATTGGAGAGGGTCCTGACGTCACCGCGCACCATCGTGATGTTTCATTGGGCGCGCGCGCGATGATCTCTGATTCGAACCCGCCATTAATTAATCGGCCACTTAAAGCCCTTGAGGCGCCAATAGATAGCGATTTTTCGGCGCCCGTGCAATCTTCGGGTCGGCGCAATGGGCAGGCGGGTAGGACACATTTGTATAAATCTCA
Organism: Cetorhinus maximus; assembly: GCF_964194155.1. Classification (NCBI taxonomy): domain Eukaryota; kingdom Metazoa; phylum Chordata; class Chondrichthyes; order Lamniformes; family Cetorhinidae; genus Cetorhinus; species Cetorhinus maximus. The sequence continues at coordinate 12,681,914 of NC_135908.1, read as the reverse complement.
CCCAGGGGTGTGTTAAGAGGGGTCACTGGGGTCGCGAGTTTGCGCTGTCAACTATTGATATTTCTAAGTTACTGATACTTGCCTGTGTGATCTGTAATACTTCATAACGTATACCAGCTGCTTGGTCTGGACTCACAACCTTCAGGTCAGCGCTCTGCAGTGAGGAACCTTTATTGGGGCCTGCAGGTTTCAGGAAGCCTTCCCTTAGCCTGGGAATGGGAGCTGAACTGTCCACTGGAGGCAGCTCCTCTGAGGAGGGAGGGAGGGCTAGAAGGGGGAGGAGGCCAGGAGTGCACATTCAGCCTCCAGGGGAGCCACCTTTGGGAGGAGAGGCGCAGGCACAAGGGGCGCAGGGCCAAGGCAGAAGGGGCCGCAGAAGATGCCACTATCCTGCTGCCAGGGTTTACAGGCGGTGAAGCAACTACCTCAATATGCCTGAGGTGCAGTGCCGAAGGAGGCTCCGTCTCTCAAGGGAGACAGTGAACAATATCTGTCAGATGATAGAGCCTGAGATCTCCCCTAACTGTGTGGGTGGACACCCCATGCCAGCGGCTCTGAAGGTCACAGCTGCCCTCAACTTCTATGCCTCTGGCTCCTTCCAGGGCTCGGTGGGTGATCTTTGTGGTGTCTCCCAATCAGCTGTCCACACTTGTGTCAAGCAGGTCACAGACGCTCTGTTCAGATAGGCATTGACATTCATCCACTTCCGCTGGGACCAGGCCCAGCCAGACACAGTGAGCCAGAGGCTTTGCGGCCATTGCTGGCTTCCCCCGTGTCCAGGGTGCTATAGACTGTACACATGTGGCCATCAAGGTGCCAGCAGGTGAGCCCAGTGCCAGACAGGAAGGGCTTCCACTCCATGAACGTGCAGATAGTGTGTGACCACAGGATGCAGATTCTACAAGTCTGTGCAAGGTACCCAGGCAGCTCCCACGATGCCTACATCCTCAGACACTCCCAGGTGCCGGGGCTCTTCAGTGCTCCAGCCCGGCTGGATGGATGGCTGCTGGGTGACAAGGGCTATCCCCTCAGAAGGTGGCTCATGACGCCTCTCCGCCATCCAATATCAGAAGCTGAGCAGCGCTACAATAGGAGCCACGGCACCACAAGGGCTGTGGTGGAGAGAGCCATTGGTCTTCTCAAGATGCGCTTCTGATGCCTGGACCGCTCAGGGGGCGCACTCCAGTATCCCCCAGACCGTGTCTCGGTGATAGTGGTTGCATGCTGCACTCTCCACAATCTTGCGCTGGAAAGGGGGGACACAGTGGACGATGAAGATGTCGACGCAGTGGCTGTGGCTGCACACGATGTGTCCAGCAGTGAGTCCGAGGATGAACACACACAGGGAAATGCTGAGGGGGGAGACGCTGACCCGGGCAAACTCCAGGGTGGCAGAGACACCCGGGAGGCTTTAATCCAATGAACCTTCAGCTAGCACAACACAGATGGATCACCAGGACAAGCCTGGGCTGTCGGCTCGATACTCGACAACTAAGTGCCAAATCTTCCAGGTTAGGAACAGTAACTAAGGTCCTTGTTAATAAAGCTGAATGTCCAACAAAATACTCATTACATTATTGGAAACCATCCACCCGCAGAAGGACAGAAGCAACCTCAGCCATGGGGACATTTCTGAATTTAATATTACAACCAAAGGAACTTAATGAAGCAAAATGACAAAGGTGTTAAAAATCACACCAACTCATAAAGAACTCATCTTGGGCCAACACAAAAGCATCAGTGATAAACCCGTGGTGCCTAAGGTGCCTTATGTTTACATTTCCGGGTGCTACGTCTTGGTGCTGCCCCATCGCTGGGAGTGGCATCTGAGACAGCTGCTGACTCTGCTGTCCTGTTGGCCTCGATGACCTTGGCGGTCGTCCTCTGGCCCGTGGAGCCTGTGCTGGCCCCGCCTGGGAGGGGGCTGCCAGTTCCACAGCCGGCATCTCCCCAGTCATCGCAGCCTCACCGGATGTGACGGTCACTGGGAGAGGGGTGGAGGAGCTGCCACCCTCATCTGGAGCGCCCTGAGAGGTGCCCGCAGAGACGACAGGTAGCTGCTGCGCCAACGCGAAGTCGCTTCGGACCTCTCTGCTCACTGTGGGTGGATGGGCACCGAGCTGCGAAACTTTGTGCCCAGACCATCTCCCACACTGGCACTGACCAGCTGAGGTCAATGCCGATGTGAGGTCATGCTGCTCTGAGTGCATCCCCAGGAAACCCTGATGAGAGTCGCCACTCTCTCCATGGAGGACGCATGGTGCTCGGACATGTGGCTCATTGCTTCGGTGATCGTCCGTGTAGACTCCTCCACCATGGACACCAAGCCAAGCACAGCCTCATGTATCTCCTCCAGATGCTCCCGCACACCCGGCCGCATTTCCTGCAGCTGCTGCGTCGCGGACGACTCCAGAGGCACATCATCAGGCATCGACTGAGCATGTACCTGGTCCCCTGCAGTCCTCCGACTGCTGGCACCATGGGCACTCTCTGTCTCTGCCAGCTCCTCCAGCGACTGTGAACTGCCCTCACCGCTGTGCCCAGGGACACCAGCCGATGTTCTAATTCCCACTGAAGTGCTAGTATCTGCGCTGGTGCCTGCCTGGCAGAGATGGTGTGACGCTGGTGAGATTTCAGGGCCCTCGGGTGTGAGAGGGGGGTCTCTGCTGCTCCTCCTCCCGGCCCTGCTCCACTGATGCTGAAAGAAGAACAAGGACATTGGATCAGTTAATGTGGAGACAATGTCAATGTGCATCCCTGTCCCCAGGATCATTATGTGCTCATCCTTCCATAAGCAATGGTCAAGCCATGTTGCAAACTTCAATCGCTGAACATTCAGCACTGCCATGGCTGTTGGTAGAACAATGGTGACCTCACTGCTGGGCAAACAGACCTGCCCGTGGCACCCCAGCCTCACCAACACCGGTGGACCTAGGGGCATGGTGTCTGTCCAAATCTAGGGCCTTCTGACTGAAGCGGCTGAGAATCGCCAACTGTGCCAGGCCCTCCGCCAGTCCTCACCTGCTCGGCCACATTATGAGCATTCTTCTCCTGAAAATGAGAGAAGAGCATTGATTAGTGCAAATTGCACACGGACTCTCTTCGCGCACGGCCCACCCCAACCAGAGTGGGACATATCTGGGCTCCAGAGCCTCCTCACCCCGCTGCTGCCGAACACTCAAAGATGCTAGGCCTGTTCCCCACCCACCCACCACCACCCCTCTTGGCCACATGCTGCCTACATCACATTAGGCACCACACAGTCTAACTTTCCACAGCAAGGAGGCGCAAGCACGTGGAGCCCAGAGGGCAACAGATCGATCGGTGCCAACGCCACCTTGAAGCTCCCCTCCCAGCATCTCATCACCCCGACTTGGACATGTCCTGGAGTTCCAGCACTGTGCCCAGGTGCAGCTCCTCCAGGTTGCCCCCAAACCAGTCATGTGGGTCTCAGTGTAACACATGCTGCGGGTGCAGAACCCATCTCTTCACCACCCTCTCAGGCTGACCTCAGCATGGGCAATATCTGCTGGCCCACCCAGCGAAGGACACAGGCCGTCAATGATTCAATGCAGTCGCTACACTCAGACTTGGTGGGGGGATGGTGGGGGGTGCAGAGGGGGCGGTGAGGGCAGCAGGTGGGGGTGAAAGCTGACCTGCTGGGTTAAGTGACCAATGCCAACTTGGTCCTCACCCTTCCCAAGCGCAACAGGTCATTGAAGCGCTTGCGACACTGGACCCAGGTGCGCCGCACCACATCACGGGAGCTCACCACCTCCGCCACCTCCTCCCAGGCACATTTCGTCATGTGGGGGGGCCTCCTCCTCCCATCCTTGGATATGAGGACCTCCCACTGCATTGCCACCTCCTCGAGGAGGGCAGCCAGGCAATTATCGGAAAAACGAGGGACACACTGGCCCCCCCAGCCCTACCCTCTGGCCTGGCCTGTCCCGCTGCCCTACCCTCCTGCCTGGCCGGCTCACCAGCAGCGCTCTGGGGAGCCCTTCCACTGGCCGTGATTCACAGCCTTTGAGAGGCTGCAGCAGCTTTTTAAAACAGGCCACCCGGGTCGACGTTGGACACGGGCAAATCGGCCAGGCAGACTTCGCACTTCTCATGAAACCTCCTCCAAGGACTGGGATGAGATTCCCATTATTCAATAAAATAAAAATATATGGACAACATTTTTATCATCTATACGCTCAGCTGCCTGATTGTGATGCTTGGACACTTATTCCTTGATTTTCAAAACTTTATTTCATGGTTTTCAGGTCTGCAGCTCCCTGAGGCCATTCTCTGCCGTCAGGGAGCTTTCTCTCTGCTATAAGCAAAATACTGCGGATACTGGAAATCTGAAACAAAAATAAAAATAGCTGGAAAAACTCAGCAGGTCTGACAGCATCTGCGGAGAGGAACACGGTTAATGTTTCGAGTCCAAATGACTCTTCATCAGAACTAAGGAAAAATAGAAAAGAGGTGAAATATAAGCTGGTTTAAGGGGGGGTGGGACAGGTAGAGCTGGATAGAGGGCCAGTGATAGGTGGAGATAACCAAAAGATGTTATAGACAAAAGGACAAAGAGGTGTTGACGGTGGTGATATTATCTAAGAAATATGCTAACGGAGACATTAAGGGTAGAAAGCAGGACGAGCAAGGGACAGATAGCCCTAGTGGGGGTGGGGTGGGGTGAAGGAATCGAAATAGGCTAAAAGGTGGAGATAAAACAATGGATGGAAATACATTTAAAAATAATGGAAATAGGAGGGAAAAGAAAAATATATTTTAAAAATATTAATTATTGGAAAAAGGGGGATCGGAAAGGGGGTGGGGATGGAGGAGAGAGTTCATGATCTAAAATTGTTGAACTCAATATTCAGTCCGGAAGGCTGTAAAGTGCCTAGTCGGAAGACGAGGTGTTGTTCCTCCAGTTTGCGTTGAGCTTCACTGGAACATTGCAGCAGGCCAAGGACGGACATGTGGGCATGAGAGCAGGGTGGAGTGTTGAAATGGCAAGCGACAGGGAGGTCTGGGTAATGCTTGCGGACAGACCGAAGGTGTTCCGCAAAGCGGTCACCCAGTCTGCGTTTGGTCTCTCCAATGTAGAGGAAAATGCATTGGGAGCAACGAATGCAGTAGACTAAATTGAGGGAAGTGCAAGTGAAATGCTGCTTCGCTTGAAAGGAGTGTTTGGGCCCTTGGACGGTGAGGAGGGGGAATTAAAAGGGAAGGTATAACACCTTCTGCGGCTGCATAGGAAGATGCCGTGGGAGGGGGTTGAGGTGTAGGGGGTGATGGAAGAGTGGACCAGGGTGTCCCAGAGGGAACAATCCCTGCCGAATGCCACCAGGGTGGGTGAAGGGAAGATGTGTTTGGTGGTGGCATCATGCTGGAGTTGGCAGAAATGGCGGAGGATGATCCTTTGAATGCAGAGGATGGTGGGGTGATAAATGAGGACAAGGGGGACCCTATCATGGTTCTGGGAGGGTGAGGAAGGTGTGAGGGCGGATGCATGGGAGATGGTCTGGACACGGTTGAGGGCCCTGTCAACCACCGTGGGTGGAAAACCTCGGTTAAGGAAGAAGGAAGACATGTCAGAGGAACTGTTTTGGAAAGTGGCATCATCAGAACAGATGCGATGGAGGCGAAGGAACTGAGAGAATGGGATGGAGTCCTTACAGGAAGCGGAGTGTGAGGAGCTGTAGTCAAGGTAGCTGTGGGAGTCGGTAGGCTTGCAATGGATATTGGTGGACAGTCTATCATCAGAAATTGAGACAGAGAGGTCAAGGAAGGGAAGGGAAGTGTCAGAGATGGACCATGTGAAAATGATGGGGGTGGTGGAAATTGGAAGCAAAAATAATACATTTTTCCAGGTCCAGACGAGAGCATGAAGCAGCACCGAAGTAATCATCGATGTACCGGAGAAAGAGTTGTGGGAGGGGGCCGGAGCAGGACTGGAACAAGGAATGTTCCACATACCCCATAAAGAGGCAGGCATAGCTGGGGCCCATCTCAGCGCTCAGCCCGCGCCTGCATCAACGTCATTGCCTGCCCTCCTCCGGCCCCCCTACCCCTGCAGCGCTGAGCTTCTCAGCATGTGTCTCACACTAGCTGGCTGTAATTGGCCAGCAGGGTGAAATCACACCCAGGGGAAGATCGCGCTTGGCGGTCCATTTCCCGCCCACTCCCAGGCCTGCCAATCACGCCAGCCGCTGAGCTGAAAATTCAGGCCTCAGTTACGACAGAAAATCCAGATAGCTTGTATCTACTACATTACCATTGTCTACTCTCTCTGCGATCTCCTCAAAAAGTTCAATAAAGTTGGTCAACTAGGACTTTCCTTTTTGAAATCAACGTTGACTACTCTTTGTTCTATTACTTATTCCTAGATGTTCTTCTATTCCCTCTTTTAGTAAGGATTCCATTATTTTTGCCACAACTGATATTAAACTGGCTGGTCTATAATTCCCTGAACATTTTATGTTTCCCTTTTTAAATACGTGGATTACATTAACTATCCACTGGCCCTCTGGCACTATACCTTTTTCTAACAAATTATTAAACATGAGTAGTAATGCCTCTGCTATCTCTTCCCTAGATTCTTTTGAAACATATGGATGCAATCCATCTGGACCAGGGGTTTTACTCTCTTTGGTTTTGTTGAGCTTATTCAATACACCCCCTATATTTTTTTTTATTTTAAATGCACTTACCTCCCTTAGTCATCTCATTATTAAATGCCATGTCTGCCTGTTCGATCTCCCTGCTAAATATCAAAACAGAATAATGACTTAATATTTCTGCTATCGCTCTATCATTTCTGCTTTCGCTTTGCCATGATCCTGTTAATCCCTTAGCAGCTCTAATCCCATCACAGCCTTCCCCTTTTATTGAAGCAGCTGTAAAATACTTTGCTATTTTGTTTTAAGCTCCTTGCAAATTTAATTGCATATTTCCTTTTTGTCTTCCTGATTGTTTATTTGACTTTTCTTACCTCTTCATAGTTCCTCTTACCTTGCACTCCTCTGCCGTCCGCATACTTATTTGTATATGTGCTGCCAAAGCTGAACTCGTCCGGCCTTCAGCCAACTGAGAAAAATAATAAAAATAGAATACTGCGGGCGCTGGAAATCTGAAATTAAAACGGAAAATGCTGGAAAAACTCAGCCGGTCTGGCAGCGTCTGTGGAGAGAGAAGCAGAGTGAACGTTTCGAGTCCAAGTGACTCTTCCGATTTTCTGACAGAAAGAATGTTTTGAGGGCCAGGATCTTGAAGCTAATGCTGAGGTCATTCTTTACCAGGGGGCAGTGGTCCCTGCGCTCCTAAATGGTTTGGCAACTTGGGATAGCAGATGAGGGGCAACAAGTCATTGATGCCCAGCTGATATTGTATGCAACTGAAGATGCAATGTGCCCAAACAGAGTGCAGGGAAAATATAACTACTGGGACTTCATAGGTGAATAAAAACATAAGGGAACAAAAACATAAAGGAGCATACAATAAGCATGTCTTCCTCTTCTTAGACTGTCCCCCGGGATCGAGAATGACTTGCTTCCACGCTCCAGTTTAATGGGTCCTGGGATGGCTGATAAGTCCAACGTGCAGCCTGCAGGCTCTGCCATGTGCGGGGCGGGTGGTACTTGAAGGGTGGGGAAAATGGGTGTTTGCTGGTTTGTGCACTCCCTCTGAGGCCTCAACTCCGCCTCGGCACGGCAAAGTCTCTCGATGTGCCCCGGCGCCTGCCCGACCGAACCTTCTCCATTTCGGTGGGTCACAAGCCAGGGTTTCCCATGAGTGGGGGTGTCTGACCTCTTCAGGGATGCTTAGAGGACGTCCCTAAAGCGTTTCCAGGCTGCTCCTGGGAGCGTCCTATCATGACCAAGTCCCAGGTAGAGCATTTGCTTCGGGAGTCTCGTGTCGGACAAACAAATGACATGTCCTGCGCAGAACTTTGAAGAAGAGTCACGTTGGACTCGAAACGCTCGCTCAGTTTCTCTCTCCACAGATGCTAGCAGGGCTGCTGAGCTTTTCCAGCACTGTCTGTACATAGAGAAGTAGTTAGACACAAACCCACACTGTCGATGATACTTACAAAGTCTTGCCAATGTGTGGACTTCCTATGGATGCCACACTTATTTCCTGTAACACATTCCCCATTGCACCTTCCTCCTACCCTTATAAAATACTGTAGCTGTGACTCAGCACAAACAGCAATGCAAGAGATGTGTAAAACAACAAAAAATATACACGTATGCATCATATATATAAACAAAAAAGACGTGCATTTATCTATTCATAGCCTCAGGACATTCCGAAGCGCTTTTCAGCCAATAAAGTACTTTTTGAAATGTAGTCACTGGGGAGAATTCTCTCCCCGTCCTGGGGGTTGAGGGGATGCGGTTGGACAGGACCGGGCGTAGCCAGTTGCCACCCACGATCGGCTGCGTGTCACTATTTTACGTGGGCAGGCTAATTAAGGCCCGCCCAGCGTGACAGATACCCAGAAGCGCTGTAGGCTGAGTCGGGGCCTGCTCGAAAAGAGCGCGGAATTCAACCTGAGGCACAGAGCTGCCTCAGGGAGATTAGTTTCGGAAAATTTTAAGAAAGAAAATAAAAATGTTTTAAGACACGCCCCCCCTCATGTGGCAGTGTCACATGAGCTGGGACATGTTAGTGAGTTTTATTTAAAAATTTTATGAGACTTTAAAAACCTCCATGAAACCCCGCCCCTCCCGTGGATGAGGTTTCATGATAAATGCGAAGGCCGCCTGGGCTCTTCACCTGCCCCCTCCCTCCCGCCAACCTTAAGGTTGGACGGGCAGCTCAGCTAATTAGTTTAATTGGTGTTTAAATGACCTTAATAGGCCTTAGACAGTTCGGCGGGCGCGCAGCCGACTACGGCGCACGCCCGCCGAACTCAAAACCCGAATGACGCGCGGTGACATCAGGACGCACGCCTGACATCACCGTGTGCCATTTTACGCATCGGCGAACGGGCCCCGCCCCCCACTCGCCGACCCAAAGATTCTGGCTGTTGTAATACAGGGGACACGACAGCCAATTTGCACACGACAAGCTCCCCAAAAAAGCAATGCGATGATGACCAGCTCACCTCTGTTTTAGCAATTTTGGTCGAGGAATAAATATTGGCCAGGGCACTGGGGATAACTTCCTGTTCTTCCTGGAAGTAGTGACATGGGATCTTTTACACCCACCTGAGAACATAGGCAGGGCCTTGGTCATGCCTAATGCCTCACCTGAGCTGAACAATAGGCAGCGGGGATGGGGGGCAGTGGAACAGCTCACCCACCCCACCCTCTGAGAAGCAGAGTTACAATGGAGCCAACCCGCTCCAGGCCAGCCCAACCCGCAGCCATAATATGCAGCGGGTGGGCTAAACGAGGGCCGAGTGGGCCTTCTGCCCCTCACCGCGGAGGAAGCCCCGCCCTCTGGAGCTGCCAGCCAATCCGATTGGCCAGGAGCTCCATCGGGTCCCAGCAGCGCCAAGAGCACGTCAGTGGCCACTGCCAGGACTGCAAGTGGAGGAGGAAGAAGGCCCAGGGATCCCCAAAGTGCTGTTCAGTCCAGGGCACTGAGGGCTTTGGCAGGTCGACAGAGGGGTCTGGGTTGGGGGCTCGGTTTCAGGTTGTGAGGGGTTAGGAAGAAGGAGGGGAGGGTTCCATCTTAGGCGGACTGCCCCCCTACTCGCAAAGGGCAGACCCCAAAGATTGAACCTCCCCTTCCTTCCCGCCCTTTGATGAATGTAGTTAAAAAAAAATCTGGCTGCCAACTCCCGCACCAAATGTTTTATGGCGTTGGTAACAAGACTAGCAGACCCTCGATTACCTATTTAAATATGGAGGGAGGGCCGCCGATTTCAGCTCCCACCCACCCCCTGTATTATGGGGGTGAGCTCAGGGGTGGGTGGGAAACCCTCCCAGTTTTATGTACCCCGCCAACCAGAAACAAGTCCGGCGGGGGCACATGAAACGCAGCCCAACATCTCCGACAGTTGCAGCGCTCCTTCCATCGTGTACTGCAATGTCAGGATGGATTGTTGTGCTCATATCCTAGGAAGGGACTTAAATCTACAATCCTCTGATGCAGAAGCGAATGGGCTACAACTGAACTTCCATTGACACAAATAAATATATAATATATATATGTATATATATATATACACATGCGCATGTATACGTGCATGCAATAATATACATGTACACTGACATATACACATACGGACAATACAACATACGAATTAGAAGCAGGAGTAGGCCATTCGGCCCCTCAAGCCTGCTCTGCCATTCAATAAGACCATGGCTGATCTGATTGTAACCTCAACCCCACATTCCTGCCTACCCCTGACAGCCTTTCACCCCCTTGTTAATCAAGAATCTACCTAGCTCTGCTTTAAAAAATGTTCAAAGACTCTGCTTCCACTGCCTTTTAAGGAAGAGAGTTCCAAAGACCCACTATCCTCTGAGAGGAAAACATTTTTCATCGTCTCTTGTCTTAAATGGATGACCCCTTATTTTTAAACAGTGACCCCTAGTTCTAGATTCCCCCACAAGAGGAAACATCCTCTCCACATCCACCCTGTCATACAGATACACATGCAGATGAACATATGGACACTTGCACACGCAACCTAGTATTGAGTTGACTACAGTCTGCCACGGTCACAATTACTGAACTGAGGTCTCTTTGTCTCCAGCTAGGAAATGCACTCGCTGTTTCTCATTTATTGATTGGCTGATGATTGTCCAGCCTCTGGGCTCGACAACATGTTGTTTTGCCAGGCAGGGCTTTTAATGTCCTGCAACAGATGTGGAAACCTACCACAAGCCAAATATTACGTGACTCCTGCAATTTATTTTTTTAAGAGCATCTGCCCACTCTCACAAATCTGCTTTTTATTGCAGGAGTGTTTTATAAGCAGTTGAGCCAGTGCAGTTTTGAAGTCAACTAAAAACTGGTTAATTAGATGTAATTAAAATGTTATATTCACTGGGAGCCAGATATAATTTTGTTCCAGTTTTGTTAGCATTATCATGAGGGTTGTCAGTACTAAATAGCGTGTATTATACCAACTGTGTTCAGATAATAACCATCTGCATCTCGTCCAATGCAATATCAGTGAAAGAAGCATCAACCTTTAGCAGAAATGCTTATCTCGAACCTACAGGACCTAAAACTTATGAGCGGTTCAATTTGTCTGATGTAATACTGATTTCCTGATCCCAATACTGCAATGGCAGGTTTGGAATTGGCAGGTTTACTTCCACTGCTTCGTGCTGACCAGACAGAACCTCCCACGCTGCACATATTTTGTCGCTATTTAACCTTATCCAGGCAAGCTTGGGTCCGATGTCAGGAGCTGCTCAGGATACGAGAGGAAACTGGAATGAGATGCTCCATTAAATTTTAAAAGGCAAATAACCCCACCCCGGGTCAAATATTTTCTTTTAAGAAAGCATTTTTTAAATTTAAGACAATAGTTTTTTTTGACTGCAATTTGTAGCATTTCTCAATGGCAAGAGGGGGCCAGATTTTTGCCTAGTGATGGAGGCGGGAATGGGGTCACGAACGACAAAAATCTCTTCAACTAAGCTTTCGGTCATCTCTCCTAATACCGGTGTCAAATTTTATGTCACTTCTGTGAAGTGCCTTGGGCATTTTACCTAATTAAAGTCACTACACAAATGCAAATGATTCTTGTTGGATAAATTAGTCTTATTCACCTCCTTCCCTCCAACCAAGAGGGCAAATGGGGCTTCAGTTATTCAAAAGTCATTCAAAAGGGAGCATTTGCGACACTGCAGCACTCCCTTCATACCGCACTGGCGTGTTAGCCTGAATATCCTGCTCCAGTCATTGGAGTGGACTTGCACCCACAGCCTTTTGGCACAGAGGCAAGAGTGGGCAATGGTTTGTACTTGATTTACTTAAAACAATTTTAAATGATCTAACTTCCTCCGTCTAATGTAATATTGCCAGATTTATTTGTGCATTTTATTAATAATCAATCATTCAACCTAAATTAACGTGTCCATTGTGAACAAGTTAAACAACTGCCCTTTTAGTGTACAAAAGGAGCACTTATTCAAACATACTCGTTACTTTGATTTTCTCTGTGCTATTTTAAAGGATTGGTTAATAAACATGTATGGGTTCCCAGGAAACAGTCACAAACTCATTTGTTTTAAATAGGTTAATGACGTGCTACCATAATATAGTGAAAAAAATGCACTGCTAATGTTTTATTTGCTCGACAATTCTTCTCGAAGGGTGGGTATGATGCTTGATAGGAAACATTGCGACCATTAAAAAAAGCGTAAAGCATGCAGCACACGTTGCAATGTTCCCATCTAATTACTCCGTAAGAGTGTGTACACAAATCTAATTGAATCCTAGTTGGCTGACAGAGCACATCTATTATGAGAGTTGTGTAGTTAGTGCATTCATAAAGAGGCTGATCTTTTATTGCAGCACTGAATATTGGAAACAAAACCATCATATAAAGGCTCCAAATCATGCGGGCACATCGATCGCATTTGAGTTTCATAACTTTAACTTTGGCATCTTTAATCTTCACACTATATGCGTTGGGCATATGTCAATGGAGCCTAGTTGCAAGAGAAAACTAATGTGAAGCCCTTGCCTCTGCATTTTTTCAACAAAGTGTCACAAGATATGGCGGAAAAGGCTGCAGTTGCCATCGGCGGGTCAAACATTGCTTTCCTCATCTGACTTTGGGATGATTTTGCACTAAAGGAGATTTGATGGAGGTGTTTAAAACCATAATGGATTTGGGTAGAGTAAATCATTAGCAGAATGCTGCAACTTTCAAACAAGCACCAAGACGTAGCTTGTCTGGTGGTGAGAAGGGCGCTCACCATCACATCCTTCCCGCGTGCCTGAAGTCTCTCCGCCCACTGCACGCTGCCCTCTGAGCGGCTGCCGTGGGGAAGACACCGCCGCTTGCCTCCGCCTGGAGTGTGCCTTTGCAAAGAAGGTCTGGAAAGCGACGCAGCGGTTGTTGTCGAAGTTCATGCCGAGCGGCTCCATGACGCAGGACACTGTGCTCCACGGGCTGTTCCCAGGGCCACACATTGAGGCAAATATCAACCACGGCTCGAGGGTCATCAATTCAATGGGCAGAATTTTACGGCCTTGCTTTGGCAGAAGGTAAAATCCCGCTGTCATAAAATTTCACTAAATGAAAGATCGAGAGGACTAGAATATAAAAGCAGGGATGTGCTGCTGAGGCTTTAAAAGGCTCTGGTCAGACCACATTTAGAATATTGTCAGCAATTTTGGGCCCCGTATCTCAGGAAGGATGTGCTGGCCCTGGAGAGGGTCCAGAGGAGATTCACGAGAACGATCCCAGGAATGAAAGGCTTAACATATGAGGAACGTTTTAAGACTCTGGGTCTATGCTCGATGGAGTTTAGAAGGATGAGGGGGGATCTGATTGAAACTTACATAATACTGAAAGGCCTGGATAGAGTGGACGTGGGGAAGATGTTTCCATTAGTAGGAGAGACTAGGACCCGAGGGCACAGCCTCAGAGTAAAGGGAAGACCTTTTAGAACAGAGATGAGGAGAAACTTCTTCAGCCAGAGAGTGGTGAATCTATGGAATTCATTGCCACAGAAGGCTGTGGAGGCCAGGTCATTGAGTGTATTTAAGACCGAGATAGATAGGTTCTTGATTAGTAAGGGGATCAAAGGTTACGGGGAGAAGGCGGGAGAATGGGGTTGAGAAACTTATCAGCCATGATTGAATGCGGAGCAGACTCGATGGGCCGAATGGCCTAATTTCTGCTCCTATGTCTTATGGTCTTATATTATTTGGTCTGCACAAAGCCTGTTGTATTCCAATGATGAAGAGTCATACCGACTCGAAATGTTAACTGTATCCCTCTCCGCAGATGCTATCAGACCTGCTGAGTTTTTCCAGGTATTTTTGTTTTCGTTTCAGATTTCCAGCATCCGCAGTATTTTGCTTTTATCTTAATGTATCCCATGTTGTTGCAATTGTATTGAGGCAGCTCAGAGCGCAACATGTTCTGTAGAGAAAAGTTGAATATCATTGCACTTTCTGTAATGACCATTTTGAAATCTTTTGGAATGTTCTTTTAGATATTTTATGAATAAAGTATATGTTTGGAGAAAAAAATAGTAAAGCCGTTTCCATTGGCTGAAGGACCTATAGCTTATTGGCACAGAGATGAATGGATTGGGAAAAGGACCTGAGGTGACATGAGGAAAATCCTTTTCATGCAATGAGATGTTAGGATTTGGAATGTACTGCCTGATGGGGTGGTGGAAACAGTTTCAACGTTAGGCTTCAAAAGGGAATTCGTTAAAACCTTAAAGGAGAAAAAAGTAGGGTTACAGTGTAAGCGCAGGCAGTGGGAATAATTGGGTTGCTGATTGAAAGAGTCAGCTTGGGCTTGATGGGCCAAATGGACTCCTTCTGCATTATAGCATTCTATGATTCAACAATTTTGAAGCACTTAGCATGAATTTGCCTTTTAACTTTGTTCCAAGGTGACATGTAGTACAGAAAGTAAGCGACGTGTTCGAAGATCCATGTTGGGATACATGAGAATTTGTCGGCATTTGCATTCAGTTGGTTTGGTGATGCTCTTATTTAACTTCTCAGGATGTCTTACAACGCATGCTGTAGTCAATAAAACAGGATTAACACTAAAAGTTTAACAAATATGTCTTTACAAATTCCATCTTCAATCTCCTGGTACAGCAGCCTAGAACAAACCTGCTGTGCAATTTGATAAATTGTGAAGGAAATATCTCCAAACTACACATAAACACCACAGTTAAATAAAGTACTCATTTTCTATCATTAGCTACAGCAGACAATTGGGCATTATTTTTTATGATATTGGTTAGAAATTTTCCTTTTAATAATTAATAGTGCTGTGAAGACTTAATAGAAGCCATCTTTTCAATGAAGAATTGGGTCTTTGGTTGTCATGGCTGTGAACGCAAGGACCACTTTAACTATCTTCCTGTTTGTTGACAGCACCCCGGTTGTTAGGGAAACCTTTCCTAAGTAGCGCGCCATTTTCAGTAACGCCCGGGGTAGGATTTTCCGTTCGGTGTGTGGGAGCGGGCCCCGGATACCGGGATGTAAAATGACGCGCGGTGACTTCAGGCGTGCATCCCGACGCCACCGCGTGTCATCCCGATCTTTCTTTCGGCGGGCGGGCACCGGAGTTGGCTGCGCACCAGCCGAACTGTCAAAGGCCTGTTAAAGCCAAAAATAAACCAATTAAAGACATTGACAGGGCTGCCCCGTCCAACCTTAAGGTTGGCGGGGGGCAGGCAAAGAGCCCAGGCGGCTTTCGCATTTTTCATAGAACATCATCCATGGGCGGGACGAGGTTTCATGAGGGGTTTATTACATTAATAAATATTTTTCGAACATTTCAAAAACATGTCCCAGCTCATATGACGCCGAGGGGACATGTGTAAACGATTTTTTAGCGTCTTTATTTAGAATTCACTTCATGGAATGAATCTCCCTGAGGCAGCTCTGTGGCTCAGGGAGATTTCTGCGCCCGTTCGCGCACACGTGTAAAAGAGCGCGGGCTCCGACTCTTCCTCCTCCCCCCCCGCCCGCACAGGTAGCGTTGAGTGCTTCCGGGTGCACATCACGTTGGGCGGGCCATAATTGGCCCACCCACGTAAAATGAGGGCGCGCAACCAATCGCGGGTGGCGATCGGCTCCACGCCCACTCCCGACCAGCAAGCCCGACGGGGAGAAAGTTCTCTCCCTGGTTGAAGACGCCAGTGTTATTATAGCTGACCATTCTGATGGGAGCAACTTCTTAACCTCGCCAAGGATAATATGCGCACGTGAAATTACTTTAGTACAGCTATTATTTTAAATAGTCGTTTGGTAGGACAGAACTAGAGTACTGCTGAGAAAAAGGAACATGCTGTCGATAAAAGCAAAATACTGCAGATGTTGGACATCTGAACCAAAAACAAAAATTGCTGGAAAAACTCAGCAGGCCTGACAGTATCTGTGGAGAGGAAGGCAGAGTTAACGTTTCGAGTCCGGATGACTCTTAATCAGAACATGCTGTCAAAAGTTTTTGCTTTGCGCTCATCAGGACAGTTCACAAGAATACCAACAATAAAGGGAACAACAATTTATACTGCATGAGGAGAAAGTGGCTGATGAGTGCAAGGTGAAAAGTTTCGACAGTATGTCTCTTTTTTTTTAGCAATACTATTATGTTAATTAGAAACCATATTCTGTGTCAGGATTTGAAGTATGTGCTAAGTCTAGCCTTGTCCTTCCGCTTGCTATCCCCGGGCAAGACTGCATGAGATGTCTATCAGCTGAATTAGTAGCAGTAGGACACTCCTGGGAATGAGGTGGCAGTCACTTCATAGCAACCAAAGCTTGGAGATGGCCATGTTTCTTTTTGGCTACATGTACAAGCCTTCTGAGGAGCCAGTGTTTTAAGAGCGTTATCTGTGCTCTTTCCTACGGTCACACTGGCACTGGATGTTTGAGTCAGCATCTGCAGGAAAACAGACCGAAATGGTCCAAATGGAACTCTATGGGCAGAATTTCACATTCAGGGTGCAGGTGAGCACCCGACACGCCAGAACGTAAAATGACGCGCAGTGACGTTGTGCGTGCGTCCCGTCATCATCACGAACTTGCGCGATATTTTGATGGGCGGAGTTGGCTGTACACCCACCAGCCGACAATTGAAAGGCCTATTAAGGCCGTTAACCTGGTAATTAACCTGAATTTTACCCTGCCCGTCTAACCTTACGGTTGGCAGGCGGGCGAAAAGGCCAAGCGGCCTCCACGTTTTTTTAGGAAACCTCATCCACGGGCGGGATGAGGTTCCCTAAAGCTAATACTGATGAAGTAAAAACTTTATTTTGAAAATAAAAACATGCTCCATCTCTTGTGACACATTCACATGAGGGGACGTGTTTCATTCAATTTTTTAATGTCCTTATGTATTTGTTTAAAAAGCACTTCGATCTCCCTGAGCGCTCTTTCGCGCGCATGCGCCAACTGCGTGCTGGGTCCGACTCTCCCTCCTCCCCCGTGCCTGCACGGGTAGCGCTCAGTGCTACTGCTCGCCATCCACGCAGGGCGGGCCTTGATTGGCCCGTCCGCGTGAAATCACGGGTGCGGAGCCAATCACGGGCGGCGGTCAGCTCCGCTCCGACCCCGCCCACTCCCGCCGAGCCCACCCGACGAATGGAAAATCCTGGCCTATGTGATGCTACAAATTAGCCACAATATTTTAGATCTTAGGGCAGGACACTGTGATCTGGAACCTCAGACCTCTACGGTAGGAGTTGGAGCTTTCACAGAAGAAGCACCAACTACCCCTGGGCCCAGCTTCAAGGACCCTTTGCCGCAGATGAATCTGGAACTGGCACGTAGCGGACTGCAGAGCTTTAGATCCATCTGGAATGACCTGCACCTGCTGCTCCTGGACACCCTCATCCAAACAGTGCCTCCCTCCTGAGCCCAGGTAGCCCAAAAGAATTTGTACCTCGCCACAAAGGAATCCAGAAGCTTCCATTGGCCCCACAGGCCAGTCTGCTGGAGAAAGCTTTCTGTCCGGTTCTACATCTGTTTTGACAGATGCCTACATATTTAAAATGCTGGGCTCCTTTAAATGCTGCGGTAGAATTCTAGTTCCCATCCTAGAATGAACGGGCCCTCAGTCAGAGGTGCTCCTTATGCCCAAAGCTTACTCAATAAGGCTGACCCTCGAACTTATAGCGGAGTAGAGAGATCAACTCTACTGAATGAATCACATCCTGTTTCATCTCTAGTTAACCTTGTTCCCAATTAGAATATTTACTGTCCAATCTCCTTCATTGAGGACAAGTACCAGAGGGCTGACAGTGTCTGTGGAATACATCCACACCCATTGCTTGATGGTAACACATCCGCCACCTTAAACATTCACTCCCTCCACCACCTACACACATTGGAAGCAGAGTGTACCACCTACAAGATGCACTCCAGTAGCTCGCCAGGGCTTCTTCCACAGCACCTTCCAAACCTGCCACCTCCACGACCTAGAAGGATAAGGCCAGCAGCCACATTGGGAACACCGCCACCTGCAAGTTTCCCTCCAAGACACACACCCATCCTGACTTGGAACAATGTCGCTGTTCTTTCATTGTCGCTCGGTCAACAGCCTGGAACTCCCTCCCTGGGAGCACCGCGGGTGTACCTACACAGGTTGGAGTACAGCGGTTCAAGAAGGCAGCTCACCAGCACCTTCTCAAGGCCCCATTAGAAATGGGCAACAAATACTAGCCTTGACCATGATCAAGTAAAAACAAATGCAGCCCCTGATAGGAGGAAAAGGGAAAGTTTGACTAGAAAGAAAGCAGCTGGAGAAATGTCTGTCCAGGATTTGGATGGAAGGCTGTAAAGATGTGACAAGGCACAGACGATCAAACACAATTGATTCATGTGCTGCTGAAACATGGGGGGACTGATACATAGAAAGCAATTTGCTGTGTTGTAAGCATGGGTTATAAGGTCACATTGATATGTACAGATTTCGACTTCTTTACCCTTGTGAGTTAGAGCTTTGTCTTCTTGGAGTTTTGACTGTGATCGAGCGCTTCCCTCCTGAATACCGCGAGTTGAATAGAATCAGTGTTAGGCTAAAGACTGTGCCTCATGGGGAAGATACTCCCAACCTGCCCTTTGGACTTCTTTCTGGTGATAGAACAACACAGAAGATATCACACATGATCTGGGGAAAAGTGGATTGATAGGCATTTTGTGTTTTCAAGGAATGGTTGCAAAAGCAGCCTGCAGTGTTAATACATCCCCTTGTTCTTGCACTCAAATTATTTTACCCCAAACAACACATCCAGTCACTGCATCATAGGGTTTGCTCATTGAAGTTTTTGTTCTTTCTTGGGATGTGGGCATCACTGGCAAGACCATTTGTTGCCTGCCCCTAATTACCCTTGAACTGAGTGACTTGCTCAGCCATTTCAGAGGGTAGTTAAGAGTCAATCACATTTCTGTGGGGCTGGAGTTACATGTAGGTCAGGCCAGGTAAGGAACAGCAAATTTCCTTCCCTAAAGAGTTTTTATGACAATCATTGATAGGTTCATGACACCATTTTTAAGACTATCTTTCAATTCCAGATTTTTATTAACTAATTGAATTTAAATTCCACTTGCTACCATGGCAGGATTTGAACACATGCCCACAGGGTGTGAGCCTGGACCTCTGGATTACTAGTCCAGTGAGATTACCACTACGCCACTGTCTCCCCTAAACGAACTGAGCCTTGCACAATAAAATCCTAGTTAATGGCCAGAGCCATTCCAATTGTCTGGATTTGAGTTGACGTCATGACTGGAGCTATATCATTCATGGAAATGGCACAGGCTGCATTTCCAAAATGTCCAAAAAGATTAACAAGATGCTTCATGAACTATATGTATCATGGTTCATGAGAAAGCACGATGGTGAAGCAGATTAAAGAAAGTGGCTGCCTCGGGTTGTAGCGTCTTTTCTGGTTCAGAGGCCTCGGCAGCTGAATAAACACACTGCCTTACTTCCCATCAGTCTGGAGTCAGATTGGAATGTGCACTATATCATGCTTGAGTCACAAGCCACTGCTTGTATCTTTTACAATAAAACGTCCTACTGTAATAAGCCGTGGACTGCTAACACGTTACTTGCTACCTTTGGAGGATAGTGGGCAAATCGTTGAAGGTAAGGGGCTATCTGTCTGAAGCAAATTTTCCAATATTTAGGTGAATTTTCAGCAATGGTGCAGAATGTGAATTCATCTTGACATGGATCAAGAATGTTTTTTTTTTCCTTAAATTGAGGAAAATCAGCCAGTGCTTCCTCTCCTGATTGCTGTTCAATGAGCCCTCTTTGAAAAGGCAGGCGCATGGACTTCAGGGTCCATCTCAGCTGTTACGCTTTCACCTTACGGCCACATGACCAATATCCTTTTCTACGTTTTGCCTCAGAGATGAGAAAACAGCAGTCATTCATTCAGTTAACATTAGAACACAAGAAATAGGAAAGGTAGGCCATATGGGTCTGTCGAGCCTACTCCACCATTCAACATGATCGTGGCTGACCTCGGGCTTCAACCCCATTTTCCCACCTGCTCCCAATATCCCTTAAATCCCTCAGGGAGCAAACTCTACCCATCCCAGCCTTAACTATATTCAACGATGAAGCATTCACAACCCTCTGGGGCACCCATCTGGTTCACTAATGCCCTTTAGGGAAGGAAATCTGCCATCCTTATCTGGTCTGGCCTATATCTGACTCCAGACGCAGATTTCCAAAGATTCACAACTCTTCCTCCTCATCTCAGCCCTAAATGATCGGCCCTTTATCCTGAGACTGCGTCCCTCATGCTTTAGCTTCTCTGGCCAGCAGAAACAATCCTTCAGTGTCTGCCCTCTCAAGCCCCTTCAGAATCTTATACCTTTCAATCAGATCGTATTTCATTCTTCTAAACGCAAGAGAATATAAGCCCAAATAAAAACAGAAAATCCTGGAAAAACCCAGCAGGTCTGACAGCATCTGTGGTAGAGAGAAACAGTTAACGTTTCGAGTCCGTATGACTCTTCTTCAGCTGAAAAAGGGTCATGAAGACTAAAATGTTAACTCTGCTTCTCCCTCCACAGACACTGTCAGACTTGCTGAGCTTTCCCAGCCTTTTCTGTTTTTATTTCAGATTTCCAGCATCCGCAGTATTTTGCTTTTTAACTAGAATATAAGCCCAATTTATTCAGCCCTTCATCACAGGACAAACCCTCTCAAGCAAGGACCAACTTGGGGAGCATTTGCTGTACCGCCTCCAACTCAAGTATATCCTTCCTTAAATATGGAGACCAAAACTGCACGCAGTATTCCAGATGAGGTCTCACCAAGGTCCTGTACAACTGTAACAAGACTTTGTTATTCCTGTATTACAGTACCCTTGCAATTAAGGCCGACATACCATTTGCTTTCCTAATTGATTGCTGTACCTCTTTGTGATGGTGGGTGTCACTGCTCGAGTTGGCATCTGTTGCCCATCCTTAGTTGCTCATGTCAGAGGACTATAAAGAGGCAACCGCACAGGCCTGGGTCTGGAGTCACATATAGGCCAAACTAGGTTTCCTCTCCAAAAAGGCACTAGTTTCTACAACAATCTGTTAGATTCGTGGTCACTTTCACTAATGCCATCGTTTTATTTTCAGATTATTGGGGTTTTTTTTTTCATAATGAATTAAAATGTTCAAATGGTGGGATTTTGCTGATATTTTCTGGATTGCTAGTACAGACCTCTGTATTACTCAACTGATAACATAACCACTATGCTCCCATCGCTAGGAATACTTAACCCCAGTGAGTCTCAGAACCTCCATTTTTAACATTCAGTTATAAAGAATGATTACTGTTGTAAGATGTTGGGCATAATTCAGTAAGTCTTATTAAGGTCTTAGGTAGTTCAACAGTAAGTATTTCTTAACTGCTAGAAGCTATATGCTTTGGTACAGTAAAGGTCCAAGATAGGAGCTGTCTCCATGCTTGCTTCTACGCATGGCTCTGTACAACATTACGCTGACCCCTAGGTGCGGGTCATGTGTTCTTTTACATCACTGTCTGGGTCGTGCTGTACTCAGTCCCGCGTTAACCCTTTATGTGCCAGACCCTTATACTACAATTACCATTAAAATTTTATTTCTTCCTTCAAAATGAGCACGTCAGTAATAAAATAAAAACAGAAAATGTTGGAAACACTCAGCAGGTCTGACAGCACCTGTGGAAACGTTGCAGGTTGATGACCTTTCGTCAAGTTGACCTTTCAGGTGAATGGCCTTTCACCTGACCAAAGGTCACTGGTCTGAAACGTTAATTCTGTTTCTTTCTCCGCAGAAGTGGCCAGACCTGCTGATTCCTTCCAGCACTTGCTGTTTTTATTGCAGATTTCTAGCATCTGCAATGTTTTGCTTGGTTTTAAACAGGAATGGAGATTCCCTCAGATGTCGCTGTAGCCTTTCCGAGTGAGAGAACCAATGCGTGTTAAGTTATGACCAGTTTTCAGTCACTCGCCCATGCCCAGCAAACCTGTTGCGACACATTTCACACAGGACCTTGAAGTGAGCAGAGAGAGAGGAGGTGGTGGTACCATCAGTTTGGACTGGTTTTAAACTCGAGTCACTGTAAGGAGGATGTGCTAATCCATAGCATTAACCAGAATTCCCTTTTAATGTTCTTTCATAAAGTGATTATTTCCACTGCTCAAGCCAAGGCACTAAACATAGGCACAAGTCGTATGTTTTATTAGACTGTCAGCCATTGAACATGGTCTTATAAAACTCAAAAATGTTTAAGCAGTAATGTGTTCCAATTAGATTTCTTCTCAAAGATTCATATTTTGAGCCACTGTTATTGAACTAAAGGTCATTGTGAACTCATTACTATGAAAATGATCAGATTATTAGAGATTTATTAAGCATCCTATTATGAGCTATTGTATAAGGTGATAAGAACTGGCCTTAAGTGAATCCATTCTGAGACAGTTGTACAGAAGTGAGGGAAGATTTATCATCTATTATCCTACAGCTTACTTTACAACAATAACCTTAAGGAGCAATGGCACAATCTTATTATAGACAGCAATAAATATCTGGGAGTGATAATGACAACGATCAATTGTCTCAGAGCGCGTTGTAAAACAGGGAAATGAAAATCAAAGCATTTATAGCTGCTATCCAAAACCTTCCATTAGATTATTGCCTTGACCTCTCACAATGATATTTCATTGTTTCTACTATCTAGGATTTTAATTGTATGGAGTGACTATTACTTATGGGACAGCGCAGTGACTCAACTTACTGTTTTCCCAATGAGCCTACATTCAATGAGATAGAAAACTAGGAGTTCTCTGTGCAATTGTCCATGCAACAGGCTCCTACTCTATTAAAGAGTGGCCAAGAAAGAAGGGAAGAGGTATTTAGAAAGATCTTCTTAGAGTGAATTTTACAGTCATCTGTGCCCCCACCCCCAACCCTGCCATGTGGTAATTATGGTTTTATGTAATGTGTAGTACACCTTTAAGAAGGGTGATCTTGAGTAACCAATAGAAGAGTAGCGCAGGCTACCTCTGTAGTCAGTAGTCTATAGTTAGTAGTCAGAAGTATGGAGATAGTGTTTGATGTGAAAGCACACATATGTAGCTGCTGAGCACCTTGGTAAATAAACAGAAGGTGTTCCACCTAAGAAGTAGGGGAGCATTTCGGGAAAAGTGACCATAATTCAGTAAGTTTCTAGGTACTGGTGGATAAGGATAACAGGAGTCCTCGGGTTAAGTTGCTTAATCGGGGAAAGGCTAATTATAACAACATTAGGCAGGAACTGAGGAATCTAGACTGGAGGCGGATGTTTGAGGCCAAATCAACAACTGACATGTGGGGGGGCTTTCAAACGCCAGTTGATAAGAATTCAGGACCGGCATGTTCCTGCTAGGATGAAGGATAAGCATGGCAAGTTTCAGGAACCTTGGATAACGAAGGATATTGTGAGATTAGTCAAAAAGAAAAGGAAAGCATTTGTAAGGGCTAGAAGGCTGGGAACAGATGAAGCCCGTGGAGAATATAAAGAAAGTAGGAAGAAACTTAATCAAGGAGTCAGGAGGGCTAAAAGGGGTCATGAAAAGTCACTGACAACCAGGATTAAGGAAAATCCCAAGGCCTTTTATACATATATAAAAAGCAAGAGGGTAGCCAGGGAAAGGGTAGGCCCACTCAGGGACAGAGGTGGGAATCTGTGTGTGGAGCCAGAAGAAATGGGAGAGATACTAAATGAGTATTTCTCATCGGTATTCACCAAAGAGAAGGGCTTAGCGGTCGATTTGTCTAGAGAAGAGTATGTAGATAGCCTGGATCATGTTGAGATCAAAAAAGAGGAGGTGTTAGGTGTCTTGAAGAATATTAAGGTGGATAAGTCCCCAGGGCCAGATGGGATCTACCCAGAGTACTGAGGAAGGCAAGGAAGGAGATTGCTGGGGCCTTGACAGAAATCTTTGTATCCTCATTGGCTACGGGTCAGGTCCCAGAGGACTGGAGAATGGCCAATATTGTTCCATTGTTTAAGAAGGGTAGCAGGGATAATCCAGGAAATTACAGGCCGGTGAGCCTTACGTCAGTGGTAGGGAAATTATTGCAGAAGATTTTTCGTGACAGGATTTACTACCATTTGGAAGCAAATGGGTGTATTAGTGAGAGGCAGCATGGTTTTGTGAAGGGGAGGTCATTTTTCACTAACTTGATCGAGTTTTTCGAGGAAGTGACAAAGATGATCAACGATGGAAGGGCAGTGGATGTTATATACCATGGATTTCAGTAAGGCCTTTGACAAGGTCCCTCATGGCAGACTGGTACAGAAGGTAAAGTTGCACGGGATCAGAGGTTAGCTGGCAAAATGGATACAGAATTGGCTTGGTCATAGAAGACAGAGGGTAGCAGTGGAAGGGTGCTTTTCTGAATGGAGAACTGTGACTAGTGGAGTTCCGCAGGGATCAGTGCTGGGGCCTACGCTGTTTGTAGTATACATAAATGATTTGGAGGAAAATGTAACTGGGCTAATTAGTAAGTTTGCAGACAACACTAAGGTTGGAGGAGTTGCAGATAGTGAAGAGGATTGTCAAAGGATACAACGGGATATAGATCGGTTGGAGACTTGGGTGGAGAAATGGCAGATGGAGTTTAATCCAGACAAATGCGAGGTAATGCATTTTGGAAGCTCTAATACAGGCAGGAATTATACAGTAAATGGCATAATCCTTAAGTGCATTGATGGGCAGAGGGATCTGGGTGTACAGGTCCACAGGGTGGCAATGCAGGTGGATAAGGTAATCAGGAAGGCATATGGCATGCTTGCCTTCATTGGCAGGGGTATTGAGTATAAAAGCTGGGAAGTCATGCTGCAGCTGTATAGAACCTTGGTTAGGCCACACTTGGAATATTGCATGCAATTCTGGTCACCACATTACCAGAAGGATATGGAGGCATTGGAGAGGGTGCAGGGGAGGTTTACCAGGATGCTGCCTGGTCTGGAGGTTATTAGCTATGAGGAGAGGTTGGAGAAACTCGGATTGTTCTCACTATAGCGATGGAGATAGAGGGGCGACTTGATAGAAATTTACAAAATTATGAGTGACATGGACAGAGTAGATAGTCAGAAGCTTTTTCCCAGGGTGGAAGAGTCAATTACTAGGGGACATTGATTTAAGGTGAGAGGAGAAAACTATAAAGGAGATGTGCAGGTCGAGCTTTTTATGCAGAGGGTAGTGAGTGTCTGGAATTCGCTGCCAGAGGAGGTGGTGGAAGCAGGTACGATAGTGATGTTTAAGAGGCAGCTTGACAAATACAGGAATCGGATGGGAATAGAGGGATACGGATCCCGGAAGTGCAAAATGTTTTAGTTGATGGGCAATATGATTGACGCAGGCTTGGAGGGCCGAAGGGCCTGTTCCTGTGCTGTACTTTTCTTTGTTCTTTGTTAAGTGTCTGCTGATCAACTCTATCTATACGACTAACTTGGCCATCCCACAACAAGCGGAAACTGGCATACACATGTCCCGACAGGACTTCATAGGATAGATTTTACAGTCCCCCCATGCCCCCAGCAGGTTTGATGGCAGAGGGCGCTCAATAAATGGCCATTTAAGGGCCTTGTCCTACCCCTGGCAGTATTATACCCGTGGGAGAGGAAGCCCACGCCATGAGGGAAACCTGGTGGTCCTAGCTGCTCAAACTTGTATCGAGCACCGGAAACAGGGGAAGACCCTCTTTGTAGATTCCCTGGGCCCATTTGAGGCACTCCCCCTCAAGGTCATGTCTCCCCTCAATCCTCCCCCCGGCCCCTTTAACCAGGTCCCTCCATCGCCCTCACTGAGACCCCCGATCCCAGCCTTGCGTGGGCTATTCGGCCTGATGGGGCTGCCTTTAGTCCCAGCAGTGGTCACCACCCTGGGCTGGCACTGCTGGACCTTCAGAGGTGCTGGCCATCCGATTGTCCGGCAGCTCTCTAAACTGGGACTCCCACCCAAGATAGGGGGCAACTAGTGATGCTCCCAGTGTTAATGTGCTGTGGGCAGTGGGATAATTGTAGGTTCCCCCACACCCCACAACCCCGTTAATTTTTTAGCCAGGGAGGTGCGAGGGCTGTGGCGCCCCAAAGTGCTTTGCGTCCACCGAAGTGTTTTTGAAACGTAGTCACTGTTGTACTGCAGGAAACAAGGCAGCCAATTTGTGCACAGCAAGCTGCCAAAAACAGCAATGTGATAATGACCTGGTAATTCGTTTTAGTGATTTCGGCTGAAGGGTAGATGTTGACCAGGAGATAACTCCCCTGTTCTTATTCAAAATGGCGCCATGCCTCCTGAGAGGGCAGGCGGGCATTGGTTTCAATGCCTCATCCAAAAGACGGCAGCTCCAACAGTGCGGCTCTGCCTCATGACTGCACTGGAGTGTCATCACGGGTTTTTGCACTCAAACCCCAACCCTAAATCATCTAACTCGCAGCGCTATCGATTGAGCCACCAATGGCACGGACAATTGCTCACATAGAGAAACACTGAACAGTCCCATTGTGTGTGTGAGGGCCACAGAAAGTGCATCACCTACTTCGGGTTGAGGAACATCGCTTCCTTTGCTGCGTAGGAAATAGAGCAGAGCTGCATTCAGCGAATTCACCCTCTAGTTAAGCAAAATCAAACGTTCAATAATTTATAACTTGTTTATTGCGACTTATATGATTGACTTTATTCCCTGGGGCAAACATATTAGGCTACTGGAGATTAATAATATGTTGCACATTTATTTTGTATTCTGAAACTTATTAAAGCAAATTGAAAGTAACCTGGGAGCTGGAGATTACATTTGCAAATGAACAAACTGTGTTCGATGGCCGCGTTTACCAACACTTGATCAAACTGTTTGTCCAAAAGACGGAAATAAATCTAACAATTGGCCTTTAATGCCAATACTTAATTTAATTGTCTCACTCCCCACAAGCTGCTTGGCTGATGGAGTCCAAACACAAGAGAGCCGGGCCCGATCGCACTAAACCTAAATTAGAAATCGTCAGGTAACGTGTCGGTGTGACGGAGTAAGCAGCTTGTCATTGATGAGCCAATAGAATTGAGCAGCAGTGAGCCTAGTCCCAACGTCACCAGAGTCAGGACAGTTCAGGGATGATACAAGGTCCTCTACCTGGAATTATGAGCTGCTGGTATATAGAGAACTTCATGATAATTTGGGAGAGTGGGGCAAGTGCCAAACCTCAAGTGAGACACCAACAAAAACTATTTTATACAAGGAAAAGGGGAATGTTGATATATCGATGCCATGGAAATCTGTCCACAAAATGTTTTATACATACATCTATACACTATACATATTACATATATATATGTATGTATATATACATTCAGTGTAAATTGTCGAACAACAACAAAAATACCTGGAAAAACTCAGCAGGTCTGACAGCATCTGCGGAAAGGGACACAATTAACGTTTCGAGTCCGTATGACTCTTCATCAGAACTAAGACATGTAGAAATGAGATGAAATATAAGCTGGTAGAGGGGGTGAGTGGGACAAGTAGAGCTCAATAGGGGGCCAGTGATAGGTGGAGGCCAAGAAGAGATTTCCAAACATGTCATAGACAAAAGGACAAAGGGGTGTTGACGGTGGTGATATTATCTAAAGGATGTGCTAGTGGGGACATTAAGGGTAGCAAGCAGGACAAGCTAGTGGCAGATGGCCCTAGTCTATGACATCTTTGGCAGTCTCTTCTTGGACTCCGCCTATCACTGGCCCCCTTATTGAGCTCTACCTATCCCACCCACCCCCCTCTACCAGCTTATATTTCATCTCATTTCTATATTTCTTTGTTCTGATGAAGAGTCATACGGACTCGAAACGTCAACTGTACCCACCTCCGCAGATGCTGTCAGACCTGCTGAGTTTTTCCAGGTATTTTTGTTTTTGTTCTATATTTCCAGCAATCACGGTATTTTGCTTTTATCTCAGTATAAATTGTCGTTTCCTTTGAAATTTGGCATTCTTGCATCTGTCCTGATGAGTGTAAGATTAAAAAGCTTTCACAGCTTGTCTCTTTTATCGGCAATACGTAAGTTCTGTACTACCAAACAGTGATGAGATAAAGGTGCTAATCAGTTTGTGTACAGCAAGGTCCAAAATAAATAGAAATCAGCTGAAGGAACATGAATGGGGAGGTGATGAGGTAGTGGCATTGTCACTGGACTATCCCAAGACCTAGGGTAATGTTCGGCGGGGGGCCTGGGTTCAAATCCCACAGATGGTGGAATTTGAGTTCAATAAAAATCTGGAATTAAAAGTCTAATAATGGCCATGAAGCCTGCTGATTGTTGTAAAAACTCATGTGGTTCATTAATGTCCTTTAGGGAAGGAAGCCTTCTGGTCTACATGTGGACTCCAGACCCACAGCAATGTGTTGGCTCTTAAATGCCCCCTGAACAAGGGCAGCTAGGATGGGCAATAAATGCTGGCCTAGCCAGTGACACCCACATCCAATGAATAACAAAAAAGCTAATCTGTTTGTTGTTACTGGATGAGTGAGCCATGTTGTCAGTACAGTGGGCACTGCCTAACCCTTCTTCAAATGATGGTTATGGATTCTTAGGTGTCCATCCAAACCACTAGAATAGTCAGACAGGGTTTCAGTTCAACCCTATCCCTTCAACATGCCATGCAAAGGACACTACTTTGGACAGCGCAGCACTCCCTCAGCACTGCAATATGTGCTCAGGGTCTGGAGCAGCACCTGAATACACAACCTTTTGATTTAGGGTTGGAGTGCTACCAACTGAGCCAAGCTGACATACATAATGGAGAAACACACTGACTTCATTGCCCTCCTGGCCATTAAAAAAAGGCAAAACATTGTTTTTGACCTGAGTACCTGCTGCTTTCAGAGCTTCACCGAAATACGATGCAGCCAATCACCATTATACAATGGGCCAGACTATACAATCAATTCCAGAACAATCAGACACATGGGACTGGATTTTATGCACCCCACCTTGTGTTTGAAGATGTTGGGCGCTTGTAGAATAAAGAGTGTAGCCCCCCCGCCACTGCCTTCCCACTCATCCCCGACCTGTCTCCAGAATTACTGTGGATGGGGCAGGCGTCAGGCAGGCCACCCGCCCTGAGACATAGTGAGGTCCAATTAATGGCCGCTTAAAGGCCTCATTCCACTTCCGCCACCATTTTGTGTGTCAGGGGAAGGCTCAGGAAAGGCAGGCGGCCTAGCAGCTTTCACTGTGTGGGCTACCGTCAAGCAGGAAAGGGGGGGTTTTCCCAGGGGCTTTCAGAGGCATTCCCCACCCCACCCCCTCCTCAAGATCAAACCCTCCCTACAGCCCTCCCTCCTCGGCCTCTCAAACCTGTCCCACCCCCCCACGCCGACCCACTTACCCCACCCACTCCCCAACTCGCTAGAGCCCTGCCGGCCAGACACGTCCAAAAACCTTGGACTTACTTATCAGCCCAGTCTCCATCGCTTCTCCACCTCCCGGCAGCGGCTACTGCTCCATCTCGGTGCTGCCGGCGTTACAGGGCAGCTGGCCTATCAGGTTGGCCGACAGCTTTCTAGGGCAGGACTTCCTACCAGATGAGGGCAGAAGTCCCAACTCCGAAACAATTAAGGCTGCCACAATCCCTAGTGTAATAATGCTGCGGGGCAGCTGGGTTTCCAGAGGGTGGGTTGACGACCGAACTTCGGCTGTGGTGGCGGGGTGGAGAGCAGGTGAGGGCATGGGGAATATGGTGCCCCACAAAATCCAGCCACTAAAATTTGTTGTAGGGTCTTCCCACAAGTGTTTGCACTACCTTTGACATGTCATACCACAGCGCAAATTGGATATATTCACTCTATCCTGGGCTCTGAGTGAATATCGATCCAGAGCAAATCTGAATTTACAACTCTGGTGTAAACAGAATTAGCTTCTTCCGGGCCTTGCCGTAATCTGGCATTTCACTTTCTTACTGAATCAAAGGCACAAGGGAAAGGTAATCCCTCCTTCTGCACTGGCAAGAGATTCTAGTTAAATGTTGACACTTGCTGAGCCCGACTGACCTGGTTGACTCTCACGAGTGTTGACCTTGCTGGTGGAATTATATTAAAAAAAGGC
This sequence comes from Cetorhinus maximus, assembly GCF_964194155.1. Classification (NCBI taxonomy): domain Eukaryota; kingdom Metazoa; phylum Chordata; class Chondrichthyes; order Lamniformes; family Cetorhinidae; genus Cetorhinus; species Cetorhinus maximus. The sequence continues at coordinate 12,651,658 of NC_135908.1, read as the reverse complement.
GAGGTGAGTATTGACACCGCTGTGTTAGCCATTGAGTGGAAGGCGGGGGCAATACTTTAGGCCTGATCTATGGCAAACGGATTCTACATCCTCAGCAAACAACAGACTTTGTTCAAACTGGGTGCCCCAGCATACTAAAATAGTCAGTTTAATAGTAAAATGGTCTATTTAAAATAAACAAACTACAGCAAACAGAACTCATAAGCAAAACGACAGCAAATTCCCTTCACTGGCGCTGGGTCAGAATCCTGGAACCCCCTTCCCACAGCACTGTGGGTGTACCTACACCACATGGACTGCAGGGGTTCAAGAAGGCGGCTCACCACCACCTTCTCAAGGGCAATTAGGTGTGGGCAATAAACACCGAGCTAGCCAGTGACGCCTACATCCCTTGATTGAATATTTTTTTTTAAAAGGGACTATATGAAACAGAACTTATGAACAAAACTACAGCAAAGTCTCCTGGTAAAGCAGAGTTAGTTCTTCAGCAAAACATAAAACCAACTCCATTCATTCACCAGCAGTGTGGTCTCCGAGCATGATTGACAGGGGAGTAACACAATCGCCTCCCCTCTGGCCGGGACCAGTGGCGTCACTATATGCAGCAGCCAATCTCTGCACAGCAAGACTCCACACACAGCACCGGGATACCCAGAGGGGAAAAAAAAAATAAAAACTGGGAAATAAGAACACTGGTTCGAACTGTTCAATCCTTCTGGGTAGTGATGAGATCGTCTGTTTTTAGTGATTGTTGTTTGAGAGATAAATATTGGACAGGACACTTGGGTGAAAGATCTACTCTACTTCTTTGAAAGAGTACCATGGGATCTTTGATGTCCCTCTGAGGAAGGGCAGACACCTCAGTTTAGTGCCTCATCCAACAGACAGCACCTCTGATAGGACAGCACTCCCTCAGTATCGCACCAAACTGTCAGCATAGGCAATGCGGTCAAGTCTCTGGGGTGTTACATCTATGTCACATGTTTACATCCAGCTTCAAACATGGGATAACAGTCGAGATTATGAAGAACAACCAGCCACAATTGGCAGGCGGGGGCATTGAATATTTTTAAGGCAGAAGTAGATAGATTCTGAAGAAGAAGAGTCATACGGAGTCGAAACGTTAACTCTGTTTTTTTTCCTCTCCACAGATGCTGTTAGACCTGCGGAGGTTTTCCAGCATTTTCTGTTTTTGTTTCAGATTTCCATCATCCGCAGTATTGTGCTTTTATCTTAATGTGGACAGATTCTTGTTAGGCAAGGGGATCAAAGGTTATCAGGGTCAGATGGGAATGTAGAAATTGAAACACAAGAAGATGAGCCATGATCTTATTGAATGGCGGAGCAGGCTCGAGGGGCCGAATGGCCTACTCCTGCTCCTATTTCTTATGTCCTTATGATGAGCAACTTCAGGGTGGATCCGCGCCTTTACAAGGCAGGATTTATAAAGCAAAGATATTTGGAAGTTAAATACATATTTGGAGGAAATGCAATCGCAGTGCAAATGCCTTTGGCAGATTTTTAAGAATTCTTTCACGGGATGTGGACGTTGTTGCTAGGCCAACATTTATTGCCCATCCCTAATTGCCCGTGAGACACTGGTGGTGAGCTGCCTTCCGAAAATGAAATATTCTCACAGAATGAATAAATTCCCTCTTGCTCTGTTGTTGCCTTTCGGATGACGCAGGATGAAATTCAAAGTGGATTTTTGGTCTCAACTTTGACAAACATTCTTCAAAACAGGCACAGGGCAGCTTTAAACTGTATCCTGTGGAATTTTTTTGGACAGCTTTGTTATCAGGTCGGTTGCAGTAAACGCAAGGGGACTCCCTACTCTGGTCAGTCCCCTGTTGTCATGTTTGCCTGTATAACAGTTCCCACATTTCAAGGGTAGTTTGCCACATAGGTGCTTTGAACTGTCTGGATGTCACCAACGCGTTGCGGACAGGTGTAGGTTCCACTTTTCTGCACAGCCCGTGCGTTTTTAATATGAGGTTACAGAAATGGCAGAAGGGGTGCATAGTAAATGCGTGCCCGCTGACTGATTAAAAGGCACAAACATAAGAATGTTAAGCCAGTTTGTGGCTTCTTTCTGCTTATTGAGCCTTTAGGGAAGCACATGGTGAGGTCTCGATATAACTACAGGAGGCCCATCTTAATCCTGCCAAAAAATGATTGGGCGATGAAATGATGGGGGTGGATTTTAGGACCTGGGTTGAAGAGTCCAGAGTTTTCATCCTCGTGATTCTCTCTAGGGGCCCGTTCCACATGTCGATCAGTTTTTGTGTGAAGAACAATTTACTGACATCAGCCCTAAATTGCACTTTACTAGTTTGAATCCCTATCCCCTTATTCTACTCCCACAATTTAATTTGAAGTGATGTTGTTTTCTTTCACGTTATATACCTATGCAAGATCACCTTTCAGGTTTAATGGAGTCATAGAGTTATACAGCACAGAAACAGGCCACTCGGCCCATCATGTCTGTGCTGGCCATCAAGCACCTATCCATTCTAATCCCATTTTCCAGCACTTGGCCCGTAGCCCTGTACGCTACGGCGTTTCAAGTGCACATCTAAATACCTCTTCAATGTTGACCTTGCCCACACCACCACCCCCCTCCCCATGCCCTTTGACGGCTAAGGATTTTCAGGCTGGACAAGGCCTCTGACACCAGGGCCAGGGTTTCGCAGTCGGCCTGTGGGGGCGGGCCCGAAACTCCGGCGTGTAAAATGACGCGCGACGATGTTGGGCGCGCGTCCCGACGTCATCGCGCAGTCTCGCGGTGTTTCGTTCAGCGGGCGCGCGCCCGGAATTGGCTACGCGCCCGGCTGTAATTGACAGGCCTGTGAAGGCCGTTGACAACCTAACTGATCTCAAGTTTACCCTGCCCGTCCAGCCTTATGGTGGACGGGGCAGGCAAGAAGGCCAAGCGGCCTTTGCGTTTTTTAGGAAACCTCATCCACGGGCGGGGATGAGGTTTCCTGAAGCTTTTACCAATGAAATGAACATTTTTTTTTTTGAAAAGTAAAAACACGTCCCAGTCACGTGAGGGGACGCGTTTCATTCAATTTTTAATGTTCGCGTTTACTTTTTTCAAAAGCGCTTCAGTCTCCCTGAGACAGCCTCGTGCCTCAGGGAGATCGGAGCGCTCTTTCGTGCGCATGTGTGAGGGGGCGCTGGACCCGACTCTCCCTCCTCCCCCACCCGCCCCCGCCCGCACAGGTGGCGTTCAGCGCTACCGCTCGCATATCACGCTGGGCGGGGCCTTCATTGGCCCACCCAGCCCGCGTAAAATGGCGGCGCCGAGCTGATCCCAAGGCCACTGCCGGCTCCGTGACCGGCCCCCACCCCCTCCCACCGAGCCCGCCCACCGCGGGAAAAGTTCAGGCCTGTGGCTCTTTCCCTGCCAAGGCCGCCCCAGCGATCTTCAACTGTTCAGCTCCCCAGGGTCCGGCCAGCATGGAAACTGGGGCCGGGGAGAAGTATCGAGAAGGGAAACGCAAGAATTAGAAGCCCCTTTGCCCACAGTCAACACCATTAATAAATAAGGGAAGAAGCCAAAGCGTGGGACAAGACATGTTTACAATCCATCAAATTACCCCAACTTGTCAGGATCACAGCGGTTAAATATGGTGACAGCATTCTAAAAGGTTTACAAGAGATGTTACATCTGCATGGCGGGATATTCAAGGGTATGTGACACTTACCTCAGCTTTCATCTCTCCGCTGACAATCACCACGTAACCCCAGCCTGCTGCATTATTAAGAACAGCGCAGCACCTTCTGCAAAGCACTGTTTCATTAGTTTAAGACAGTAACCTCGGCAGGCCTGTTATAATCCAGCTTCAGCCGGGCTACCGAAACGAGCTACTAATTTTAGAATTTAAATAATGGCACTGCAGCGCATAATAAAGCCAGTGAGATGATCGCTATTGTAGCCCAGCTTATACCTCCAGCAAGTGTCACACATCGGTGACATGCCTCTGAAGAATGAGACAAATGTCTGCAATTAAGCTGCCACTTGGCATTAGAACTACGAATACGACACACAGTGGAAGTGGGGCAGGTTGCTTGAGAAGGCTCTTGAGCTTTATGCATTGTGAGCAATCTTTTCGGGATACTTAGGCTTTAATGCGTTACGAGACGATTTTTTTTATTTGAAATGTATAATTTCGCAGCGCAGGAGGAGGCCATTCGGCCCATCCTGTCTGCGCCAGCTCTTCGAAAGGGCTATCCTATTCATCCCACTCCCCCATTCTTTCCCCATCGCCCCTGCACTTATTTTTCTTTTTTCAAGCATACATTGAATTCCCTGCTCAGTGTGACTATTGAATCTATGACGCTATAATCATGTAAACTCGGGAAAACATGCCGTGTGATAAGTCAATCAATTCATCAAGTCACGTCAATTGTATATCAGAGGCTAATACAAGATTGACAGTGGAAACTAGGCCTAATTTGTTAAGTGGAAGGTGGCACGCAAAATGATTGTAGGCATTAATATTTATCCAGTTATTTCTTCTTTATATAAGCAAAATGATATTTAGGATGTTCTCCCACACAATATTCTTGTCCGCGCATTATGTAAATAATGATAGATACCTGGGACTAATTGCAAGAAAATGAATCATCAGGAATGGGAGGCATTTTAAGGAAATAAATCAATATAAAGAAAGTAAATGGGCATTTATATCACTGGTTTCAGACCTTCAGGATATCCCAAAGTGCCTTACTGCCAATTAACTTCTTTTGAAATCTAGCGACTGTTAAGTTGCCAGCAACTGTGGCAGTGAATTTGGGAAAAGCAAGATCCCACAATGAAATGAATGAGCAGACCATCTGTTTTTTTTCCTTTTGTGATGCCGATTGAGGGGTGAATATTAACCAGGATGCTGAGAATAACTTCCCTGCTCTTTTTTGAAATAGTGTCAAGGTAAATATGCCCAAATGAGAGGGCAGGCAATATTAGAAATGCAGGTCCCTTTAAGGGCAAACCAGGACAAAAATTGTGAGCAGGAGATGCTCATTTGAAGCCTGTACTTAAGAATTAAGTCCCTCCGCAGTAGGAAACGGGTCGCTTCCGAATAGCATAAGGATCCAGAAGGGAAACTGGTATTTGCACTGAAATATAGTTTAACAATAAAACGGTTGTGATTCATAGGATGTCTCCTGCTGCACGATCCGATCAATGAGTATGCACTTATTAGACAGACAAGGCCTGTTCCTGTTTAATGGCTCATCTGAAATTCGGCACCACTGGCAGTGCAGCACTCCATCAGCCGAGATTTTTTGTGTTAAAGTCCTGGGGGTACGATTTTCAGCTCGGCATGCGGGCGCGGACCCGACACACACCAGCATGAAACAGCACGCGATGTCATCGCGCACTTATGCGACATTTCGGTCGGCGGACACTTCGCGAGCCTCGGTAGCGTGCCCGTCGACAATTAAGCGGGCTATTAAGCCGATTAATCAGTTCCTTAAGTTGAATTTTTCATTGCCTATCCAGCCTTACGACTGGCGGGCGGACGAAGAGGCCAGGCGGCCTTTGGATTTTTTGCGAAACCTCATCCACGGGCGGGATGAGGTTCCCCACAACGACCGAAAGGACAATAGACAGTTTTCAAACACATTTTCCACATGTTCCTGTTCATGGGACAGAGTCACACCTGGGAGCACATGTTTTCCTTTATTTTTCGAATCTCTATTTCCCGTTTTAAAAAGCTTCAGTGCCCCAGTGGCAGCTCTGTGCCTTCAGGGAGCTTTCACCCCCCGCGGAAGTGCAATCTCCAGCACTCGCGTTCCTCCCGCCACCCCACCCCAGCAGCGCTGAGTCTTCCAGCGCGTGTTCCATGCAGGATAGCGGTCAATTGGCCAGCCAGCGTGAGATCGCGGCCAGGGCCCAATCGCGGGTGGCAGGCCGCTTAGCGGCCGCTCCCGGGCCCACCCACCGTGCCCACCTGAAGAGGGAAAATTCCTCCCTCTGGAGTGGGACTTGTGCCCACAACTCTTCTAACTCAGAGGCAGGAGCGTTACCAATCCAGCTTGTAAAGTGATAAACGGCTGGGTTTTAAAGAAAAAACAAATTAGTCCAACAAGCCAATGCATCGATAGAATTACAACACAGATTTTCCAGACTTTTTGGCCCAAGCAGACTGAGTTGATGTTTATCCTGCAGATGAACAGTTGTCCTAATCTCATGTACCCGTCCTGTTCCTTTAGTCCACCACCTATCGAACCGATTCTTAAATGTTGACATGGATGGTCTCTACTTCAATCACTAACCCTTGTCGTTCCTCTCCAAGTAAAGCAGTTTATCCTGCTTTGCCATAAACCTCTTCCATTGAATCGGATGTCTGTATCCTGTCCTTATAGATTGGTGCTTGTAAAGGTTAATTGACTACTTGTAAAATTCTGCTCTTACTCAGAAAGGGCCTAGGTTTGAAACAAGTGGAGGGGGATAATGGTGAACAGCATTCAATTTTCCAATGTTTTCCTGTCTAACTTTCCTGCCCTGTGATGAAGCCTGTTGATCTCTTTCTTGGTCACCGGAGGAAAAAAAACGTTTGGATAAATATGGAACCAAGAATCAGGTCCTTTTTTCAAAATGTCCCATCTGTATTCAGATCTGAAAATAATAAAAAAATAAGGGATGTTTCGATTATGTACACGTAACACAGAGGGTTTCCTTCTACCACCGGCAAATAGAGAAAATCCCTTATCGCATCGTGAAGAAAATAGATGCTACACCTGCAGATAGGCTACACGACTGTCCTCATTCCAGACCATCACAGTATTCCTCCTCGTGTGATTTAGGCCATCAGGCAAATAGAAAATTTAGTCAGATCGAATGTGTTGCCTGAACGAGCGCTAGAAACAGATACACTATTAACTTTCAAAAGTGAATAGGATGTAGAAAATGGAGAAAGCACAGGGAAGTGCGACTAATCTCTTACATTCCAGCAGTGACTGCTGCAGTATCCAATAGTTCGGTGTTCGATTATGCGTGCCTGTTAACAGTTCACTGCTCACTTTGTATCAATTAGTTAAGCCTGGGTGTGGTGACTGAGAAAGAGAAACTAAACTGAGGCAAAGAGCTGGAAGCACTGAGGACAGACATTTTAAAGCATTTTGAATGAAACTCCTTGTTCAGACAAATAACCTGGAGTGTATCATCTCTGCATATCTCCCGGCATAAAGCTGTACCTCAAAAAGTACTTCACCAGCTGCAACACACTTTGAGATGCCCCGAGAGGCTGTGGAGGGCACAGTGTAAATGCAAGTCTCTCTTTTCTTCTTTTAAATTGCAAATTCAAAGACCTGGCACAGGAATGATGGACCAAATGGTCTCTTTCTGTGCTATGCTGTATGGCTCTATGATGGCTGTGCAGTCAACTAAAGATATTCATCCAGTCGCACTTTAAAGTTCATTACAGTTGCTACCATCCCTCTGCAATATAATTTTTCAGGCTAAATCTGTGGTGCAACATTTATTCGTCATTATCTAGAATCATGATCTGAGGTGAAGAAAATAAAAGGTCATGTATAGCTCATGTATAGCAAGCGTTCAAAACAAAAATCCATCCTGTATGAAAGGATCGTCCCTTCAAAGTTCACAGATTGCCTCTGGTAGGATGTGATCTACAGAGTTCACAGGGCAACATAGAGACAAACCTATTCATCTTGGCTCAATAAAATAATAATCAGCGGACTAAAACCTGAGTGGTGGCCCAAAAGGGCTTTGAGAAAATCCGTTCTTACATTTTTTTTTCTCATATTTTGCTTCAAAGTGTACTTGCGAAATCGGCTGAAGATTCGGGTAACTGTGGAGCGACCTGGTGCATCAGTTCCTTAAAGCTCACGTTACAGTCATACATGGAAGCAATGGTATGGTGGGGTTGTGTGGGGGGCGTTAGCGGGGGTAGAGAAAAACACACAAATTGTTCCAAAAAGTGGCGATGAGCCAACAACTGCAGAGTTGTGAGATTCAATGAACCACATGACACTAGGAAGTTCTGAGGAACAAAGGGACCTTGGCGTGTGTGGCCATAGATCTCTGAAGGTGGAGGGGCATGTTAGTGGGGTGGTGAAAAAGGCATATGGGACACTTGCCTTTATCAATCGAGGCATAGATGACAAAAGTAGGGAGGTCATGTTGGAGTTGTGTAGAACCTTGGTGAGGCCACAGCTGGAGTAAAGTGTACAGTTCTGGTCGCCACATTATAGGAAGGATGTGATTGCACTGGAGGGGGTGCAGAGGAGATTCACCAGGATGTTGCCTGGGTTGAAACATTTAAGTTATGAAGAGAGGTTGGATAGACTTGGGTTGTTTTCGTTGGAGCAGAGAAGACTGAGGGGCAACCTGATCGAGGTGTACAAGATTATGAGGGGCATGGACAGGGTGGATAGGGAGCAGCTGTTCCCCTTAGTTGAAGGGTCAGTCACAAGGGGGCATAAGTTCAAGGTGAGGGGCAGGAGGTTTAGCAGGGATGTAAGGAAAAACATTTTTACCCAGAGGGTGGTGACGGTCTGGAATGCACTGCCTGGGAGGGTGGTGGAGGCGGGTTGCCTTACATCCTTTAAAAAACACCTGGATGAGCACTTGGCACATCATAACATTCAAGGCTATGGGCCAAGTGCTGGTAAATGGGATTAGGTAGGTAGGTCAGGTGTTTCTCAAGTGTCGGTGCAGACTCGTTGGGCTGAAAGGCCTCTTCTGCACTATGATTCTGTGTAATGCTGCTCCATGTTCCCTCTCAGAAACAGGTGGGGAATATGGCTGAAATATTATTCACATTAAGCCAGCTTTGACACGAAATGTTGGAAGTAGAGAGGATGGTAGAACAGTTCTCTCCACCATTACGGAAAGTGACTGATCATCGTCTTGAAAATCCCTTTAATGGGACACACTATGATAAGTAGCTGGTGTGTAATATGGGTTATTGACTTGGTGTCACCCTAAGGCAGCTTTCACCCACAACATGTCTTTCAGGGGTGAAATGTGGATTCAGTGTGAAATATTTACAAAATAGAAAATTCAAATGCGTTGCCAAATTTGCCATCAGTGACTGTTTGGCAAAAAGCACTGATGTCACCTTAGTGAGGATCAAAGGAATTTGACTCCCTTCCGAATTTTGCACCAGAGGAACTCTGTACTTGCTCCTTCCCAGTCCAGCAGTGCCATAGGTGGGGAATGACCCTATAAACAGTCTTGGGAGCAAATATGACTTACGGTCAATGCAACGCCATTTTCTAGAGAAAGATTGAATTAGTTTGCTTATGTTACAACCACAGCTGATGTTATTTGCTGAGCAAGCCAGACCCCAGAGGGAAACCTGTCTTACTGACCATAACCTTTTTTTTCTGTATTTTGAAAATGAGGAGGAAAAGCTACTGAGCCCAGAAGCATAGCACTCCAGTAACACCTTTAGGATTTAAAACCATTAAAAGATTTATTAAAAAGAAGAGAAAAAAGACTTAAGCACATAAGATGAAAGTTACACAGTTGAAACAGTTTTACAAAATATCCCCCTCCCCAAAAAAACCCACTTGATCAGAATATACAAGTAAACTATTTGGCAACAATTCCCTTATAGATTTTTAACTATACATATCCAATAGTATTACCCCAAGGCAAAATTCCGGGTACTTTAGTAAAGATATACCACATGACTCCTCAAACACTTTTCCAAGAAAATTCAGAAATCAAACTGCTTCCTGAAACAAAGACTTTCCTGGTTTCACTGGATGGCTGCTTCAGGTTTCACACTATCTCTCAGCACAGAGCTGGTCTCAGGACATCTCCCTCACACAGCCACCACAGCTCAGCTTAACATATTTCCTTAAATATCCTTTTCCCCTTTCATCTCAGATTCCATTGTCCTCCGCACCTCTTTGAACTCAATTTTCCCAAAATATAAAAAAACTTTCATGTTTTCCTATTTCCACTTTCAGGTCAAAAAAAATTTAATAAGCTTCCCTTGTTTACTTAGGAAACCTTTGTAAGTTGCAAAATTCCCTTAAACTCCCCTTTGAAATTTAACAGCTGAAAAGCCAAGTCCCTACCTATCTCCTAGTGCAATTTTTAAAAGTCAACCTATTTATTTGTAAATCCAACCTCACCATAGCCTCTCATTACAAATGCATGCATCTAGCCCCCTTTACCTTTCTATTCTCAACTCTCACAGACAAGCTGTCTCCATTAACCTTCCCCAGTTTACTTAACCATGGACACACACACACACACACACACACACGCAGACACACACACACAGACACACACACACACAGACACACACACCTTTCTTTGCAGAATACCACCATATTCCAAAATATTTTAAAAAGTGATATCCACCTTCAGAGCTTATAATTATGAATCACACTCGGGATTTAACAGCAGGTCAGTATATTTGGGTTGGCAGTGCATGTGAATGGCACTTTTATAAAATAGATAAGACCACAATATGCATTGTACAAGCCTTCAAATCAACTGGTTGATTTGCCTTCTTCATATTACTAAAAGCTAGTAACATTGATACAAGATATTTTTCTGTTTATTCTACCTTGATAACAGATACAGTTTGAGCTATATATTTCCTCTGTTCATCAGACGACTGCTCTGAGCTGTCACTGTGTTCTGAGACTGGCTCCTTCTGCCCTGGACTCTTGGTGTGGGACTTGGTTCTTAGACAGACTGTAGACATACTCCGGTATCTGCTTAACACTTGTTTATTAGTACTGCTTCTAATCAGGTTACAGAGTAGGCATGTAGCTCTTAGGCTTGATTCCAACCTCTCTCTCGAGGGAGAGAGAGAGTCTGACTAATGCCAGTGGTAGATCACCATCTATATAATGTATTAGCATATCCCATCTGTTAACCCTTTATGTTTCAAGGATCTCACACAGATCTCATCAATTTCATTATCGTACCTGGACTGACTTACCAAATTCCAAATTCCTTTTCCTTCCCTGTTGGGCATTGCCCTACTAATACTTCCACATGGTTGCACAGCTCTCAATCCAGCAATGACTTGTATTTGTTTAGCCCCTTTAACGTGATAACACATCCCTAGGCAGCTTATTTGGAGCATTGTAAGACAAAATAGTCACATTAGGAGATATTAGGGCAGATGGCCAAAAGCTTGGGCAAAGAGGTAGGTTTTAAGGAGTCACTTTAAGGAGGAAAGCGAGGTAGAGAGGCAAAGAGGGGTAGGGAGGGAATTCCGGAGTTTAGGATCCAGGCAATGGAATGCACAGCCACCAATGGCAGAGCAATTAAAATCAGAGATGCACAAGAGAGCAAAATTAGAGGAGCGCAGAGGTCTCGGTGGGTTGTGGGCTGGAGTTCATTCCAGAGATATGGGGGTGAAATTATAGGCTAGCGGGATTTTACGGTCCTACTGAAGTCAATGGGCTTTTGAACGGCTCGCCACATTTTACAGCCCCGCCCCCACAGCGGTGAGACTGGACAATTCCGCCTATGGGGAGGGGAGAGGTCATGGATTTCAGAACGAGCATGAGAATTTTAAAATGAAAACTGATTCCTCATCGGCTCTGATCGTCGACCTGAAACGTGAACTCGGTTTCTCGCCACTGACGCTGCCAGACCTGCTGAGTATTTCCGGCATTTCCTGTTTTTATTCCCGATTTCCAGCAACTGCAGTATGTTGCCTTTCTAACCAGCCTACCTTGACATTGGCCCACCCCCGTGGCTGCCTAGCTCCTGCTCTCGGGGTCTGAGTGCCCGACTTGATCCCACCCTGCCTCCACCGAGCAAAAACTGGGTCTAACCTCACATTTTAGACCAAGGTGGGTGGGGTCTGCTGAGTTAAATTTCCCAATTCGAGCTATTCTTCCTCCAGTGTGAAAATCCAGCCATTATGTCAGAGAAGGAGGCCATTCTGCCTATTGAGTCCATGCTGGCTCTCTGTAGAGCAATCCAACCCATTCCATCCCCCCAGCCTATCCCCATAGCCCTGCAAGCTTATTTCCCTCAAGTGTTGTCCAATTTCCAAGATAACAGCTTTCCTGCATTCTCCAAGAATTTAGTAACACATTAAAACTGAAGTTGTTCACAGGCAGTAGCTCCATCAACTTAAATGTAAGTCATTATTTCTGTCTATCACATCAAATACAAACAGGCACATTTACAGCACTGATAAATTGCCTTATCTTTGAGATTCAGTGAATTATTTGAACACCTCTGTACAGCGCTGTTAAATGGTTTCATGCAGAAAAGTCCAATTTAAATTGGACTGAACATATTTTAAAGTGACTCAGCATTTGCACACCAGAGTCGTGGCTTGACAACCATCACAGAGTCGGGCATTGTGAATGTAGGTTCTAATCTAACTATCACAGCATGGATATTAAATAGATCGTCCCTAAAAGGGTTAGCATCTCAACATTAGGAATTTTTCAGGCAGAGCCAGTCCTAAAACTAAGCACCAAAGTAAATCTCTCAGACGGATCGTACAACGCAACTGTTTAGGAGCAAGAAACAGCGCATAGAGTGTTTCACGAACAAAGCTGGGGATAAGTTTACAAATTCACACTTGCCGAGCCTCTTGCTCACCTTTTTCACATGAGTAGGACCTGTTCCATGCACCAACAACAATAACTTGCCTTTATATAGCATCTTTAATGCAAGGGAGTCACCCAAGCGGCTTCGCAGAAGCATAAATCAGACAAAAACTGACACCAAGACACATAAGGGGATACTAGGACAGGCAGCCAAAAGCTTTATCAAGAGCTAGGTTTTAAGAGAGGCTGGGGAATAGGGAGACGGAGAATTTTAGAAAAGGAATTCCAGAGTTGAAGATTTTGGCAGTCGTAGGTGCGGGTGTCGATAATAGAGGTGGAAACAGGGGATGCACAAGAGGCAAGAGTTAGAGGAGCAGATAATTTGAAGGGCTGGAGAGATTCTGGAGATAGTGGGGGCTGAGGACATGGAAGGATTTGCAAACAAGGATGAAACATTTAGAATTGAGGTATTGCCAGACAGGGACAAATGGAACTCAAATGAGCAGCAGAAAGTCTTGTGTGTGGACATCTCATTAGCATTAACAACATAGCAGAAGATCCATCTAACATAACCTTCAATCAGTTTATAAACGGCATTTTTTATAAGATCATAACAAATAGGAGCAGGAGTGGGAATTGAGTCTGTTTGATAAGATCCTGATTGAGACCTTAACTGCACTTTGCTGCCTGTACCTGTAACCCTTGACTCCATTGTAGATTGAAAATCTGTGTAACTCAGCGTTGAACATGTCCAATGACCCAGCGTCCACTGCTCTCTGAGGAAGAGAATTCCGCAAACTCATTCGCCTCTCAGTGCGTCCAGCCCACGGCTGCTACACGGAAGACAGGATGGCCCCGAAAGGCAAAAAGACTGCAGCTCCCTGGTTCAGTGACACTTCCCTCGGGCGCCTTTTGGTTGCCGTGGAGGCCTCCGTGATGTGCTCTACCTCCCGCTCTGGCCGCAGGAGGGGCAGCAACATCACCAATCCGGTTTGGGAGGTGGTGGTAGCGCCAGCGTCCTGCAAAAGAGGACAGCCACCCAGTGCCGCTAGAGGGTGAATGATCTCCTCCATTCCGCCAGGTTAAGTCACTCTTCTCATCACTCTCAACTCACACGCCCACAAACCCATCACACATCCACAGGGATCTTGCACTGCCAGTTCAAGGGACATCACCATTTACTCTCTCAGAAACAACTTTATTGTCCTCATGCCCTCCTTGGGACCACTTACCACCCACACATGACAGGCATACTTTTCATCTGGCCTGGCAGGCATCCTGCTTACACTCTCTCCATCTCTATTCATACAGGATGAGCTGGCGCACGACAAGAGGGAGAGGTCGCAGACTGGTGGAGGAATGCCTGAAATCAAGGTCATCATGGACTTCGAAAACACAGCCATCCAGCTGGCCGGTGAGGATCTGGACCATTCCTGCGCTGACGGTGAGGTCGGTGCTGCTCAACCAAGTGAGGATCCAGCAGTGCAACATCCATCAGACAACCATGCTGTGAATGATGTGTCCTGTTTCACAGGTCACTGCCATGCACTAATTATCTCTCCTTGCTTTCACAGGCACATCTGGGAACAGCCGAGAGAGTCCACAACCCAAGGCCTCCAATCAAGCCCCAGGAGAAGCTCAGACGATGAATCCGCTAAATCCCTCCCTGAAGAATCATCACAGTGTCACCCACACCCTCCACCAGTGCAGAGACACACACCTCGGTGGGACCTAGCTTTAGAATAGCCTTGGGATCGCAATCTGGTGAGCACATCACACTGTCTGATCCACAGCAGGTAGAGGCAGGGACCTCCCAGGCATCCGGCACTCAGAGGACAGCTGGAGGCCAGAAATTTGCTGAGTCCGAGTCGGATGAGGAGCCTCTGGACTCGGTCATGTCACAGTTGCTGGAGCTGCAAAGTCAAGCTCGGGAACATCAGGAAGGGATGTCCACTGCACTCCTCAGATTGCAAGGCACGATGGAGGAGTCCATTCGCTTTCAGGCTGAGGTGATAGCGCCGGCATTGCCAACGCACCGAGGTCAACACTGGCAGGATGGCGGCCGCCATGGAGACCTTGGCCCAGGACGTCGCTCCTGCACTGCTGCGCGGGTTCAACTCCATCGCCGACGCTGTAATTGGCCTCCAAATGTGTGTACACGAGAGGGGTACAGGACAACCCAATCTCACTCCAGCTACCCCTTCTCCTCAGGGAGTCAATCAAGGGCCCTCGGGATGATCAGCTGGAGTTACTCTCGGGGCCATCTATCCAGGTGACTCTGGGAGTGTCCGGCCCATCTGAATCCCCTCTTCCTGTGTCCTCAGCAGCTCCAGCTCCACAGGTCGAGGAGGGTACCACTGCCACACAGCAGGACCCCGAAAGCAGGCCGGGGCCCTCCAGGTCTCAGCCCTTCAGAGGACACCCTCCAAGGCCATCATGGACAGGGTGTAGCAGTCAGCAGACTGCCTCCACCTCTGCTGTGGATGTCTGGGGAGCACCAAGACGTGGCGGCAGGGGTAGGAAGGTTAAGAAGATGTAGTTGCACAGCCTGGGCATGGATGTTAATCACGTGTACATAATGTTCACTATTGTAAATAAACTCCCAAGAATGACTCCCTGCCTATGGTTCCTTGCTCTGACAGGATTGATGCTGAGAAGATGTTTCCTTTGTTGGGGAATCTAGAACGAAGGGGCACAGGTTATAAATAAGGGGTGGAATTTTCCGTGCCCGCTGGTGCCGGGCATTCTGGGTGGTGTAAGTGAACAACATGGCGAGAAAGCCAGAAATCGGTTTCACAACATTGAGAAACCGGTTTGCGATCGTCCACTCAGCCCATCGATGGCGGGTTACGTTTCCCGCCATCGGACATCAGGAACCTCATTGTAATAAATCTGCATATCATTAGGAGGCCAGCCTGCCGGACTCATTCCACTCCCCCCCGTTCCACCCACAATGGTGTGATTGCGCACCGACGTGTTTCACAACAGCATATATAAGGCGTGTGCTTGGTGGGCTGCACTTTGAGGAGAACTCGGAGGTGAGGTGCACAGTAACGTTGTGCAGCGCTCAGGTGGGCTGCCTGTTGGACTTCAAGGTTGAGGCGCATTGGGTAGTGGGGGCAAGGGCATCCCTGAGGTCGAAGGTAGTGTGCAAGCACATGGGGGGGAGGGAAGCGGAAGCGGCCATGCATTAAGGAAACCTAGTATAAAGTGACCATTCCCCTGCAGCTGAGACAGTTCAGGCGCAGCCACATTGATATGATTGGAGTCGGCCCTCTAGCTTATCTGCCCACTCAAGCAAGGCAGAGGCATGAAAGTGCCACCAAGTTCCCCAGAGCTTTTCACCCCTGGGCACAGGCTGCAAACTAATGAGCATTTTAGTGGACTGCAAAGCAGTTGGGTGACTGGGCACATTGTACAATCTCCTTGCTAAAGCTGGTCATGGAGGTGCTCAGAGCCCCCTTGCAATATCAGCATCCCTGTTTGGATCCATCTCCCCCATAGTTCAAGCTAACAGTGCAGCCTTGCAGTGTGGGTTAGGAGAATGCCTGTGCCTGAGCTGAGAGCACAGCCTGCAGCCCAGTGGGCAAAGCTGCTGCGAATCGGTTAGGTGGAGTGGGGCGGAGGTGGTTGGGGTTTCGGGCAGCTTCACAGCGCATTAAACTCTGGCCGTACAAGTGGTGGCCAGTACTCTCTGGGATGCTTTAAGGGGTCTTCAGACTTAACCAAGAGAGGTTCTTAGTTTACCCAAGCTAACCCAGGCGTCTCTCTCTTTCATCCTGCAGAATGAGTACATCAGGAGCATGGAGCCTGGTGAACGAGCTGTGTGCCTCATGGTGTTCAGAGAGCAGAGACGACAGAGGAGAGAGCGATGGAGGGTCCTGACTGCCCAGAGGGAGGAGGAGCACCCTCAGGAAGAAGGGGTGTCTGGGGCTCCCACACACACCGCTGTAGAGCCACAGTGAGCCATCACTTGTCGGCACCTAGCTAGACCCAGGGTCTATAGACGCCACCTTTCATCCCTGCACATGACCAAGAACCAGCGGGGTGATGGCGGGTGGGGAAAATTCCACCCATGGAGTCAGGCCCACCACCCCTGTACACAGATGTGAGGGGCCCACAGCGGCTGCCGAGTGCCAAGGCAAGTTGTTTAAAAGGCCTGCCTCAGTCCTTTGAGACTGCTTCCAAGGTGTTCACTTAAATATTAGGCCTTGTGGCGCTCAACCCTCACATTCCCCACCAATTCTTCATGCCACCTCCATGCCCCCATGTCAACTCATGCCATCCCGTGCCCCATCCTCCCATTGGCCCCTAAAAACCCCCGCGACAACTTAATGACAAGTCATGTCCCTCACCCATCACCATTTGCTCTTATGTGCTCCATGTCAACTCACCCAGCATCCTCCATGAGCAGACCTCAGGAACCATGTCAAGAAGAAATAAAATAAAGGTCAAAATGTCTATTACAGCCTTCACATTATTTAAAAAATAACACTCCCATTCATGAAAGTCAATTTAAGACTTTTAAATCCCCTCAAGTGCTTAACCTTTTATAAAAATAAACACTATGGTATTCATAGCCCCACAAAGACAGTTAATCCTTTAATATTCCCTTTGAGCTGTCAATCAAACTGTGAACCTAGGATCCCCTGCTGTGATAATTTTAGGTTGTGAAAAGCAGCCAAGCATTAATAATGACATAATAGTAGCCCTTGTGGAAATGCCAACAAATAGCTACTGTAATCGCTAGAACAGATTTTTTAAAACTCTCACTGGCACAGTCGGTCTTTTTTTTATTTTTAAAGAGCTGGGATTTAAATAACTTCAAAGGTCAACAGTTGTGCAGACCTTACCCACCCTTCATGATATTTTGCATCTACTCCAAAATTTGGTGACTCACACGTTGCAGGTTCAGGCCTTTGCTGTGGTAAAATGAGCTCTTTCGGACTCAGTGCTGAGTTCCAATAGCCCTTCCGAGGTGACTTTTCCCTCATGTGTGAGTCATACCCCACCCCTTCCCCACACCAGAAAAACGGGACCTGTCAGAAATTGGGAGGGATGTCTGAATCCAGGTCCTACCTGTCATTTCTACAGGTCTGCACAGTGTCCCAAACTCCGCAAAGGTCTGACCCCATGTCTCTGTAATGACAATCATATCATACTCACTTATTTCTATTTCTGCTATCAATTCAGCCTCCTACGAACATATTTATACTCAAATGGTGTAAGAAGTGTTTTCTAGCAAATCAAGTTCTTGTTTCTCAGGGTGTTTTTGGATGGGTCAGTCGCATTGAAAGAACATTTCTCCGTCACTGGAGATCTTACACATTCCGCGTGCCATTCACTCACTCGCCCTGTAGCCCACAGAGAGGTCGAACGGCTGCAAGTTACCACACCACCAGGACGAGGCTTCAAATCCAATGTCCCTCTCTGTAGACAGCCCAAATGATAAATAACTTTGGGCAGTCTCAGCCCAAAATGGAAATTCCGCTCCTATAAAACTAACTTGGTCCAAAGTGCAGCAGATTGCTGTGGGAGAGATCACACTTACTCCTCCTGAACCGGTGACCATTTATCAAGCTTTCACCCTGGGTTGCTGTATCCAAATGTTGCCTCTGCGCAAATCGCCAACCATTTTTTGTACAGGACAAACATTTCATGGATCTCCAGCTTTGTTCAACAGAAATGGAGACTACCTTGGGGTTGGGAACCCCCAGCTAGATTCAGGTCATCACATATGCTGAGTACAGTACACAACTTTGCTTTCATTATTGAGTGTGAAGTACATCTTAGTTTATCCCTATATTACAACAGTGGCTGCACTTCAGAAGTATTTTATCGGCAATGCAGGACTTTGGGAAGCCCTGAGGTCACGGAAGACATTATTTAAATGCTAATTCATCTTCTATTTTCTCTACAGAACTTTGAATTCTATTAGCACGGTAGACCTACAACAGTCAGGCATACAAATATTTGTTCCAAGGCTCGGTGACATGGTCCATATCTGAACACAGGACAAGATTAAAAGGACCAGCCCCTTAGGCCAGGTTTTTGTGTCCCAATGCTAAAGATGGATCAGTTCTAGAAACTGAGAGGTGTACACGCACTGGCACTTTAAATGTGGCGCCCGTCCTGATGAAGCGACAAGGTGACAGCGCAGCGGGAAAATCGAAGGCTGCCCACCAGTGAAATGGCGTGCTTCCCAGGAATGCATGATTAGTGATGTGGGATCGGGATGATACAACGCAAAAAACCCGCCCATTGCGGCCGGCGAGTAAAATGTCCTTTTTCCCGCTCGCTACCTCGTTTACTAAGGGGCGCACGGCCATAGGAGGGGGACTTTGGCCTGAGTGAGAACCAAGTGCGTATATTTGTGAATTTGGTTCAAAGTGGCAATTCAACTGGCGAATCTTTTCCCAAGTTCAATTTTAGAGTAAGATTCAGATTCTGACCTAAAATTGGTGGCCTTTAAGTAAGTTAAATTCCAGTATTTGATTTCCACTTTGGTGCAGCAGAAGGAGCGGGTAAACCAGTAACTGGTATTATTTTATCAGCATTGTAAGCACTGTATTGTTTTATCAGTATTGTAAAAGTTTACTGGCAGTGCCAAAACCTATTAGCGATTAATTAATGAACATGTATTGGAGATGTCAGGGCAGGTGATGTGCTACGATTGCAGGATGTGTAATCTTCTGGACACTGGAGGGATCCAGGGCAAACACATATGCAGTAAATGTTTGCAGCCACAGGAGCTTGGGCTCTGAGTTGTTGAACTGCAGACCGAGCTGCAGACACTGGGAGGGGGGAATGTCATCTTGACACTCGATTCCAGGAGGCAGTCACACCCCTTGAGATGGATCTGGTCCATCTGATCTGGTCAGTGGTCAGGGACAGGAGGGTGTGACTGCAAGTGAGGCAGTTAAGGGGACCCAGAGGGCAAGAGTGCAGGAGCCTCAGCCCTTGCAATTGTCCAACATGTTTGAGGTTTTTTATCTGCTTGTTTGGATGAGAGTGGGGCCTGCAAAGCGGATGAACTGACTGGCCGTGGCACTGAGGTGCAGGAAGCCATTCAAGCTGGGGGGAGTTACAAGGAATGTAGTGGTAATAGGGGACAGTATAGTCAGAGGGATTGACACTATTCTCTGCAGCAAAAAGCGTGAGCCTAGACGGCTGTGTTGGGTTCAGGGTTCAGGACATCTGCTTGAGGCTGGAAAGAGATTTGCAGTAGGATGGGGAGGACCCAGTTGTTGTTGTCCATGTTGGTGCCAGCGACATAGAAAGGACAAAGAAGGAGGTCTTGCATAGTCAGTATGAGAATCTAGGCACCAAATTAAGAAGCAGAGACTCAAAGGACATAATGTCAGGATTATTACCTGAGCCATGGGCAAATTGGCGTAGGATAAATCAGATTAGGGAGAGGAATGTGTGGTTCAAAGCCTGGTGTGGGAGAACTGGGTCCTGGTTCATGGGGCACTGGCCCCAGCGCTGGGGAAAATGGGATCTGTACCATTGGGACGGTCTACACCTGAACCGGGCTTGCGAGCTGCATAACTAGGGAAGTAGAGAGGGTTTTAAACTAAATAGTGGGGGCAAGGGATCAAATTTGGGAAGAGGTGGAAAATCAAAGAATAGAGACAAGGCAAAAAAGACAGGTATTATTACGGGAAATGATAAACAGACCCATGACAGGAAGGGATAGAGAGTACAAATCTAACAGTAAATCAACAGATGAGACTAGAGGTTATAAAAATAATAAAAGGATAAAACTAAAGGCTCTGTATCTGAGTGCACGAAGATTTTGAAACAAAACAGATGAGCTGAGAGTACAGATAGAAATAAATAAGTACAATTTGAAAGCAATTAAAGAGACATGGCTGCAGGAGGACATGGATTGTGACCTCGATATTAAAGGGTATAGGACATTTAGTAAGAATAGGAAGCAAGGGAAAGGTGGAGGGTGGCCCTATTAGTTAATGATGGTAATAACACAGTAGAGAGGGATAACCTAAGTTCTGGAAGCCAGGATGTGGAAACGGTTTAGGCAGGGATGAGGAATGGTAAAGGCAAGAAGCCACTTGTGGGAGCTGTGCATAGGCCTTCTAACAGTAACCAGATGGTAGGGTGGAGCATAAAGGGAGCTTGTCCGAAAGGCACGATGATAACCATGGGAGATTTTACTCTACATATACTCTGGAAAAGACATATGGGCAAAGGTGACCCAGGTGAGGAGCTCATAGAATGTTTCAAGGATAGGTCCTTGGAACAGCCAACCAGAGAGCAGGCTATACCAGACCTGGTATTGTGCAACGAGATGGGATTAATTAATGATCTCATAGTGAAGGCGCCTCTAGGTAGCAGCGATCATAATACGCTTGAATTTTACATTCAGTTTGAGGGAGAGAGGAATGGGTCCAAGACTATGGGCGGGGTTTTCCACACCCGCCCACCGCCACGATCTTCCAGTCCCGCCGCAAATCAATGGGCTTCTGGCTGGGGCACCGCCCCACCCTCGGCAACTCCTGCCCGCGACGGGGGGTGGAAAATCCCAGCCTATGTTTTTAAACTTAAATAAGGGCAATTATGAGGGGGTGAAAGCTGAGCTGGCTAAAATAAATCGGCAAATTAGGTTAAGGAATAGGTCAATGGAGAGGCAATGGCAAACATTGAAGGGGATATTTCAGGATACACAGAATAGATACATTCCAATGAGTAAGAAAAGGTCCAAGGGACAGACAACCATCCATGGTAAACTAGAAAGGTTAAAGATAGTGTCAAACTTAAAGAAAAAGTATATGATTGTGCAAAGATAGGTGGAAGGCCAGAAGGTTTGACAGAATATAAGGAACAGCAAAAAATGACTAAAAGATTAATAAGGAGGGAAAAATTAGAGTAGGAGAGAAAGCTAGACAGAAATATAAAAACAGATAGTAAGGGCTCCTATAAGTATTTTAAAAAGAAAGGAGCTAACAAAGTGAGTTATATAGAAAGTGATTCTGGAGAACTGATAATGGAAAACAAGGCAATGGCAGATGAATTGAACAGGTATTTTGCATCAGTCTTCACTATAGAGGATAGAAGTGACATCCCAGAAGCAGCTATAAATCAGGAAATGGAAGAGAGGGAGGAACTGAGGAAGATTAAATGACCAGAGAAGTGGTACTGAGTAAATTGTTGGAGCTGCGAGCAGGGTTGATGGGAACAGTCTCCGACCTGGCATCTCTGTGACAGCGAAACAATGGGAGAGGGTGGGTTTCAACCCCTCCAAAAATGCTACTTGTGTAAAAGTCTGTTGTAATTTGCCTTTAAGAGCAAGTAGCATGCCATCACTTTAAGGGAAGTGTGTCATGTGATCCAGCCTCCATTTCACTTCGGCCTGGAGCAGAACATAGCAGACACAGATTTGCAGCTCTGATGTTCTCAAACTGTCTATCCATGTATGTCTATTCACATGTGCCTAGAATTGATAAATGAACCCAAAACATGTTTGCACAATCCCTTATGAGTGATTGATGCCTTTATATAATTATTAACATAGACAACAATCTACTTTTTGGCTAAAAATTTAGTCTCAGAAACTCGGCTTTTACACAAGAATATATGGTACCTATTATAGCAACAGGTAGTGTTATTTCAACACAAGTACTTGGGAAGTGAGGGGCTCCTTATGCAGTCATTCAATGTATGATAAACTATTACTTGCATTGTGCAGTACCTTCTACATTTTTGCTCTTGTAAATTGTCTAACTACAAATAAATTTGATTAGCAAATTTAGCCTGTAAGAAATGATTCTAGCATTTAATATTTTCCACCTTAGAGCTCATTCATAAGTGCAATGGAAAAGCTAAGAATCCACAGAATAATTGGTTATGATCAGAGCTAATTATTTAACTCAAACAATGAAAATGCAGTATGGCAAAGAACTGAAGAACCAAGTTTGGTTTCATTTCCAGAAACTGTTGCCCAGCTCTTTGTATAAGAAACAAGTTTTGGAAAGACTGTCTGTCCAGCATTTTCAGCAACGCATCTAAACTAAAACCAATTCATCCTGCAATTTAAGACAATTTTATATAGTAGTTTGGTAGGACACAACTTAAGTATTGCTGAAAGAAAGAGACTTTTTTGTCAAAGCGTTTCATCTTGAACTCATCAGGACAATTTCCAAACGTACCAAATGCAAAGGGAACAACAATTTATACTATATGAGAAGAGAGTGCTGATTGCTTGGCATGTGGACTCTGATTGGTAGAGGCATTGCCATGGAGAATTCAGCAGTTGATGGTGACTGACAGTTAACTGCCATGCATTGTTTAAAATTTAAACCAGGCAGCTTAATTCTGAATTGTCAAGGCATTGCCCTGAGGGATGAATCAGTGAATGGCTGTCACTTATTTTTACTGGCCAATATACGTATTTCTCTTTTCCCAGCAATATAATATTATATTGTAGACAACTCCAGTGAGAACTGCTTTGAAATGGACTAAACTTGAAACTCTCAACCATAAGCAAGGCAAGACCATCACCCGTCTATTTTTTAAATCATTTACGGGATCTGAGCATTTATTGTTCATCCCTAATTGCCCTTGAGAAGGTGGTGGTGAGCTTCCTTTTTGAACTGATGCAGTCCATGTGGTGTAGGTACACCCACAGTTAGGGAGGGTGTTCCAGGATTTTGACCCAGCGATAGTGAAGAAACGGCGATATGTTTCCAAGTCAGGATGGTGAGTGGCTTGGAGGGGAACCTCCAGGTGGTGGTGTTCCCATCTATCTGCTGCCCTTGTCCTTCTAGATGGTAGTGGTCCTAGGTTTGGAAGGTGCTGCCTAAGCAGCCTTGGTGAGTTTCTGCAGTGTCTCTTGTAGATGGTACTCACTGCTGCCACTATCGGTCAGTGGTGGAAGGAGTGAATGTTTGTGTAAGGAGTGCCAATCAAACGGGCTGCTTTGCCTTGAATGGTGTCGAGCTTCTTTATTGTTGTTGGAGCTGCACTCATCCAAGCAATTGAAGAGTATTCCATCACATGCTTGACTTGTGCCTTGTAGATGGTGGACAGACTTTGGGGAGTCAGGAGGTGAGTTACTCACCTCAGGATTCCTAGCCTCTGACCGGCTCTTGTAGCCACAGTATTTATATGGCTAGTCCAGTTCAGCTTCTGGACTGTTTTTTCCCAGATAAAACACTGGAGGAAAAAGAGCATTTTTCAAAGCACAGCAAGGTTATAAAACACCATCCTTAAACCAAAGACTTGCAAATCTGCACTCAATGCTTACTTTTAAAATCTGGACAACTAAATAGTCATTGTGAAGACAACAGGGGTGTGTTGCTGCTAATATTGGTTATGGTAACTCTCAGGTTTCTCATGTTTTTCCTGAAAATGACTTCTTACAGTAATTCTCAGTGTATTTAATCAGAATTTTCCATATGAACCTTGACAGTGGTGGGCAGACAATTGGACCAAGTTGATGGTTAGATCCTAACAAGATCTGACCCTACCCTCATCCCAACATCCCCCACAAGTACATTTCCCAGCAGGTTTCACTGATACCAATCAGCAATGCTGGCATGCTGGAATCCTTGTCCATCCCTAGTTGGTATGAGAAGATGGCTGTCGGCATTCTTCCTGAGCCACTGTGGTGCTTCTGGTGATGGTACCTTGGGATGGTTTTACATAAGGAATTCCAAGTTTATGATCCAGTGGAATTGAAGGGTTGATGATATACCTCCAGTTTAAGATGATCGGTGACTTAGGAAATCGTGGCGGAAGTGTTGCTCCAAGAGTATTTCTCCTTTTTTTCACGAGACTGCGAGATTGGAATGTGCTGAATTAAGCTTTGACAATTGCCGCAGTGCGTTCTGTAGCTGGTGGTGGGCCTGGGTGCTGAGTCCTGAAGCAAAGGGGCAGCTCTTTGCCCTGGATGGTGTTGAGCTTCTTGACTGTTGTCATGACTGCACATGCCCAGGTAAGTGGTCAGTCCCCCTTCACATTCCTGATTTGAGATTTGAAAATGATGAAGAAGTCGAATGAATTTCGTGAATGTGAGGGAGGTGTTTACCTCAGAGATATTCATGGCTTTCTTTTATTGGTTGTTCTATCACTCCTTTTAGCGAAGCAAATTCCATTGACTTGGTTCCTTTGACGTTGGCTTCATGTTTAAGTGAGTCAGAAGTCGGGGGGCCACGTTAAAAAAAATAGCAGTAGATTATAGATTTAAAAAGGGTTGAAATTACACTGCAATAATGCTCCGCTTTGCAATAATCCTAAATTGGCTGTGAACTCTGTAGTCAGGTCCCCATGCCAAAAGTTACAATCTAAATCCAGTTTGCTATTGTGGCAGGTTGGAAAAGTGCTCCCTGAAATTCTTTTGCACTATTTAAAGCTAACCGGGTGTTGCAAATCCACTGGGGAGTGGATAGTCCTTCCAGCACTCAAATGCAACAGACCAAAGCAGTACCACCACTCTGATGGACTGTAACAGCCTTTGTCGCTCCTGTATATTCTGTTATAATTCTCCAAATGCTCACACGCACGGACGCACACTTCCCCAGAAAGCTGTTCAAATTGCATTATAGTCAGTATAAGCAAGTTGTTAACAGATGCAGAGGAGATTAATTCCAAGCTTTGGTCATTATAAAGTATTTGCAAAGGGCTACAATCACAAAGCATGAGATGTATAATGACCAAATATTTTGTGTCTGTCTTCATAGTAGGAGACACAAGTTGCATTCTATAGCTAGAGGGTAATCTCGGGGCTAACGAGGGTGAGGAAATTAAGATAACTAATATCAGCAGAGAAAAGGAATTGGGGAAAGCTAAGGGGCTAATCCCCAGGACCTGATGGCCTACACCTAGGGTTCATAGTGGATGCTCTAGCAATGATTTTCCAAAATTCCTTAGATTCAGGAACGGGCCCATCAGATTGGAAATTGGCAGATGTAATACCACTTTTCAAGAAAGGAGGGAGAGAGAAAAGAGGGAACTGTAGGCCTGTTAGCTTAACATCAGTCGTTGGGAAAATGCTAGAATCTATTATCAAGGAAGACTTAGCAATACACCTAAAAAAGCATAGCATGAGTAGAACAAGTCAAGATGATTTACAAAAGGAAAATCTTGTTTGACAAATTTATTAGAGTGTTTTTGAGGATGTAACTAGAAGGTCAGATAAAGGGGAACCAGTAAATGTAATGAAGTAATTTCCAAAAAGCATTCAATAAGGTGCCACAAAAGGTATGAAAAGTGAGATAAGGGCTTGTGGAGTTGTGAGTACTACATTCGCATGGATAGGGGATAGGTTAACTGACAGGAATCAGCAAGTAGGCAAAAATAAGGTATTTTTAAGTTGGCAGGCTGTGACCTGTGGAGTATCACAAGGATCAGTGCTGGGGCCTCAACTATTTACGACCTATATTAATGGTTTAGATGAAGAGACAGAGAGTAATGCAACTAAATTCACTGATGAAACAAAAATAGATGGAAAGGTAAACTACGGGGAGGACAGAGAGGCTGCAAAAGATATAGACAGGTTAGTGAGTGGGCATCAATATGGCAGGCGGAGTATAATGTAAAGAAGTGTAAAGTTATTCGCTTTTGGTTGAAAGAATAGAAAAGCAGGATTTTTTTTTTAAATTGTGAAACTTGTAAATGTTGATGTTCAAAGAGACTTGGGTGTGTTCGTACGAAGAATGCAGAAACTTAGCATGCAGGAACAGCCAGCAGTTAGAAAGGCAAATGGCATGTTGGCCTTTATTGCAAGGAGATTCAAGAACAGGAATAAAGAAGCCTTGCTACAATTGTACAGGGCTTTGGTGGGACCACATCTGAAATGCAGGCCGGAATCTTCCAGCACTCCCTACAGCGGGGGCTCCCCTGAGGCGGGACCAGCGAGCCATCGAAATTTCCATTCACATCGGCGGGACCAGGAAAGGTCACTGGGAAGGTTCATTGAATTGGTCCCAAGGATGAGGGGCTGTTCTGTGATGAGAGGCTGAGTAAGTTGGGCTTATGTTCCCTGGAGTTTAGAAGAATGAGAGGTGATTTCATTAAACATACAAGATTCTGAAGGGGCTTCATAGGGTAGATACTGGGAGATTGTTTCCACTGGTTAGGGAATCTAAAACATGGGGGGAGGGGGTGGGGGGCATAGTCTCAGCACAATGGGCTGATAATTTACTCAGATGAGGAGAAATCATTTCACTCAAAGGGTTATGAACCCTTGGAATTTTGCCAGCTTTGCACACCTGCATCAGGAGCAAAAACCCAGGCCTTAACCTCCATGCCTCACAAAGAGGTGTTAGGAATGTTATGTTTTATAAATGTCAATACTTTAAACTGTCTATTTAATTCCAAGATAGAATGGAGTTGGGAGTTTGGAAGATAGTTAATCAGCAATTCTAGCTGGTGTGAGGAACCCGCTTTTTGGAAAATTGGAAGGACATTGAATTTTGAACTCTGTTCCCTTCTGATTTGTTTTTTAAAGTTTGCAAGTTTAATTCTGGACTATGAACATACCATTTTTTTTTAAAAAGACACAAGTTAGCATCTAATGTCTAGCAGGGACCCCTGGTGAGAGAAGAGTTACTTTTTTTATCTGAGTTAAAGAAGAACTGCTGTTGCCAGGCTAGAGGCTCTTGCTGATTGGTTGAAAACGCCTGGTCCGAGAGAAGTATTTTCTGAACATTTTATTCTTTTTGAACTAGTCAGAGGGTGATTGTGAGGCTACAAAAGGAAGATTCTCTCCAGAGTTGAGACCTTTTTGAAACTTACCCTATTTAAAAAGGTTCCCGTACACCAACCTCTGCAGAGACTGTGTTTGTTTTGTCCTGTTTTGTGATTGTGTGTGAGTGTATGGGTGTTAGGTTATCTGTTTTTTTTTAAAAAGGGGGAAATCACTGCTTTTCCAAATTACAAATTGTATGTTAACCAGTTTTGCAACTTGTTTTGAAAAAACAAAGTTATAATAAATCAATTATTTTGTGCTTATTGAAAGAAGCCTGGTTAAAGTATTTTTATGCTGGGTATAGCAGTATCAAAGGTAAACAATTGGTCAGTTTGATGAGGGAATTAAATATTTAAACTATTGCTGTGACTTGTGGAGAAGTGGGGCTGGAATTGACTATACACTCCTCCCATCACAGTCTGTAACACTGGATACATGGCCCTTGTGATTTATGTTACCATGACGATGGGCCTTGAGAAGGGAACAGGCCAAAGAAAGTTATTGTAGAATCAGCTTATAGGGTTTCTTAAGATGTACCTGAACTTCACAGACAGGTCAGTCTGCAAGAACCTGAGAGAGAGAGAAGGAGGGCAGAGAGATAAAGACAGTCAGTCTCTATTGTTCACCATACGGAATGTGGGTGGGAACTCACACTCAGATTAAAGAGACCAAGTTCATGAAGATTTAAATGAGACTGGAAGATTTGGCTAGCTTTGACTAGAAGGAGGAATCTCCAGGGTAACCCTCGTCGTGAAAGTCAGTTCAGGAATTAGAAGTTATCTGGCTGGAAAAAGAAAAAGGAAGTAAGCCATCAGGAACCAAGAATAGCTTTGGACTGGCTCCAGCAGAATGAAGTCCACTTAAGGGACAGAGTAAATTGTAACTGTAGAGGAGAATTTCTGGTCACTTTAAAAGTTAAATAGGGAAACTGTTCGGTAGTTTAGAGTGTATGTTGACTGCTGAAGTAGTGCTTAGTCAAAGTTGCTTTTAATTTGTTTGTTACAGTAAAAGTCTTAAAACTTGAGTCTTGTCACGTGATCCTTCCAGGCTGTCGCTGGATATTCAAATATCTTTCTAAAAGTTATTGGTCTCTATGGGGAACGTATTGAGAGATAGAGGGAAACAGAGAGAGAGAGAGAGAAGGTGTTTTGGATATGGATGACCATCATCCATGCCTGGCCAACTATCATCTCTCTATAGTTGCAATTCTTTCAGTAGTGCTAATGTTTCCAATCAACTCAACCAGCCAATGTCCAACTGAGGTGAGACCGAGGGGCATAATTTAAACACTTGCATTGTAACTAGTTAGTTTAATATCTCCCCCTTTAGCTACCGGATCGCAACACCATTAAATGTTTGCAGATGCAGAGTCAATCTGTGCATAGGCAGCATAAGTCTGCCATATCAGATTAAGATATGTCCCTCCAAGAATGTAGCAGAATTTTACCAGACAGTTGTTCACCAACTCATATGTCAACAAACAGTGTAGCCAACAGCGACTTGCATTTATATCGCATTTTTAAGCCGTAAGATGTACCAAAGCGCTTCAAAGGAGAATTATCAGACAAAACGTGACACCGACCCACAGAAAGAGGTATTCGTCCAAACTGGCCAAGGAGGTTCTGCTAGATCCAGGTTCCCAACACCACTGGAAGTTTCCATGTAACTACGCAAAGATCTTGGTCTAACTGTAATTTTCAGAGTAAAGGACTGCAATGGAAAAAATAAATCGGTAGAGGCGTAGAATGTACGGTCAATGCAACGTTGCCCATTTTACACCCAGTGACCTGCTGAATGCTGCACCCAGAATTGCCAGATGTGCGTCGCGATGGCAACCAACTCCCACATACCACTGTGGGCTGCAGGCGCCACCTGAGCAAGGATCGGAACTAATCCGCTGGGTCAAGCAAAGCCACATAAATCCTTTAAAAATTGCTGAGAAAGTGCGACTCGAAACCTTTTACATGCACACTTAGAACAAAGTCTCTGTAACCTTCCACGGAAACAAGTGACAGACACGTGGCAATTGTTTTTTTCCCCCACCGAACATTCATTCCTCCTTTAATATTGTACCGAGACACGTAAGAGACAAAGTAGATGGATTTAAATCTTTACACTTGTGTCAGCTACCCTGTTTACTATGCTGTCTTCACGATATTTTATAAACCACTAACATGTACTTTTTCCCCCCCTCTCCAGAGCTTGCCCCATCCCGATTTAGTGACAGAACCAATGGAACGATGTGTTAAGGCTGCAAGAGACTGACACTGCTGGTTTCATTTTATCCCTAAAATGATTACGACAGCTGGAAGTATTATTTTATGGGCGAGGATTAGTTGTTTTTCCCTTCCCTTGCATTCCAGGCCTATTACAGGCATGTCTTGAGTGATAGCAAAGTACCCAAAACACCATCCATAAGCATACTGCCAGCACACAATCACTCATTTGTGGTTTCAAGATGCAAATTATCCTTCATGAACGTAATATAGCTCCATTTTTTTGAATAGTTTTGCAATTTTCAGCTTCCCCTGACATTTAATTGATAAGGTAAATTGCCCAGTGCTGAATGAAGCTAAGTGGAGCAGGAAGATCTACCAGTCAATTGAGGTGTTCTCTTTATATATAAAAACGCCAATCACTCCTAAGCAATTGGGTAAACACGTAGTGGGTTCATTTATTTAGACTAGGCACTTGAGAACATGTATACATAGAAACAAAGAAAAATAGAAGCAGGAGTAGGTCATTCGGCCCTTCGAGCCTGCTCCGCCATTCAATATGATCATGGCCTCTACCTCAGTACCAAACGTGGATAGGAAGCATGAAGACATCAGCAGCAGAGCTGAGTCTGCTGTGCTTTGCTCACAGGCCAAAGTAAAACTGAGAGCGTGGCCGGGATTTTCTGTGCCCGTCGGCGTCGGTCGTGTTCAGTGGCGCGAGCGGACAATATGGTGCAATTGGTTTCATGACAGCGTGAAACCAGCTTGCACTCGTACCCGCAGCCCGTCAATGGCGTGCTGCGTTTCCCACCATCGGACGTCGGGAAGCTCATTGTAATACATCTGCATCCCATTATTAGGCCAGCCAGCCAGAATCTTTCCTCAGGAGGAAGCGGTCTCCAGGGCAGATGAGGCCAGATGGACATGTGAGGGTGTGTGTATAAGAAATGCATAACTAAAGGAGCGGGTTTTAGACAATACGGCGTGAGAACCCGTCATTGTGGCCAGCGGGTGAAACATTGTTTTACCCTCCAGCTACCACACTTAGTGCAAATTTGGTATGGCTCCATCCTGTATCTCTTGACACACTTCCTTTCTAGTGATGGCACGCTGCTACCCCTTAAAGGCATATTACAACAGTCCCCATGATAATTGGTGTATTAAGAGGAGCAGCTGTGCTAGGAAAAGCAGGACATTGTAGGTAGAATCTGTCTAGTCAGTGGCCAAGGGTTGGTGACAGAGAGCACGGTTAGCGTAATGAGGGCTGGAGGAATGTGAAGTAAACAAACATTTTGCAATCTTGATTACCGGTGCCTCTGCTAACAGTTGTTTATGACTCCAGTTCCAGGGCTAATACTTCTTTAGCCCAAGTGGATGTTAGCAATACTTTTTTTTTAAATTTCAGACACTGGCATCCATCGAATTCACTAAGCAAACATGTGAATTATATGGGGGACCATTGCAACACAATTTTTAGCCAGATCGATTTATGGAATAGAAGCATGGGCCTCTCGCTTTACAAACTGGGATACTTCTCATTTATATTTTCACACCAGGTGTCCTGTTCTAGGAGCTACATGCCCCACTTTCTCAGTGGACTCATGTCCTCTGACAGGGGCAAGAGCTTGTAGCTAAATTAAAAAACAGTCCATTTCAGAACAATAAGACCAAGGTTTGGAATGCTGGGCTTAGCAAAGAGCGTGTGGACAAGCTCGAAACTAACGCTTGCTCAGAAACAAGCGCTGAAACTGATGCCAGGTAACATGTGCCAGAGCTACTCGGGCACAATCAGGCAAGTGAATATGTATTCCCTTCCTGAAAGACAGAAAAAGCTCTGCATGGGCTTCACTAGAACTGTGGAATCCCACCTCCCATTGCCACTATCTCTTGCCACAACTACGTGATAGTAAATATGCGATGGAATTAAGGAGAAAAGATATCATTCCACAGATATGGAATGAATAGTCTACGAGACAGCTGAAACCCCGACTTCATAAAACTCATAAACAGTGCGTAAACGATTGAGAATTTAATGAACTCAGCCCGGCAACATATGGCCTATCGGCTTTAATACCAAATGCAGTAGATCTTTCATTTGTACTCTGTAAATCAAGGAAACCTGCATTTCCCAACACTGGGGGACATGGTGGCATGGTGGTAATGTCACTCGGTTGGTAATCCAGAGTCCGAGACTAATGGTCCAGGGACAAGGGGTGGAATTGTCCCAGATTTGCATTAAGTCCAGTAGCGGGTGGGTGAAACGATGTTTTACCTGTCAGCTGCTATTGCAGCTTTTCACGCTGTATCGTCCCAAACCCACCACATTATTTATATATTCCTAGGGTACACATGGTCTCCATGGTGGTCGGGCTCCGATTCGCCCGCTGTGCCATCATCTCGCCGTTTCACCATGCCAGGCACCACATTTAAAGTGCAGCCGCGCTCAGTGCTTCCAGCCCAGGGCGGCAGCAAAGAAGACATGGCCCCAAAAGGCAAGAAGACTGCAGCCCTCGAGCGCCTTTTGGATACTGTGGAGGCCCCGCTGTGATGCCCTCTACCCCCGCTCTGGCCGCAGGAGGGACAGCAACATTACCACTCCAGCATGGTAGGTGGTGGCAGTGGTGGTCAGTGCCAATGCTGCACAGATGAGGTTGGACATCCAATGCAGATGGAGGATGAATAATCTCATCTGTGCAGCCAGGGTAAGGCAGCCATCCCATCACTCTAAACTCTCACGCTCACACGGCCATCATACATTCACTGGCATCTCACTCACTGACAGCTCAAGGGACATCACCACCCCATTCTCACACACACACCCTCACATCTCCATCTGGCCTCATCTCCTCTGGAGACTGCCTCCTCAGCCCTCACCATCTTGAGGCCACTTGCACAAATCAGCACGTGCCCCCACACACACCCTGGGATACTCTCCTTCCCCAGTACAGCCCTCGGCCTGCAGCCTCATCCCTTGCCAGGTAAGACCATATCCTGGAGCCATTGAAAAGCCACCCACATATGGCTGATCTGGTAGGTAGAGACCTGCCTATGAGCCCTCCTATAAGTGATGTGGTGCCGTGTGTGAAGCCGGGCGCTGATGACTGCGAGTGCTGCCTGAAGCAAGGTAGGCAAACAAACCTTGAAGTCCTGAGCAAAGTGCAGCTCACCAGGTGCACACCTTATATATGTTGTTGTGAAACACGTCAGCGTGTTTCCCTGCCAACGTGGGCGGATGATCCAGTGGGGGGGATATGAATCCAGTGGGGGGGGATATGAATCCAGTGGGGGGGGATATGAATCCAGTGGGGGGGATATGAATCCAGTGGTCAGGCCCTATAATGATATACTGATGTATTACAATGAGGTTCCCGATGTCTGTTGGCGGAGAACACAGCCCACCATCGACAGGCTGAGCAGGCGATCGCAAACGGGTTTGATTTTTGGCCATCTCGACATATTGCCCCCCAAACACGCCCAATGCCAACGGGCACGGAAAATCCCGGCCACGATTTCAAATCCCACCACGGCAGTTGGTGGAAAATAAATTCAATTAATAACCAGGAATTGAAACGCCAGTCTCAGTAACAGTGACCAAGAAACAATTGTCGATTGTTGTAAAAACCCACCTGGTCGCCTAATGCCCTTTCGGGAAGGAAATCTGCCAACCTTACCCGGCCTGGCCTACATGTGATTCTGGGGCCCAGAGCAATGTGGTTGACTCTTAGCTGTCCCCTGAATGGTGTGGGTATGCCACTCAGTTCAAGGGTACTTAAGGGATTGGCAACAGATACTGGCCTTGCCAGCAACATCCCATGAAAGAATTTTTTTAAAATTATAATTATTTGTTTATTTAAATGGCCATAATTGCACAGGCCTTTTTATTATGTTATACTTTATTTTAATTTTAATGATTGTCTATCATTCTGTTGTGAATTATGATTACATTTTTATTTATTTCATCCTCGGCAATTAGGCACCAGCTGCCATGTTGATTTTTTCAATAGACCAATTATCTATCTATCTGTCTATCTGTCTATCTGTCTGTCTGTCTGTCTGTCTCTCTATCTGTCTATCTGTCTATCTATCTATCTATCTATCTATCTATCTATCTATCTATCTATCTATCTATCTATCTATCTCGAGCGCAGGTCATACCTTTGCAAACAGTTTTGTTAGATTAGTCACCAGGGACCACTTATGCTCCGTGTCATGCAAGATTCAATGTTTCGGGCATTATGCCAATGGAATGGGCACTCAAGATGGAACAGTTTAAGCACAGATGCACTGGCAAAGGGTGAGCGTGAACAGAAAGACAATTTGCCATGGTGAGTGCAAACAGCTGGCACGATGGAAATGTCACCCAAACTCGTAAAAGTAGATATTTAGCCAGCATAATATGTCTGCACTGTCCAACTCCTGACACAAAAGCATTTCATTGACAGTATAAAAATTTCTCAGTGGAGGACTCGCGCTCAACTGACAGCAGACTAACGATCTGGAAGAAGTTTTCAGCTTTTTCCCACTTGACATTTGTGACTGCAATGAGGGTCCAAAAACAAGACCCACATGGTAGGCCTCAGATGCCCTAATCTTTGTTGAAAGACGAATCACAGAAATAGGAAAAATTAATCAATTACAGAGAATAGCAATTCATAGCAAGGGATCCATTTAAATAGCTGTAACAACTTTCATTTACATAGCACCTTTATTGTAGTAGGACATTGCAACTGCAGCATTGCCAAAACAATTTTGCTCTGGGCTTCATATGGAGATATTAGGGCAGGTCACTAAAAAAAGCTCGGTCAAAGAGTTAGGTTTTAAGGAGTGTCTTTAATGGTGAATAGAGATATGGAGATAGAGAGGTTTAAAGGGGAGAATCCCAGGCCTGTGGACAAGGTATCTGAAGGCACTACCTCCAATCGCAGAGTGATAAAAACAATCAGGCATGCGGAGAAGGCCAGAATTGGAGGAGAGTGGAAAATTTGGAGGGTAAAGCAAAGTGACCACTGACAGAGGCCAAGAATACGGGCACCAGACCAGCAGTGCTGTGGAGCAGGGAAAAAATGTGTCTTTGCCGCCAAACAGCACTGACGATGATGTCCTCACAGCCTCCCTTCTCCAAGCCTGTGTGTAACATAGCCTTCAACAATGACCATGGAAATAACAACAAGGAAGGGAACGGGCACAGCTCCCTGCCGGTGTTTCACTGCAGCGGTGGTCAGTGTGAGGCACAGGGACGATCCTGCAGCGACTGTTTTCATCGTTGATAGACGCCCCCTATCGTTTTGAGTGTTCAGCAAGGAAACCAGCTCTCAATGGGCTAGGTTGGTGTCGTCACATACGTGATGTTAAACCAAGTCATGATTTGCAGATCCAAAATATTACCCCGGAGGGCACAGTTGGAGAGATGGGTGAAGGCGCTGGGTTTGCAGTATGCTCCTACTTGTCCGGTAGGAACCCAACGCTATTGTCCTCAGGCGTTGAGATTGCTTGATGGCAGAGACTTCTCCCTTTGGACTTGGCCAGGGTTGTTCTTTTATTCCCATTCGGTGGGGTCCATATTACAGGTTCTGAGATTAGCTTTCAAAATGTCTTTATATCTGAGGTTAGGATGCCCTATGTGCATATTCCCATGTTCAGCCAACTGTGGAACACCAACTCCAGTATGTGGGAATCCTCTGTGTGCACCACATGGTGGACCCAGTGATGCTGAGCTCTGCTGAGCGCGCTCTTGATACCAAGCATGTGGCACCTTGCAAGAACTTTGTTAGTGACTCCCTGAATAAAAATACTGGACTGTGGCCTTGGATTTTTGCCCATGCAGCAGGTTTGCAGAGTCGGGAGAATTCCCAGGTCAGCGGACCCAACTTCTATAAATGTCCACCCAAAGGTCAGGTTTTCGGTCCGGGGTTCGGGCTTTTTTAGGAGTCGGGGCAAGTGGTGAGGTGTTGGACGTGAGCCTGACATGGGTTGGGCAACTTGGGTGCCTATAAAAAATAGGGGCCCTCAGAAAGGCCCATTTGAGAGATTGGTCTTCCATGGTGAAGCCCTGGTGCCTTGGAGGAGACTGTTGACTTGTCAGGTGAGCGGGAGCTCTGTAAATGTAGTCCAATTATTACCTGACCCTGGAATGGATGGCCTGTCTGTGTTTTGAAATGCAATCATTACTAAGTGCCCTATCTGGCTTACCATAGTCATGTGACCTTTGCCATGAGGGAATGTCTGGGGGCAGCCATGATACACTCAGTTCAACAAAGACTCTACACTAGAAAGACTGTTGTCTTTGAGCTCGTAACATGGCCCATCATGGGCTCTCCCTGATAAAAGATTGTCACTGTCGCTGTATATTCACAGTGAACTGTATTGAAGCACGGAATGGATTCTCAGGACGCAGCCATGGAGATGGCATTGTCTTACCACCAATACCTGGTGCAGATGTTCTGCAATCATGTAGCTGCCAAGACTCAGTGGATGAATGATGAACAGTACCATGCTCATTATCCCATTCAATTACCCATCTATCAGGAAGCACCCACACTGTTAACCTCTGGCCAGCTCCCTCATAGCTGCACACTGTCATGGTTTAAACAGTGTGACTAAGAGGGAGCGAGCCACTAGGCCTATCAGTGGTGGCAGAGCACAGCGTGCTACCTTGGAGTCACAGCCACAACACACGTGGCATCAATTGTGTGGAGTAATTTCTCTTACCAAACCTTACCAGTAACCATTGCTGATACGGTGAAAATGGTTAGTGTGTGTAAGCACATCAAACTGGAGGAGCATTGTAACCTGAAAGGCTCACAACCCTTTTCAGCTCACATTTTTACTCATGGAATGTCACACAGAGGAGATACGGGGGGAAGGGGTGGGTCCAGCTGCCCCTTGATTTTCTGACCAGGGCCTTCACGTTTTGGTGGAAGAGGAGACAAATCCTCTACCCTGCTGGCTGCTGTAATGCCCCCCGCAGCAACCAAAAAGGCCTGGGTTCAAATCGTGGCTACGGTGAGCACAGCAGGAGACCACCAGCGCTCATGGATTCAGTGTCGGACAGGGTTCAATGACCCTGCTGCGTTCCAGCGAGGTGAGTAGCTTGGCTCATCCATCCAGAGGTCAAAGGGAAGGGTCATGTCCACACGCTGCAGCTACGGTGCGAGACATGGCACATATATCCCCGTTTCAACATTGAGGCTTGTAAGTGTAAGCTGCTCGTGTAGCTGTGCACAGGACAGATGTGAATGAACACTGTGATACACGGAGAGTGAAGGGAAATATCCCTCCATGCACTATATATCAGGCTAACATAAATAAAGCAGTGGGAGTCGAAAAGGGTGAAGAAGGTTATGGGGATGGCCGGGACTGGTTCTGGGTCAGCTGAAACCAGTCCATTCGGGTTCGATAGATGGTCATGGAGATTTCCAGGGTGCCTGAACAGCCGTCTGGCAGTGATGGTGAATCGCTGTTACTGGGTGGATAAAGGTGGTGTTGAAATCACATTGGAAGATGGTGGTAATAGTGGAGGTCATGATGTCAGCTCGCTGAGCACAAGGGGACGTTGGCCTGAGAGGGAGGACAAGGGTGGGCTTGTGTCATAAGGGACATGGTTAAACGCAGGGGCACACATCAGAGCTTGCTTTCACAATGAGAAGGGCTTTACCTAAATGACTCCTTATGGTGTCTCACACAGGCCCCAGCTCTGCTCCCTCACTACCACGCACACCCCACCTCGGTTAGATCACCCCTCGGGCATCAAAAGGAGGAAGAGATGTTCGGGGAAGCAGCATCACGTCTGACTAGGCCGCAATCCGTCAATTCAGAGACCAGAACGCCAGGGGGATGTGGCACACGTGTGGAGTCGGTGGCACGAGGTGAAAATCATCGCACTAGAGTGCAGGAGGAAGTGTCAGGGTCAGAGATATCTGTGCACCGTCCCTCTCGGAGGAGGGAGGAAGGTCATAATGATGCTCCAGTGGGCAGGAATGTGGAGCCTCTGGAGTGGCCTTTTGGGGCTCAGTATTTAGATAACCAGCAGCAGATGTGTGGACATCCAACAGACCCATCCCCCTACACCCTTGGGTTAAGTGAGTTTGAATGGACTTTCTGCCAATTCTGGGGCAGTTAAAACAAGTTCAAAGAAAATTCCACAGGGAAATGGCTCACAACCTTTCCCAAAGGCGTGCCTCTGGCTATCCAAATAAATGCACAAAGTTCAGACCTGCTCCTACCAGTTCTACTCCGCGCACACACCTGTGTCAGGCAGCTGTGAGACCAAAATCCAACCTGAGTTGAGGCAGCCGCTGATTTGCATGAGCAGCTACCTCCGTGAAACGCGAATGCATGAAATGCAACTCACCCCATCCCCACTAAACGGAAAGGTGCCATGTTCAGGTAAACAACTTCCAATTTCCAGGTGTGTCCGCCATTTTTGCAACGACGGAGAGGCTGCCCATCATTCAGCCCGGCCTCTCTCTACTATATACTGGCCCTGTCCAGTGGACAGACTAGCTGAACGCTGGGCTGCCCAGCGTTAAACCTGAAAAATGGCCAGCTTAGCTGCAGACCTGGTGGAGGTCATGGAGAGAGGGAGGGGAGAGGCCATGGAAGGATTCGAAAACAAGGGTGTGAATTTTCAAATCAAGGTGTTATCAAAGGAGGAGTCGGTGCAGGTAAAGGCAGGTAAATGGGATTTGGTCCAAGGTTAGTAAAGCCATAAAGTAACACACAGTATCCTTAACAGCTGATGAACGGCATTGGAGAGTTTGGGTTAATCAACAAGAGGTTGGAGGTCAACCACAACCCAACTTTGTACTCTTGTCGATTGGTGCCATTACCAGATGGTGGAAAGCTGTCCATATATCCATTACCACCCATAAACCGATCACCCTAACCTGGTGTAGCAAGGCTCTTCCTTGAGTCAAAACTGAATGCTGGCAGCTCCAAGCGTGCAAGTTGTCAACCTCAGTTATGGTTTCGAATCCTGGAGTGCAAATTGACGCACATCCTTCCGACTAAGGGACAAAAATTCTGCCAACTGAGGGAAGGTGACATTTGCAAGGGTAGTTGTAGAACATTCAGGTAAGGAAATTGATTGAAGCACCCTTTTGCATAATTCTCCGTTGCATAAGCATTCCATTATTTGACCCAAATGCCTACTAGCACTTTTAATGTCAGCTTTACAAGGATTTTGAGATGCCAGGAAGATGTATCCGTGATCAGCAAATCATGCATAAGAAAGCAGCAGTATCATTTTTGGAAAGGTGTTCGATTTCAATTTAAATGTAAAATATTATGTGGGGTTCTGCCAGTGCAATATTAATTTAGTGTTCTGACATTCCAGTAACACCTCATCTCAATATATACCCGAACTTTCACTAACATTATTTCTTGAATTAAAACTAACATATTTTATACAAAGAATACATAAGTGAAAAATCAGTTATTTCAATAAAAAAATAATCCTAGAAAGAAAGTCTTCAGAAGTTTTATCTGGAAGAGCGATTTTCTTACAATATTTAAAAGATTTGTAACAATCTTGCCTCACTTTCAATCACCTCTTCCCTTATTCCATTTGGTTTTCTATTCATTAATTCCTGTGATGGCCCAGGTTACATCACAGGCCCTCTTTAAATGGTCATTTAGGGTTGTGTCATGATGCTGTGCTTTATGACAAATAATTATTTTTAATCCACTGACTGGAGGCATGGGTTGAACTTTTAAATACCAACCTTTTAAAACAGTAAAGTGACTTGAACTCACAGCCAAGATGGCTACCTGACTTGCATTGCTGTACATTCCACGTTCCAACCCCATTTTAGATGGAGACAGCATGTCTGCAAAAAAACCATCAAAGTCACTGGCCTCAGGAATGTGAACGAGCCATATTTCTTATTCCATTAGCACAACATCCAGGCACTCAACTGGGTGGAGACAAACCGTCAAACCTAATCGCTTCAACAATGGGACCCTGGCTAAGGTGAGGAATTCCCAAGCCTGACCTAATCAACTTGCAATTGAAATACATAATCATGTTTGAATTACTGGGCAGTCAGAGAGGGCAGTCACATGACAAACCAATGCTTTGAATGTTTTAAGCACATGTTTTCTCAGCAGAACTGAGGACAAGCAGCTGAGAAGCTGTGAGAGATCCTTCCTCACTCTCTCTCTCTCTCTCTCTTTCCACCAACTTGTAAGCTTTTGGGCCCTGTCTGTTATTGTTTGATTCTCTCCCCATGTACAACAGACAGAGATTTTAAAGGAAGAATTCCATTCTACAGCTGTGTCTCCAGTAAAACAGGTAGGCCATCCATTTGCAGTTTAATCTATCTTGATGCTAAAAGCAGAAGACCAATGAGTAAAAGCAGTAAGACTGCCAGACAAGTCACTAAACTATAGGCTGTGAATTCCTTTTAACTTTTATGGACTCTAATCTGACAAGCCTATCTTCCCCCACTTTGGTGAGTGTGTGTGTGTATGTGTGTGTGTGTGTGTGTGCGCACGCGTGTGCGTGTGTGTGTGTGCGCACGCGTGTGCGTGTGTGTGTGTGTGCGTGCATGCGTGTGTGTGTGCGTGTGTGTGTGCATGTGTGTGTTTGTGTGTGTGCGTGCGCATGTGCCTGTGTGTGTGCGTGCGCGTGTGTGCATGTGCGTGTGTGTGTGTGCATGCATGTGTGCGCGCGCGTGTGTGTGTGCGTGTGCGCGCGCATGTGTGTGTGTGCATGTGTGTGCATGCGTGTGTGTGTGTGCATGTGTGTGTGTGCGCGTGTGTGTGCGCGTGCTCATGCGTGTGTGTGTGTGTGTGTGTGTGTGCTTGTATGCACGCTTCAACTGTACGCTGTGTGTGAAAGTCAGCACTAATTTAGTTTAAGTATAATAAAGCTAACATCTTCCTTTGTTAAAAGCAAGAAGCCTGTCCTCTGGGTGATTTTATGATCACAGTGCTCAAATAGTTAAGCACTCACTGAATTGACAAGTATATCCTTTTCGAACAAAAAAACCTGTTGCAGTTAAAGAAGGTGAGGGCAACAAGGGGAGCCATTCAACCTCTCCTCACCCAGAAGTAAGAGTTGACACTGGGTTGCCACAGTGATACTCATGAGGGGGCTGAACTTTACATGCTGGAGTCGGGACTGATGCTATTCCACACATGCATACAATCTGGCGTGATGACATTAGGTCACGAACCCAATGACATCACGCCGGCCTGTCATAATATGAAAGTCGGGCAGGCATCAAAATAAACAGCCCGACCACCATTTTTAACAAAACTAACACTGTGGACAGGAGGGGGTTTAATTTTAAACAGCCCTGATTGCTCCTCTCATCACCCGTCTGTAAGCAGAAAGGTTTTCTGATTCCCCCTTTTGTAAGTGGTAGAGTATTTTCCCCAACCCTTCAGTTTGGAGTGATCCAATCCTCTATTAATAACTCCACAGCAAACTCGAGATAGGGTAAAGTCAGAGGGTTAGTTTATTTTCACATGCTTAAAATGCAGGAAGAGAGTTCGCAACATTTCTCCCTTCCCCCCACCTACATTTTGCATTCATACAATGCAAGAGGGATAAGGGGAAGAAAGAGGTGCAGGGAAAGACCACAGAGAAGATAGCTACTGTTTCACTTGAGGCTAGAATCAAAAGTCTAATTGTATATCCCTTCAAAGAGGTTAGCCTTATGAAGCTGATGCGGAGTGATCCACTTTCCTAGTCGCGTTGGCTTCCATGATGGGAGAAGCACGTGGAGATGAATTCGGTTTGCAGTAGGCACTGGTACAGGAGTTCAGGTGTTCCATTAGTGTAGATGAGGTAAGGGCCAGGACACAGCTCTGGTTCTACTGCTGGTTTGTTGATGGAAGATGGCAGACTGCCTTTATTCAGCGCAACAAGGCAGTATTGCAGGTTCTATCAACTTGTGTGTGTGTGTGTGTGTTGCGGGAGTTGGGAGGGGGTGATTGGGTGGCATCATGTAATATAACTCCCACTTCTTCCCCTTGCTTTGGACAAAGGATGTATATTGCTAGCCTGGATTCTTGAGGTGGTTAATGTTTCATCCATTAATAAGTTTAACAGAGATTACAGGGTCCCTTTGTCCCCGCAGATGTATTGTCTCCATTGGCAGGAGCTCTGCCTTAGAAATGTAAAGGGTCTTTGTGCAATTCCTTGGAATTTGGTTTCTTCAATCACAGGGGAGCATTAGAACCTCTTTAGAGATAACAAAGTCCCTGCTATTTTCTGAAGGCTAGAAATTCCTTTTGTGTGAGTCGTAGCTAGTCAGGCTTCAGTCAGCATAAAACCTTTGTCCATTTAAAACTAATAATTTAGTAAAGTAGCCAGGATGATGAAGATGTTGATATATGTATTTCCCTTCATGTCTTCTGGCCATGATACTAATAAACAAGCATTTAAGCAATTAACTCGATTAATATGTTGCCCACTCCATAATGCAGTGGGTACAGGGAAAACACAATTGGTGGGAGTTATGTTGTTTTATCAGGAAGTATTACAAAGTTGAATACAAAGGCTGTAAGTGGGTCTATGGCTGACTTTAACAGAACAGAGTTGCTAATGCTGGCAATTTGGTTTGTTATTCAATTTAAAACTGCATTAGACCATTTCCTGAGGGAAGGGGGCAAGTGCTGAAAGAAGATTGTGCTGTGCAGCATCTGTGCTGAACATCGGCGCCCTCAATGCGAATCGTGCGTTCAGTGAGAGGCTCCTCCTCCAGAGGGGAGGAGAGGAGGGGGAGGAGAGCCAGGGTCAGGTATGCCCTGTGGCCCAGTCAAAGTGGGCAACCTGCTGCAGAGCAAGGGCCTCTGGGGTGGAGGGTGGGGGAAGGCAGCAGCAGCAGGCAGGCAGACGGAGGAGAAAGCAGCATCCTGCCAATACCGTCCACTGGACGTGGCTGGAGTCCTTACAGATGATACAGCGCCAGTGCCCGAGAAAGCTCTGGCTGTCCAGGGAGACGGTCACATCAATCTGTGACTTGCTGGCTGGGCAGATCGCATCCACTTGTATAGGACACCCGACGCCTTTAACTTTGAAGGTCACAGTGGACCTGAATCTTTTTTGGTGCAGGGTCCATCCAGCAATTATCTGGAGACCCCTGAGGGATCAAGCAGCCAACTGCACAGTGATGCATCAAGGCGGTCACAGATGCCATGTTCAGGAGGGCACATTAGTTTATTCCATTTAGCGTGGGCAATGCCAGTCAGCCTGAAAGAGCCAGAGCATTCGGTAGCATTGCCAGATTTTCAAAGATCCAAGGCATAATAGACTGCACACATACAGCCATTAAAGCACCTTCGGGAGAGCCAGGGTCATTAGTCAGCAGCAAGGGATACCTTCGATTAAGGTCCAGCATGGATGTGACCACAAGCAATGGATAATGCAGATGTGCACATGCTATCCTGGCATCAGTCATGATGCCTACATTCTTAGACACTCCCATGTGCCAGGGATGTTCATTGGTCAAGAACCTTTAGATGGCTGGCTTCTGGGGCACAGAGGA
The DNA here is from genome assembly GCF_964194155.1 of Cetorhinus maximus. Lineage (NCBI taxonomy): Eukaryota > Metazoa > Chordata > Chondrichthyes > Lamniformes > Cetorhinidae > Cetorhinus > Cetorhinus maximus. The sequence goes on along the minus strand of NC_135908.1, from coordinate 12,608,714 downwards.
TGCTCTCTAAGGAGTTGGCTTATGACACTGGTAAGGACCCCATGGATGGAGGCTGAGAGGAGATACAATGGAAGCCACTCATCCACCAGGGCCCTCACTGAGCAGACCACTGCTCTCCTCAAAATGTGATTCTGATAAGTGGACAGGTCAGGTGACACTCTGCTACACTCTGCTTACAAGAGATATTGAACATAAAATTAAGGATGTTATGCTTCAGTTATACATGGCATTGATGAAGCCACACCTCGAATATTGTGTGCAGTTTTGGTCTCCTTATTTAAGGAAGGATGTAAATTCATTGGGGGCGGTTCAAAGAAGGTTTACTAGAGAATGAGTGGGTTGTCTTATGAGGGACAGACTGGGCTTGTTTCCACTGGAGTTTAGAAGAGTGAGGGGTGATCTGATTGAAGTATCCAAGATCCTGTACGGCCTTGACAGGATTGACATTGAAAAGATGTTTCCTCTTGTGAGTGAGTCCAGGACTAGAGGGCACTGTTTTAAAATTAGGGGTCGCTCTTTTAGGACAGAGATGAGGAGAATTTTTTCTCTCAGAGGGTTGTGCGATTTTGGGACTCTCTGCCTCAGAAGGTGATGGAGGCGGGGTCAGTGAATATTTTTAAGGTGGAGGTAGATAGATTCTTGTTAGGCAAGGGAATCAGAGGTTATCGGGGTTGGATGGGAATGTGGAAATCGAAACACAAGAAGATCAACTTCATTATGGAGGTTATAGCTGGGTACTTAGAGAAACTCAAGGTAATCGGGAAGAGTCAGCATGGTTTTGAGAAAGGGAAATCACGTTTCACCAATTTATTGGAGTTCTTTGAAGGAGTAACATGTGCTGTGGATAAAGAGGAGCCAGTAGATGTGCTTTATTTCCAGAAGGTATTTGATAAGCTGCCACATCAAAGGTTATTGCAGAAAATAAAAGCTCATGGTGTAGGGGGTAACATATTAGCCTGGATAGAAGATTGGCTGGCTGGCAGAAAACAGAGAGTATGTATAAATGGGTCTTTTTCTGATTGGCAGGATGTGACAAGTGGAGTCCCGGAACCTCAACTTTATACAATTCATATCAATGACTTAGATGAGGGGGGTGAAAGCATGGTAGCTAAATTTGTAGATGACACAAAGATAGGTAGGAAAGTATGTTGTGAAGAGGATATAAGGAGGTTGCAGATGGATATAGATAGGTTGAGAGAGTGGGCAAAAATATGGAAGGTGGAGTACAATTTGGGAAAATGTGAAGTTGTTCACTTTGCCAGGAACAATAAAAAAGCAGAATATTATTTAAATGGAGAACGGCTGCAGAATTCCGAGCTGCAGAGGGGTCTCAGCGTCGTACTGTGTGAGTCACAAAGAGTTAGTATGCAGGTACAGCGAGTAATTAAATAGGCTAATGGAACGCTATCCTTTATTATGAGAGGAATTGAACATAAGACTATGGATGTTATGCTTCATTTATACAGGGCACTGGTGAGACCACATCTCGAATACTGCGTGTAGTTTTGGTCTCCATATCTGAGGAAGGATGTAAGTACATTAGAGGTGCTTCAGAGGAGGTTTACTAGATTGATACCTGGAATGATCAGTTTGTCTTATGAGGAAAGGTTGGACAGACTGGGATTGTTTCCACTGGAGTTGAGAAGAGTGAGGGGGTGACTTGATTGAAGTATATAAGAACTTGAACGATATTCACACGGTGGACGTAGAAAGGATGTTTCTTCGTGTGGCTGAGTCCAGAACTAGGGGGCACTGTTTTAAAACTAGGGGTCTCCCTTTTAGGACAGAGATGAGGGGAATTTATTTCTCTCAGAGGGTTGTGCGGCTTTGGAACTCTGCCTCAGAAGGTGGTGGAGGCGGGGTCATTGAATATTTTTAAGGCGGAGATAGATAGATTCTTAACAAAAACAAAAATACCTGGAAAAACTCAGCAGGTCTGGCAGCATCTGCGGAGAGGAGCACAGTTCCTCTCCGCAGATGCTGCCAGACCTGCTGAGTTTTTCCAGGTATTTTTGTTTTTGTTTTGGATTTCCAGCATTCGCAGTTTTTTGCTTTTATCTTAGTAGATAGATTCTTGTTAGGCAAGGGAATCAGAGGTTATCAGGTTAGATGGGAATATGGAATTCGAATCACAAACAGATAAGCCACGGTCTTAATGAATGGTGGAGCAGGCTTGAGGGGTCGAATGGCCTACTTTTGCTCCTATTTCATGTGTTTGTACGCTCTGATGAAGTCTGATGATGAGGAGGCTGAGCCACTTCAGCCAGCTGTGCATGCTGGGAGGGCCTGAATGCCCGGGAGACATGAGATTCTCTTATTCTGAGAAGATTCCAATGGCGATTGGCCTCAAGCTCAGCGATGCCATCTTGTCCCCTCTCACCTTTTCTTGTATTCTCCCTCTCATGAACTCTAGGCCCGTGTCTACAAAGGACAATACAGTCACCAAATAATGCCATGCAGAGGGACCCACATGAACACAAACTCCCATAACAGCATCTAGTGTATCTAAATCCAACCCATCACATCACACACAGATGCAGCTGGAACATCATGTGCAAAAAAACAATCATTTAATAACACAATGAATCAACATCATTCATAAATCACATGTGAAAATCATTCATGTAAACTCACACGTGTCTATTTGATTCTTTCACGGGTGCTGTGGTGTGATGGTTCCCCCCCAACACTGCAAGCTGTGTTGTAGACAGATTGCTGACCCTTTGTCTAGGATGGCTTTAGCAGGCACCCTCTGGTCGCCTAAGGCCACAAGGGCAAGGATATGATGCTGCACCCAGCGCCAGTGTAAACACACGCGCCCCGGCGGGTATGCCCGACACTGATGAAAGTGCATCTCAGTCACAAGATGGAGGCTGGCCCCTGGGACTCGGAGGAGTTCAGGATGCTCAGTCCCGGTCTGATGACGGGCATCTGGAGTCCGTCAGTCAGGCGGCAGACGTTGGTGCTTAGAGATGTGGCAGAGATTTCCACGCACTGGCATGGACAGTGAAGGAGTCCCAAGTAGGCCATGAGCACTGCAATCCCTCACTCCACAGAATGTATGGCTTCCTCCACTGACAGGCTGTCGACTGTCATGAAGAGCCAAACCCAGCAGCTCACTGATGGGACACTGGGTATGTGTGCTGAGCTGCACTCCATCACCTTGTCTCTGAGCTCCGGGGCCCAGGGCCAGGGTGAGAGGGGGGGGTCGCGAGGAGCCTGGAGTCACATCCAGGCCCTGGTTCCTCTCAGGAAAGCAGGGAGGGCCAACTTGTTCCTCTGGGTGGCAGAGGGGCAGCTGCTGACCCCATCGCGGTGGAGGGGGTGGGGGTGCATCTCCCAGGGCATTTCTGACGGTTAGTGAGGGTCCCCCGGAGCTTGTGGCTTGTCGTCGATGTTAGTCCTTTGGGGGAACAAAAACGAGGAGAATGAGGGTCATCATCATCATTTGAACTGAGTTCAGAGAAACGCGTTTCTTCAAATTACACAAAATGCACCATTGGGAGATGGTCGGCAGTGTTTGAACCTTAAAACCTTCAATATTGAGACACAATGTTCTCCCCAAAATCTGCAAACCTCCAAAGTCAAAAATCATCAATGCCACCTTCCCGACAACCTCCCCAGCTTCCAAGACAGACGCCCCCTTCAGCGCTGTTTGCAGGAGAGACCTATGAGCCCTTCAAATCTCACCATCCAGGGCTTTCCTCCAACCTCACCTCGGCCCATGGCTCAGTTCCGGGGCCCTCCCCCTCCATTAGTGTGAGGATGGACAGAGTGGGTTGACCACCTCTGGCCCTGGCCATTTCCCAAGCGTTATGTGCTCTCTTCTGCAATAGTAAAAAGGCATGGTAATGAACATGCCATGCTCCAACCACAAATTCAGAAATATGGCCAACATGCACTTTGTCCAGGGGCCGACATTTATCAGTGTTGATCTCTGACTGGGTAACCGCTTTGCAGAACATCTCCACTCAGTCCGCAAATATGACCCCGGCCTTCCGGTACCTTGCCATTTCAACTCACGACCTTGCTCTCATGCTCACTTTCCTGTCCTCGGCCTGCTGCAAGGTTCTGCTGAAGCCTAACGCAAGCTGGAGGAAGAGTACCTCATCTTCCGATTAGGCACTTTAGAGCCTTCTGGACTGACCTCAGCCCATGAACCTATTCTCCATTCTGTATTTTCTTTCCCCAGTCCCAATCAGTGTTTTATTCTCGTGTTTTGCTTTCAGACAGCGCTGACCATTATTCTGCTATTAACACCTACTCTGGACCAATGCTTTATTCATCTGCTATTACCGTTCTCACTCTCTTTGACTTTTGTTCCAAGACCTCTTTGTCATTTAATCTCCCCCATCCTCTACCCTACCCCTGACCTTCTCTTTTGTCCCACCTGACCCTCCCCCCTTTCTCAACAGCATAAAACCCTTCATATTTCTGCTTCTCTTCAGTTCCAAGGAAGAGTCGTATTGGACTGGAAACGTTAACTCTGTTCCTCTCTCCACGGAAACTGCAGGAGCAGCTGAGTTCTTCCGGCACTTTTTGTGTTTAGTTCTGATCTCCAGCACCTGCAGTACTTTGCCCTTACTTATCAATGCTCCATGCGAATTATCAGCTCCTGCAGTTCCATTGCCCTCCCCTATCCCCAAAAAAGTGGCATGTCAGAGTCATGCTACCTTCTCCACTTGGGTGATACAGTAGGAAACCCCACATTTGATCCACTTCACATCCTCACACCTCACAATATGGGTCAATCTCTGAAATGGTTCCCCACTCACTCCGGCAAGAAGCCATTGAGCCCATTACAACATCATTTATTGTAAAAACTTGAGTTCTATGCAACTCTAGACATAGCCTTAATCTACAAGGTGACAGCACTCTTTCTGTATCTTGTCAACTAAAAATGTTTTAATTTGCTATTATTACCTCTGCTACTTTGTGACTAAGTACGAGAGTGCCATTAATCACACCTTATTGGTACCAAGTATTCGCAGGTTGTCAAATCTCAAATATTCAGAGCTAAAAATTTGATTAAAAGTGTAACCTAATGTGATGCATCTCCTGCTGAAAAATCAGCATCACTCCAAATAGTGTTTTGAACTTTAATCATCATTATTCAGTTTCCTATCATTTCCCAGGTGTTGAGTCGCTGGTATTCCTCTCTCCAATCTAAATTACGAATCCCAGATTACCTAACTCTGAATGGCAAACTGATCCCTGCTGGAAATGATAGCGCTGGGATGTTTAAATTTCCTGAATCTATACCTTTAGTTGCTACATTTCTATTAACCCTCTGTTCTGAATGGACTGTTTTCGTAATGAAGGGGGCGAATTTTCATTCTGGGGTCTGGAACCCAATGACTGGAACTTTTCCGGACCCTTTACCCGGTACTGCATCAGTGGTAGTGACTGGCGCCATTTTCAAAGCGGCAGCCATTAAGTGGCCTGGAGGCAGGAGCGCGAGCACAGGCAAAAGATGGGAGCTGGATGCGTAGTGATAAAATGGTAGCTATGACTGGGCTTGCTATTGCCTTTGGAAATGGATGATTAGGGAGAGCAGAGGGCCAGTGTTGATTCAGGCCGCTGTCCCCAGGAGGCCCCATCGTTTCTATAGTGACTCTCTTGAGGCCCTGATCGAGGCTGTGGAGGATATCAGAGCTGTACTTTTCCATCCACCTTGAAGAAAGCTCTAGCAAGCCAGGCCAAGCAGATACAGCTGTGATAGATGTGGCCATGTAGACTAGCAGCCTCATGCTCCTCTCAAGAGTGCAAACACTCTCTCCTCACAAAATCAAGCCTCTCAGCCCTTGTGATGGCAACTCTGTCACTGCCTGAGCAACTGAGTTCATGGCCCAGATCTTCTAGTCTCTGGATGTTCGGAGACCAGACATTCTCTGGGAAGATGCACCACTCAGAGATCCCAAAGCAAGGACTCAGCAGAATTATCCGGGAAGTTTGAACTTCCAATGGGCAATTCCCCTGCTCCCCAGGACCCTACAAAAAGTCTCCAACTCTGAGTTAGAGTCGGATATTTTGGACAGTTCCCACTCACTTACCCGGATAGCTACCTGGAAATGTTAGACAGCAAAAAAAAAGGCCTAAATCGTGGGTAACTATACAACTGATTCCCCCAACTCCCCCTCCTGACTCACAGACTCCCCCTAATCCCCCTACCCGACACCCTGTCCCCTCCAACCCTTCGAATCTCCCTGGCCTAACCTGACCCAATCTCACCACTCTACCCACCCTGCCACCCTACCACCTTGCTACTCTACCCACCTTGCCACCATATTCAGCTGCCATGCTACCTGCCCTATGCACCCTGCCACCCTACCCAGCTGGCACCCTGACCAAGTGGCACCCTACCCAGCTGCCATCCTACCCACCCTACCATCTTCTACCCTATCCACCCTACCCACTTATCTCACTCACGCTCGTTCACTAACACAGTGTAAAGCTACTTAAATGTCCCAAAGCTTTCCTGTGTGTTTATGAATGAAGGCAGCTAGTGCTGTTAAAAGGGGGTGTAGCTTGGCTTCCCCTTCGACAATCCTGTCCAATGAAGGAGGACTCCCAGAATAGGTACGCACCACTTTTTTGAGGTTTTGGAGATCTGAGCCAGAAATATGGAGCTCTGCGCTGGATAAAAAAATAGGAGCAAAGTGGCAATCTGACAGTGACTGACACTCCCTGGAAGATTTGGCCCGATATCTCCCCTTTTTACATGACTTTTTCACACTATGTTAAGAGTGCGATAGGTACCCCGCTGTGTTCCTGACAACCGTGCTCAAGTGTACCTCAGACACTTGGTGTTCCCCATGTTGGCCATTTGGAAATGGCTACCTGGTGCACCCCACACTCTGAATGAGCTCCGCAAACAATTAACTGGATGGCGTGCGGGTTGCCAGCTCCCCACTCTCGCCCTCCCTTCAAAAATCTAACCGCATCACTGAGGCATCAGGGACCAGTGATGACTTCCAAGTGGCCAATTCTCCAAGCCTGCCTGCACCTGAACTCGCCCTCAAAAGGCCATTGAAGATTCAGCCCCAGGTGTCACTAAAAAGTCACAGCTGACTTAACCATTGAACCCAAGCAATGAGTCATGTGATGAAACCTGAACTCACCTTCTTTAGTCGTAGGTCGGGAACTCTGTTCCTCAAGAACCTTGGGCCTCCTGCGCATGTGCCAGCCGGGAAATGGCCACCCATGCACAGTTCAATAAATCTGGGTCCTGTAGTCTGGGCACTGGCCCTGTGTGGCTGCGCAGAAGATAAAAACAGAATGGTGCAAAAATTGCAGGTTAGGTGATCTGAAATGGAGCGCCATTTTCTTGCAGGTGTCCCAGGGAACAGGACACAGAAGGGGAAAAGGGGACAGGTTCAAAAAGGCAGTTCCAGGCAAGGTATAACAGCCAGGGGACAGGAATAAGTAAAGTTAAAGAAAGGAGCAGAGTAATAGACTCCAAATTCAAGAAAGAGCTGCAGGGAGCAGACTTTTAAGCACAATGGCCATGAGAGGAGTCCTGAAGATCCAGAAACTTCTGGGCAGGTTATTGAGAAATCCATGGAATCTGCTTTGGTCGCACCTGTCACCTATTGTGTAGTGTGGTGCATCTGACCACAGTTCACCTGTTAATTCATATGTACCACATACTTACCCTGAATGTTAGAGTATAGGAAAGGCATTGTAAATTGTTTTATCTTTCTGAACTTGCATAGTAAAGTTTATTTTTGTTTGATCAAAATCCGTGGAATCTTGTGGCTATCTTCACTTAATAAGCGCCTTGAATCTCAAACGTTGTCTACTTTAAACAAACGTTATTGGTCCCTAACCGGATCTTCCACCCCCCCACCACCCCATGACTTTAAAGGCGCTATATGAATGCAAATTGCTGTTGGAGTTGCAGGGTTTTGACCCAGGAACCCCGAAGAAATAGCAATAAATGTCCTGATCAGTATTGTATCTATGGCTGTATCAACCTGTACATGACCTCTTCACATATTGCAGAGATGATCCTTACTCAGAAGGAGGGAGGTCACTGCAGAATCACAAGAAGAATTTGTTAAGTCAATAGCTTTCTCAGGAGAAGCCAAAGGATTATTTAATTTTACAACAAATTCTGAGTATATAAAAAAACTATTGGATATCAAAAAGATGTCCACCAAACCCACAACCACTACCATCTAGAAGGACAAGGGCAGCAGATAGATGGGAATACCACCACTGCAAGTTCCCCTCCAAGGCACTCACCATCCTGACTTGGAAATATATCACCGTTCCTTCACTGTGGCTGGGTCAAAATCCTGGAACCCCCTCCCTAACAGCACTGTGGGTGTCCCTACACCACAGGGACTGCAGCGGTTCAAGAAGGCAGCTCGCCACCACCTTCTCAAGGGCAACTATGGATGGGCAATAAATGCTGGCCCAGCCAGTGAATCCCACATCCCGTGAATGAATTAAAAAAAGGTATTTCTATTTAGTGATAAGAGGAAGTCAACATTTATATGGAACAGAATGGCAATGGCTGATGAATTAAAATGAAGTGAGATACGTTCCTTGTAGAAGGGCTTGTTGAATGATTGTAAAAGATTATAGGATTAACTCAAAAATCAGAATTTACGAAGTTACAGAGCATGAGGGTTATGAACGCTTCAAAGATTTGGAAGATATTACATATTAACGAAGAGGTGCGTCAAGCTAGAAAAATGAAAACTGTGTAAAGTTTATATGAATATTTAAAATAGAATTAAATGACAATGTACAAAGGGTGCAAGGAAACGTTTGCTCTATCAAATCTAATAAGGTTACAACAGAAATTAATAGGACATTATTGTAACTTGCTTACTACAATAATCCTCTGCCACTGTAAATCATAGAATGGATACAGCACAGCAGAAGGCCCTTCGGCCCATTGTGGACCACCATTGCTCACTTTCCCTCCTCATCCTTCTCGATCTCTCTGCCGACTTTAACGATGGCATTCTCCTCCAATGCTTCTCCTCCATTCTCCAGTTGAGTGTGTCTGCCCTCACTCATTTTACCTACCCAGAGAAATTTGCTGAAATGGCTTCCCTTCCTGCTCCCACTGCCTGACCTCTGGATTTCCCCATGGACCTACCTTGGCCCTAATCGACATGCTGTATTTTCACGACATTGCTCAATGACTTTTGGGCTGCGGGGGTTGGGGTGGGGGTGTACTTTTAACCTCCAAAAAGAGGTGGGCTAAAAATTTTTAAGATTTTGTACCCTACTCCAAATAGCCTCAGATCCACCTTCTTACAATTCAGATGGAGGTGGTGTGGCTGTGTGGGGAGTGGGTTGCTAATGCCCAGGACGTGCTCAGGACAATCCTTAAAAGGAGGCTGCATGATTCCAATTTAACAAACCTTTTATTGCTCACTCATCGCGGCTGGGTTTCCCTGGTCTTGGAGAAACGAGCAATGAAAAGAAGTGAATTAAGTGACTTTATCACACTGCTTGCGGACCAGTAGAAGTGGGAGCTGTAAGAAAAACAGAGTGCATCTGCTGAACTGAGTGAAGGCTTGGAGTTTGGTGAGAGGGGAGTTTTAAGTGCGAATTTTGTTCTTAAATTTCCCTCTTACGATCTAATCTAATCTATAATTAGCCGTAACTGGGAAGTACTGTGCAAGCTGGCTAAGTTCTTTCTTTCTTGCAGTTCAGACAGGGTAAACTCACTCTCAGTTGTAGGAGCTGAGTAGTAAATTAGCTAACTGGTTGAATCTGGTTACTGTAGCCCCAGTTCAGTTTAATATAAATTCAGTGCAGCCTTGGAAAAGCATTGTTTATTTGCCTTTCCTTTGTTTGTAATTTCTGTAATGTTTCTCCTGCCCCAACTGTCTAAAACATATGCATGTATAGTGGGTAGAGTTACAGTCCATGTTATTTTCCTTCAATATCTTCTTGTCATTGTTTTCTTTTGCATTTGAGACAAGACTTTGGTGTAACAAAAGTTGCATGTGGCTTTATCTTGACGTGCACCAAGCTCTTCTACACATTCAAAGCTACATAAGGACTTGTGGTTTAACTAGGGATCATCTGGGTATGCTGCTGTGAGGAAATGGCTGATGATTTCAGCATGTATTGCATTGCTGTTTAAATGCAGAGTTATCACTCTGCATGGAGTAAGGACAGAGCCTAAAATTTCTCAGCATTGCACTATAGCAAAACGGGTGGATCATCCAGGTACTCGTACACTAAACCTTTTTGTATTTGCTGTTCCATACAAGGAAGCATTCTTGTTTTCTTACTGTGCTCTTTCAAAATTTTGTTTAGTTCTTTCTGAAATCTGCTTTGGCACTGACATGCCTGAAATCCATTCCAAGTTGTATATTTTTTTCCAATAAAACTACAATTTACCCAAAAAAAGAGAGTGCAGCTGGCTAACTGAGTGAAGACTTGGAGTTTGGTGAGAGGGAAGTTGTTCGTTTCCTCTTTCTATCTTTCTGACCCCATAGAAATTTGTCCTTGCTCTACTAAAGGGGAAGGAGCTGGCTGTTTGGTGAGTATCTGGTCAGTGGGTAAGTTCTATTCTATCCCTAAGGTTTAAAATCATACACAATTTGGTGGCAAAGCTAATAAACTATATAAGAAAGCAACACAAATAAGTGATTAATATAATTAAGTGATTATTTGAAACACATTAAAGACGGCAGGACAGGTGATGTGTCAAGGCTGCAGCATGTGGGAGATCCTGGGTAACATTGTGACCCAGGGAAAACACGTCTATAGAAAGTGCTTGCGGCTTGAAGAACTTTGGCTCAGAGTCACTGAACTGGAGGCTGAGCTGCAGACACTGCAGCACATCAGGAAGGGGGGAAGTTACCTGGATGCTTTATACCAAGAGGCAGTCACAGGATAGGTTTGGTCAGTGGTCAGGGACAGGAGGGTGTGACTACAAGTGAGGCAGATAAGGGGATCCAGAGGGCAGGAGTGTGAGCCTCTGCAATTGTCCGACAGGTTTGAGGTTCTCGCAGCTTGTTTGGATGAGAATGGGGGCTGCAGGGTGGATGAACAAACTGACCATGGCACCGTGGTACAGGAAGCCATCCAAATGGGGGGAGCAAAATAATGTAGTGGTAATAGGGGACAGTATAGTAAGGGGGATTGACACTGTTCTTTGTAGCAAAGAGCAAAAGTCTAGACGGCTTTGTTGCCTGCCCGATGCCAGGGTTCGGGACATCTGCTTAGAGCTGGAGGAGAACTTGCAGTGGGAAGGGGAGGACCCAGTGGTCATGGTCCATGTAGGTACTAATGACATAAGCAGGTTGAGGAAGGAGGCTCTGCATTGTCAGTGTGACGAGCTAGGCACACAATTTAGAAGCAGGACCTCAAAGGTAGTCATTTCTGGATTATTACCTGAGCCATGTGCAAATTGGCATAGAACAAATGAGATTAAAGAAATGAATGCATGACTTAAAACTGGGCGTGGGAGAAGTGGGTTCCAGTCTGTGGGGCACTGGTACAAGTATTGGGGAAAGTGGGATCTGTACCATGGGATAGTGTATCCCTGAACTATGCTGGGGCTGGTGTCCTCACGAGCCACCTAACTAGGGAAGTAGAGAGGGTTTTAAACTAAATAGTGGGGGAGCAAGGGATCAAATTTGGGAAGATGTGGTAAATGAAAGAGCAGAGACACGGCAAGAGAGACAGGTATTGATACAGAAAATGATAAACAGGCTGTGACAGGAGGGGACAGAGTACAAATCTAAGAGGGAATCAGCAGATAATGTTAGACACTACAGAATTAATCAAAGGGAAAAACAAAAGGTTCTGTATCTAAACACACGTAGCATTTGAAACAAAACAGATGATCTGATAGCGCAAATAGAAATAGGTCGATGCCAGGTGGTCTGTCCGGTTTCATTCCTTTTTTTTGACATTGTAGTGGTTTTATACAACTGAGCAGCTGGATAGGGCATTTCAGAGGGTTAACCCTCATTTAAGAGTCAACCACATTGCTATAGGTCTGGAGTCACAGGTAGGCCAGGACAAGTAAGGACAACAGATTTCCTTCCCTAAAGGGCATTAGTGACTCCGATGGATTTTTGCAATAATCGACAATGGCTTCATGGTCATAATTAGACTTTTAATTCCAGATTTTTATTGAATTCAAATTCCACCATCTGCTGTGGTCTCCAGGGCATCACTCTGGGTCTCTGGAATATTAGTCCAGCGACAGGACCGCTACGCCATCGCCTCCCCCTACATATAGACTGGGAAAATCAGATTGGCAAAGGTAGCATAGATGAAGAGTTCATAGAATGTTTTCGGGATAGTTGCTTAGAACAGCATGTTCTGGAGCCAAGCAGAAAGCAGGCTGTAGTAGGGTATAAGCAAAAAACTGCAGATGCTGGAAATCCAAAACAAAAACAAAAATAAAAATAGCTGGAAAAACTCAGCAGGTCTGACAGCATCTGCGGAGAGGAGCACAGTTAACATTTCAAGTCCATGTGACTCTTCAACAGAACAATGGATGGAAATACATTTAAAAATAATGGAAATAGGTGGGAAAAGAAAAATCTATATAAATTATTGGAAAAAAGGGGGATCAGAAAGGGGGTGGGGATGGAGGAGAGAGTTCATGATCTAAAATTGTTGAACTCAATATTCAGTCCGGAAGGCTGTAAAGTGCCTAGTCGGAAGATGAGGTGCTGTTCCTCCAGTTTGCGTTGAGCTTCACTGGAACATTGCAGCAGGCCAAGGACGGACATGTGGGCATGAGAGCAGGGTGGAGTGTTGAAATGGCAAGCGACAGGGAGGTCTGGATCATGCTTGCGGACAGACCGAAGGTGTTCTGCAAAGTGGTCACCCAGTCTGCGCTTGGTCTCTCCAATGTAGAGGATACCGCCGCATCTTGAGGGAGAAACAAGTGCGTCCAAGACTAGTATTTTAAACTTAAATAAGGACAATTATGAGGGCGTGAAAGCAGAGCTAGCTAAAGTGAACTGGCAAATGAGGTTAAGGGATATGTCAGTAGAAGTTCAGTGGCAGCATTTCAGAATACACAGAATATATACATTGCAATGAGGAAGAGAAATTCCAAGGGGAGGGCCCACCATCCACGGTTAACTGAAAAGTCAAAGACAGTATCAAACTTATAGAAGAAACATATAATTAAGCAAAGACGGGTGGCAGGTCAGGGGATTGGAAAGAATATAAAGAACAGCAAAGAATGACAAAAAGATTAATAAGAAGGGAAAATTAGAGTATGTGAGAAAGCTATCTAGTAATATAAAGACAGATAGTAAGAGTTTCCATAGATATTCAAATAAGAAAAGTTAACAAAGTGAGCATTGTTCCTGTAGAGAATGAGTCTGGGGAATTGATAATGGAAAGTAGGGAGATGGCAGATGAATTAAACAGGTATTTTGCTTCGTTCTTCACTATAGAGGACACAAGTAACATGCCAGAAATAGCTGTAAATCAGGAAATGGAAGGGAGGGAGGAACTCGGGAAAATTACAATCACCAGGAAGTGGTATTGAGCAAATTGTTGGGGCTGTGGGCTGACAAATCCCCAGGTCCGGATGGACTTCACCCTGAGGTCTTGAAAGAAGTGGCTAGTGAGATAGTTGATGCACTGGTTTTAATTTTCCAAAATTCCCTAGATTCGGGAAGGTTCCATTAGATTGGAAAATGGCAAATATAACACCTTTATTCAAAAAGGGAGGGGGGCAGAAAGCAGGAAACTACAGGCCAGTTAGCCTATAGCTCTGGAGCCAACCATCCTCATTGCCGGCATCCTTCGAGGACGTCATCACTGTTATCCCCTTCGACGTCCTCTTCAAAGGAGGAGATGTGCAGCTCCTCCAGCCCCTCCTCAGCCAGGTCCTCCCCCTGTTGCAGCGCCAGGTTGTGTAGCACACAGCAAGTGACGATGATGCGTAACACCCTCTGGGGACTGCATTGCAGTGCTCCACTGGACCTATCAAGGCACCGGAACCTCATTTTCATAATGCTCTTCATTTGCTCCACCAAAGTCCGGGTTGTGGCATGAGCCTGGTTATACTGTCGCTCTGCTGCAGCCTGAGGCCGCCTCACAGCCGTTAGTAGCCATGTCCTCTTGGCATAGCCCTTGTCCCCGAGGAGCCAACCCTGCAGCCTCTGTGGACCCTGGAAGATGTCGGGAATCTGAGACCTACAAAGGACGTAGGAGTCGTGGGCGCTCCCTGGGAATTGCGTGCAGGCCTGTAGGATGTGTTCATGGTGGTCACACACCAGCTGAACATTTAGCAAGTGGAAGCTCATGCGGTTGACGTAGTTGACGGCTTGTTGCCATGGAGATCTAAGCGCCACTTGAGTGCAGTCAATGGCACCCTGCACCTGTGGAAAATCAGAGATCGCCGCAAATCCAAGTGCTGTTGCTTCCTGGCTTTCCTGATCCTGGGCGAAAGGCACAAAGTTCTGTGTCTTTGTGAAGATGGTGACAGTGATCTCCTGGATACAGTTGTGCATGGAAGCTGGTGAGATCCCGCACAGGTCACCTGTGGAGGTCTGGAAGGAGCCACTGGTGTAACACTTGAGCGCTGAGGTCACTTTCACGGCCACTGGCAGCAAATGCCCTCCATGTCCACGTGGCACCAAATCCTGCAGCAGGCGGTATATGTAACCGACCAGTTCCCTAGACACGCGCAGTCTTCGGTGACCATGGGTCTCAGTCATCTGCAGGAATGACAGGCGCCATCTATAGGTGTCTAGCGAGGTGCCTATGAGTGATGGCTCTCTGTGGATTTTCAGCTACATGCACAGCAGGCTCTGAGGCTCCTTTATCTTGAAACATAGAATCATAGAAAATAGAAGCAGGAGTAGGTCATTCAGGGCCTTTGAGCCTGCTCCGCCATTCAATATGATCATGGCTGATCTGCTATCTCAACACCATACTCCTGCTCTCTCCCCATATCCCTTGACACCTTTAGAGTCTAGAAATCTATTTCCTTCTTAAATATATTCAGTGACTTGGCAGCCACCTGTGGTAGAGAATTCCACAGGTTCACAACCCTCTGAGTGAAGGAGTTTCTTCTCACCTCAGTCCTGAATGGCCTAACCTATATCCTGCGATTGTGACCCTTTCCTCTAGAACCCCCAGCCAAAGGAAATATCCTCCCTGCATCCAGTCTGTCCAGCCCTGTCAGAATTTTATATTTTTCAATGAGATCTCCTCTCATTCTTCTAGACTCCAGTGAATACTGGCCTAATCGGCCCATTCTCTCTACATGTGACAATCCTGCCATCCCAGGAATCAGTCTGGTGAACCTTCACTGCACTCCCTCTATGGCAAGTATATCCTTTCTTAGGCGAGGAGACCAAAACTGCGCACAATACTCCAGGTGTGGTCTCACCAAGGCCCTGTACAGCTGCAATAAGACACCCTTGCTCCTGTACTCAAGTCCTCTTGCAATGAAGGCTAACTCAGCTTGTATCTGTGGAGAGGGAAACAGAGTTAACATTTCGAGTCCAATATGACTCTTCTTTAGAGCCAAAGAGAAGTGACTACTCTTTAGCTGTGTAGAAGAGTCATACAGCTCGAAACGTTAACTCTGTTTCTCTCTCCACAGGTGATGCCCAACCGGCTGAATTTATTCAGTCTTTTCTGTTTTTATTTCATATTTCCAGCATCCATAGTATTTTGCTTTTACCTTCAAGTGTAAACTTCAAATTGTACCTTTTACCTGAGCCAGGGCCTGACAAATGCCCTTGCCTTCCTGCTTCCCAGGATGTTGCTATTCTACATGCTCCCAATAAACTAACTCATATTCAGCAGCTAACACTGAGGGCCAATAAAGAGGCAATTCCCACTCTTAACAGCATCTGATATCATATAAAGCAGCAAAGTAAGGATGAAGCAAATGACACCAGCTAATTCTGGACGACGAGAGCTGATGACAGAAGCAATAGTCCATGTTGGCAATAATGTAAAAAAAAAACACGTTATTGCTTTTTCAAATTTTAGGAATAGATATTGAAAATTAATGTAGAGGAAAGAGCAACAGGAGAGGTTGATTGGCTCATCATGTCTGAATCAGCTCTTTCTTAGACCTAACTAATTCGTCCCACTCCACTGATCTTTCCCCAGAGCCCTGCATTTTCGTCCTTTTCAAGAGGGATCTGCCTGGAGCTCCCTTTAAGACCATCCATGTTAAATCACAACTTGCTGACCAAGGGGATTTCTCCTCATCTCATCCCCATCCTCAGGGCACCCTCCATCCCCCCTCGCTGCTGCCTCCAAACTGGATTTTTGGCAATTAAACCATGATTGACGATCCTCCAGCCTAGTAGAAACAGTTTTTCCGCTATCTATTATACCTAAAGTCCTCATAATTAATTCTCCCCTTAAACGTCAGCCGTGTAATCTATGGCTCAGTGGGTAGCACTCTCACCTCTGAGTCTTTGGGTTCAAGTCTCATGCCAGGTCTCGAACACAAAAATCAAGGCTGACACTAAAATGCAGTACTGAGGGAGTGCTGCACTGTTGGAGGTGCTGAGGGAGCATTGCGCTGTCAGGGGTGCTGAGAGAGTGCTGCACTGTCGCGGGTACTGAGGGAGCACTGCACTGTCGGAGGCTGTGAGGGAGTGCTGCACTGTCGGAGGTGCTGAGGGAGTGCTGCATTGTTGGAGGTGCTGAGGGAGTGTTGAACTGTCGGGGGTGTTGAGGGAGCACTGCGCTATCGGAGGTCATGAGGGAGCACTGCGCTGTTGGAGGTAGTGAGGTAGCGCTGCACTGTCAATGGTGCTGAAAGAGCGCTGCACTGTCGAATGTGCTGAGAGAGCACTGAACTGTCAGATGTCGTGAGGGAGCACTGCACTGTCAGATATGCTGAGGAAGTCCTGCGCTGTTAGAGGTGCTGAGGGAGCACTGTGCTTTTGGAAGTGCTGAGAGATGCTGCACTATTGGAGGTGCTGAGGGAGTGCTGCACTGTTGGAGGTACTGAGTGGGTGCTGCACTGTTGAAGGTGCTGAGGGGGTGCTGCACTGTCGGAGGAGCAATCTTCTGGATGAGATGTTAAACTGAGACTCCGTCTGCCTGCCCTGGTGGATATAAAAGATCCCTTGGCACTACTTTGGAGAAGAGCAGAGGTGTTATCCTGACCCTGACCAATATTAATCCCTCAATCAACACATTAACTCGCCTTTGAAATGAATTAGGACAGTTTTCAATAAGGCGACCAAGTAAAAACTGTTCCCATTAGCTGATGGTACAAGGTCTAGGGAACACAGATGTAAGATTTTGGGCAAAGATATGGTGGGGGAGGGGGTTGTGGGAATGGGGGTGAAGAATTTCTTTTTAAAGCAGGGAGTGGTAAAGACCTGGAAATTGCTGTCCATGAGGGTAGCGGAAGCAGAGACAATGAATGACTTCAAAATTATATTGGACGGGCACTTGAGGGAAAATAAACTTGCAGGGCTCTGGGGATAGAGCGAGGGAATGGGGCTGACTGTATTGATCTACAAATCGCCAGCGTGGACTTGATGGGCCAAATGGCCTCCACCTTTTGTCAGTATGGCTGTAATTCTTTTGGCGTTCCTGAGTGGAGGAGACTGTGTGCACAGGCGCTAACCAGTTAGTGTGAAACAGAGGGTGGCTTATAGTTATTAATGGGATTGTCTAATCAGCACCTTATTGGAACAAGTTTGAATGGGTTGGCGCCTGAATGCGTTGAAAGGTTAAATCCATGCGGAACCAACGGTAGCCTATCGAAACATTGTGAGGTCGTTGGAAGAAGTCAAGTAAAATCCAATTGATTCAGATAGCAGGCAGTTCATAGAATGCAAATTTAGGGGAGGATTAATTAGCTTCACTCCGATTCATTAGTGGTCATCTCAGAAGACGGTTAATGCCTCGAGCTTAGTATCTGTGACAGGGAAGGCTTTTCTGGTGCAAGAACATTGTTTTACAAGTCATTTTCAACTCAACTTTCGAGGATGTCGAAGGTGACAGTTGAGTTCTTTGTTGCGAAGAAATTAATATTACCTCAGCCCAAATGCAAATGTACAGCATATTGACAAAAGCCTTGAAGATCATCAGACCATGCGACTGAAGAAGGTGCTTTTAACTTTTGTGGAGCTATCAGGTCGTTTGCCACTCAGTGAATACTTCTACTGTGAGTTTCTTTAGCCTTGTCAGCCAATGCTCCATTGGTAGCACCCTCGCCTCCGAGTTGCAAGGTTTTGGGTTCGAGTCCCACTCCAGAGCTTAAGCATGAAAACCTAAGCTGACACTCCTTTGCAGCACTGAGGGTGTGCTGCACTGTCAGAGGTGCCATGTCTCAGTTGAGATGTTAAACTGAGGCCCTTTCTACCTTCTCTGGTGGACGTGAAAGTTCCCTTGACATCATCTCAAAGAGACAGGGGAGCTTTCCCTGGTGTCCTGGCCAATATTTATCCCTCAATGAGCATCACAAAAAACAGGATAACTAGTCGTTATCCTATTGTTGTTTGTGGGAGCTTGCTGTGCGCAAATTGGCTGCTGCATTTCCTACATTCCAACGGTGACTACATTCCAAAAAGGACTTCATTGGCTGAAAACCTTTTGAGACGTCTGGCGGCCATGAAAAGTGCTATATAAATACAAATCTTTCTTTTTCTCTCTTTTTGCTTTGTATTCCTTTGTTTCTGGGTAATTATAATTTTTATGAATCAAGTTGATTATAGCCTGGACAATTGGAAACCTGTTGAAAGGGCAATAGTGCTGGGGTGGGGGTGAGTTTTGAAACTCTGATATAGTGAACAGGGTAATTGTCACATTAGATGTTTAACTTTAAAATGGAAGGCAACAGGACTACTTATATCAACCACTTTAGTCCATGAAAAGGAACAGAGGTGGGAGAGAGGCCAAATTCAACAAGGTGTTAAACACAAAAGGCCTGCACTGAATTTTAATAACAATTCTAAACACTTATGATCATGGCCACATTCACAACTCTGCACAACGCAGAGCTTATATGATTCCAAACCCTTTTTTTTTGGGCGACATGTTGGGTGCTTAATTAAGTTAAGGAAATCTGCCGTCCTTACCCGGTCTGGCCTACACATGACTCTAGCTCCAGATTCATCTTAACTGCCCTCTGAAATAGCCGGGCAGGCCACTCGAGTTCGAGGGCAATTAAGGAAGGGCCTTGCCAGCGATGCCCACATCCCATGAAAGAAAAAGTAAAAGTTAAGGCATCTTGCTTTCTGGCCTGAAGCAGCGAGTTGGCATTGGGTGGCACCAGTAGACATCTGGAAGGAAAGATTTGAGACTATGGGCAGAAAGGTCCCAGGTTTGCACTAAGTGCGGTAGTGAGCAACAAAAAGGACGTTTTACCCACAGGCCCCAATGGCAGCTCTTCACACCATATCGTCCCAATCCTGCCTCAATAATCATGCATTCCTGGAAACGCGCCGGGTCGCTCTGACAGGGCGTCCCTCATTCACCTGCCCTGCCCTCACATCAGGCCTTCAGTAAACCGGGGGCCATATTAAAAGGGTGCCCCTGCAAAGAGCTAGAACTCTTCAAGGGATCGGAAGCTGCTTCAAAGGGCTGCAAACGGAGGAAACATGCTGCCCCCAGATTTACCCGCCTCCCTTGAGTGCTTACTGGACGCAGTGGAGGCCCGCCCTGACGTCCTCTATCCCCACTCTGGGCAAAGGCCAGGAAGCGAGGTCACCAATGCAGCATGGGAGGCAGTGACAGCGATGGTCAGTGCCAATGCCCTGCAAAAGAGGACAACCACCCAGTGCCGCAAGAGGATGAATGGTCTCCTCCGTTCCACCAGGGTAAGTCACTCTTCTCATCACTCACACACTCACACACTCACAAACCCATCACACATTCACAGGGCCCTCACTCACTGCCAGTTCAAGGGACATCACCATTCACTCTCTCACACTCACCGTCATTGTCCTCATCCTGTCCATGGGACCACTTACCACCCACACATGCCAGGCAGACTTATCATCTGGCCTGGCAGGCATCTTGCTTAAACTCTTTCCATCTCTATTCATGCAGGGCCAGTTGGCACACAACAACAGGGAGAGGTCGCAGACTGGTGGAGGAATGCCTGAAATCAAAGTCCTCAGGGGCTTTGAAAATGGAGTAATCCAGCTGGCCGGCGAGGATCTAGACCGTTCCTGTGCTGATGGTGAGGTTGGCGGTGATCAGCCAAGTGAGGATCCAACAGTGCAACATCCATCAGGTAACCATGCTGTGAGTGAGCTCCCCTGTTCCACAGGCCAGTGCCGTGCACTGATTATCTCTCTGGGAAACAGCCGAGGGAGTCCACGGCTAAGGGTCCTCGACTCAAGACCTGAAGACACCTCAGAAGAAGAATCTGCTGAAACTGTCATTGAAGACCTGTCACAGCGCTCACCCACACCCACACCCAGCGCAGAGACACACACCTCATTGGGACCAAGGTTTAAAGTAGCCTCGGGGTCACAATCTGATGAGCACAAAAGTCTAATGATGACCACGAAACCATTATCGATTGGTTCACTAATGTCCCTTTAGGGAAGGAAATCTGCCGTCCTTACCTGGTCTGGCCTACATGTGACTCCAGGCCCACAGCAATGTGGTTGACTCTTAAATGCCCTCTGAACTAGGGCAACTAGGGATGGGTAATAAATGCTGGCCTGGCCAATGACGCCCACATCCCATGAATGAATTAAAAAAATAACACTGTCTGATCCACAGCAGACGGCGGTTGGGACTTCCCAGGTCCCCGGCACTCAGAGGGCTGCTGGAGGTCAGAAATATGCTGGGCCCGAGTCAGATGATGAGCCTCTGGACTCGGTCATACCTCAGTTGCTGGAGTTGCAAAGGCAAGCTAGGGAACAACAGGAAGGGATGTCCGCTGCACAGGAGTGTCCAGCCCATCCAAATCCCCACTTCCTGTGACCCCCCAGCAGTTCCAGCTCCGCAGGTCGAGGAAGGTGCCATTGCCACAAGGCAGGACCCTGAAAGCAGGCCGGGGCCCTCCAGGTCTCGGCCCTCCGGAGGACGCCCGCCAAGGTCATCACAGACAGGGCGTAGCAGTCAGCAGTTGCCTCCACCTCCATTGTGGATCTCCAGGGAGCACCAAGACATAGCGGCAGGATTAGGAAGGTGAAGAAGATGTAGTTGCACAGCCTGTATCACTTGTACATAATGCTCACTTTGTTAATAAACTCCCGAGAATATCTCCTTGTTATGAAGAGCAGTGTCTGTGTCAGTCCGAAGTAAAAGCTTGGTTCCTGCACAAGATAAAGGCAGGCGTCTCAGTCCAGGGTCTCTTCCCTGTGGTTTGTGCAGCCTCCCCAGCACTGATGGTGCACTTTCCCAGTCACTGGTCACATCAGTCACACCCACAACTCAATGGAGCTTATCACTGCTGCCAGAATATCCTGGGCTGACAGCACAGAGTTCCATCATTCTCTCTGTGTGCTCCCAGCACCTTTGAGGTGTGGCTGGGCCGCCCATCTCTCTGCCTGCAGACAGTGGGGTCCTGAAGGGTTCAGCTCACCAAGGATGCTACAGGGTCAGGAGAAGTTAACGTTTCCCCAGTGCATCTCTACGGTATGACCCTGTTCACAGAGCACAAGTGAAGTACTGTCGGCCAGACAGGAGTCAGGCATTCACATAAGCTATGTGAGGCTATGCCCTCTCACCTCTGAGTCAGATGCTTCTGGGATGAAATAAAAACAAAAAAAAATAATTGCTGGAAAAACTCAGCAGGCCTGGTAGCATCTGTGGAGGGAGAAACAGAGTTAACATTTCGAGTCCGTATAACTCTTCTTCAGAGCTAAAGAGATATAGAAATGTGGATGGATTTTATACTGTTTAAGAAGGGGAGGAGCAGATGGAGCAAGATGAAAGGTCAGGAATAGGTAGGAGCTAAGGAGAGATTAACAAAGATGTCATGGACGCAAGACAAAGGGTTTGTCAGAGCAAGGCAGTGCGTCACAAGGATGGATATGTTGGCCGACTAACGGCTGGGACGTGGGGGCAAGTCATGTGATAAAACTCCCCGGAATACATTTAATCACAAACTTTAGGAGTGGGTGGAGACATTATTCCCAAGCTTCTGAGGTGGGTCTCTTTCTCCCAATGTACTGAAGCTTTTCCCACTACTCAGAGGGAAATCATCTTGAATTCTCTCGGCTTCTACAAATCTGCCTTCAAACAAAATGACAGACCACGAAGGCCTGGTCTGGGTCACCGGATCCGGCAATGATTGGATCTCTTCTGTGCTGTGCTGATATACGCTACTGCGGCCATCAGCGAATAGGGAAAGGACAGCAGGAGATATCAGAGCAAAATCAAGAAGCGGAAAACCTTCATCCCTCCAGCCAAGGTGGAGCGTTCGCTCGTTGTAGCTTCTCCGGCAAGGTCGGTTCACTCAGCGCTGAATAAGCATTGGTGTCCCTCCCCCTCCCAGCATGGCCTTATCCCTCTTTGCTCACTACCATACCAGAGAGTATGTTAATCCAGTGGCAGATGACTGGTTGCAGCACCATAGCTGAATGCATTCACCAGGCAAGTATAAAAGGGCCCCTCATCCATAAATTCGACCTTGTTGTTTGCTGAGCATCGAAAAAGGCCTGAAGAAGGTTTTATTCAGAAGCCCACAAGCAAGGCATCATCCCCCCCAACCCCCACCCACCCCGCTCCAATCCCATCCCCTACGGCCTAATGCACGCTCTAACAATCCCTAACCCCTTCAAGCGAGCAATAAATCTCCATGTTTGAACTCCATTGGAAGGATAGAGTTCCAGGCGGTGACACTGGGGCAGGATCTACAGGCAACAGAAGTGATGTGTAAAATATATTCTGCAGCACTGTCTATGACAGGAGGGCCTCAAGTGATGGTGATGAAGCATAAACATCAAAACTAGAAATTCAATTTGAGAAGCTTGAAAATGGAAGGGAGGAGAATAAATATGACTTTGGCCTAGTGATCTAATGTATTAAGGCCTTTAAAATAATGCTTTCTTTTTAAGCTGGGTCACTATAGGTCATCACAGCTTTAACTGTTTCCTCATATTAATGGAAGTGCTTAGGTGGGAACTATTTTGGACTTGATTCTCTCTCCCTATATTCCAGATTCATATTAATTGTGATTAAGGCAATAACTATTCAACAGGTTGGTTAGTTCCTGAGGTCCATTTTCCCTCAGCACTAATTATAATTGTTATAATCCCAAGTGTATCCATTGTAAACTCTTCACACCATCATCATTACATTCCCTGTGAGTGACACTCATGTAAACTGTGGTTTCAAAGAGGTTTCTTGTGACTAGACCTGGCGATTTGGGTTGGCATTATTAGCAGAAGAATGCTTGGCACATTTAGAATCCTAGAATGGGGCATGATACAGAAGGAGGCCATTCGGTCCATTGTGTCCCTGCTAGCTCTTTACAAGAGCAATTCAGCTAGGCCCAGCCACTCGCCTTTTCCCCGTAGCCATGCACATTTTTTTCTTATCTTCAGCTCCTTATCCAATTTTCTTTTGAAAACCCTGATTGAATCTGCCTCCACAATACTCTCGGGTACCGTGCTCCACATCCCAACCTGCATAAAAAAGGTTTTCCTCATGCCACCATTGGTTCTTTCGCCAATCACCTTAAATTGTTGACCTCTAGTTCTCTGACCCTTCTGTCAATGTCTCTTCATCTACTCTGTCCAGACCCCTCATGATTTTGAACACCTCCATCAAATCTCTTCTCAACCTTCTCTAAGGAGAAGAATTAGCTTCTCCACTCTGTCCACATAACTGAAGTCCCCTCTTCTGTGGAACCATCGTTGTAAATCTTTTCTGCACCCTTTCTAATGCCTTCACATTCTTCCACAAGTGTGGTGCCCAGAATTGGACACTCTCTGTCATGAAAGCCAGTCAGTCCCGCTCCCCTACTTGATCCCCGTAGCCCTGCAAATGTATTTCCCTCACGCGCCCATCCTATTTCCTTTTGAAATCATTGATCATCCCAGTTTCCACCATCCTCATAGGCAGTGAGCTCCAGTTTAACACCACTCGCTGCATAAAAAGATTCTCTCTCACATCCTCCCACCATCTCTTTCCCAAAACGTTCAGTCTGCATCCCATAGTCCTTGTGCCATCAGCTAGTCGGAACAGCTTTCCTTGTCTACCTCATCCAACCCTATCATAATCTCGTACAGCTCTCTCAAATGTCCCCCTCAATTCCCATTGTCCAAAAAGAACAACTCCAGCCTCTCCAACCTAACCTTGTGGCTAAACTACCCCATCCTGGGAATCATTCTAGTAAACCAACTCAAGGACCCTCGCCTCTATCCTAAAGTGTAGCGACCAGAACTGGGTGCAATACACTAATTGTGGCCTTACCAGAGCTTTAAAAAGATTCAGCATAACTTTCCTACATTTGTACTCAATGCATCTGGTTAACATCCCATTGCTGTGCACAAATTGGCTGTTGCAATTTCTACATCACAACAGTGACTATGCTTCAAAAATACTTTATTGGCTGTAAAGCATTTCGGGACATCTTGAGGTTGTGCGGGGTGCTATATAAATGCAAGCTTTCTCTTTCTGTCTACAAGCTGCCTCAGTAATGCATGGTGCATGCTACCAGCTCAGTCAGAGGCGGGAGTTGAAGATGCCTGCTTATAACAAACAGCAACTTCAATATTGGTGAAAAGGGAGACATGCTGCTCAGGTCTCCTGTCTTGCAATCATGAGGACAAATGCAAGAATGCCAAATTTCAAACAGTCACAACAATTTATAGTACAGGAGAAAAGGGTGCTGATTGGTTGGTAAGTTGACTCTGATTGGCTGAGGCATTGCCGTGGAGAAAGCAATGGGGAATTCTAGGCTCCCCAAGCTCCCAGGGTAATTCAAAAAAAAGGCTCAAGGCTTGAGCATATTCCTTTTGTTTGCAGAGAACAGGTTCCTGCACAATAATGCCCATTCTCTCCTGTGGTATAAATTGTTGTTTGAAATAAACTTAGGCTGGCAGGTGAGCTCCAAAACCAATCAGAATGCCAGAGGCTCTGGGTGACCAGCAACCTGACCGGGTGAGGTCAGCGCTGCCATGTTGATGGGAGGACGAAAGAAAGAGCGCTTCAAGATGGAGGCCTCTCTGAAGACTTTAGCAACGGGATAGCCTGCAGCAATGACCCCCGGGGAATCATGGATATGGTGGCGTGGGGGTGGGGGAGGGAAGGAGGGCTTGGGTACATGGATGTGGGGAAAAGTTAAATGAAGCATCACTGGTGCACCCCAGCCCACTCCGTTGCCAGGAGGCCGTCCCCATCCTTCAGCCTCAGCGGCGGTGAGAGGCATGCCGGATGTCTGGAAAATTCCAGACTGCATCTGATGAGTTCCCTGATCGGATGCCATGTAAAGTGCCGTACAGTTGAATATCTTTCCATACAGTGCCTCACTACACTTAGAGTTACAAGTTACAACATACATGTCAACCATTCTCTGATGCATGCAGCTTGAGGAGTTTTACTCAGCTTCCAGACCCATCCCACCACCCCCTCCCCTCCCCTCCCCCGGTATCCTATAGCGGGAACATCTTAGACTGTGGCCTTTCCCCATTGAGCCCTTGCGGTAGCTGCCCCAAGCTTCTCTCAACAAGTAATCCTTGAACTTAGAATGTGCCTGTCTACAACACTTGGTTGTAGATGGCTCTTTGCAATGCAAGACCAACAAGTTGCAGGCCACCGCCTCATTGATTTTTTTTCCAAAAATATACTTTATTCATAAAATTTGCAAAAGCACATTCCAAAACATAAAAAAGGCTATCTTCAGTGCTGCTTTTTTCTGCACTGGAGTGCTGCTTTGAGCTGCATTAGAGTGCTTAAGTTGGAGTTTGGTGAGTGAGGGAGTTCAGTGAAGAGGGAGGGAGGTGAACTCTTCATTTTCTACCTTTCTTCAGCCTCCAGTAGCTGGCTCTTACTTTGCTACGGGGGAAGCCCATAAAGCAGCAGGAGTTCGGAGAGACAGAGCCGGGCATTTGCAGATAAAATGTAAAAGTGACGTCACAAGAATCCCATAAGTTGATTGGTTGGTAAGTATAGGTCTAAGTATAGGGCTGGATGCAACTGGATGGTGACTAGGGAGTCTTAATTTTTAAAATCATATTTTTGTAAAACTGTAATTTTGCTTGTAGTGAGCATTTAATTGAAATTTGTAGTTTAAATTCTAAAGTTCCTAGACTTAAGCAGGGCTTTAACAAGGTCTTCACTGGATGAACAGTTGGGATTAGTTAATTAAAGAAGCAGCAGAAACTGGTTCCTCTGTAACTGGGTCAGCTAGCCTTTGTTTTGGGAGCATTTAGAGCCAACTCAGTGCGACTTAGCACTTGAGTGTGACTTAGAATAGAGTGCTGGGAGTTGGGTGATTAAGGGAGTTAGGGGCAAAGCGAAAGAGGTGCTCCTTGCTTTTGCTTTTGGCATTTAATATCGTGACAGAAATCCCCCAACACCACCCCAACTCCCGCCCCCATTAAAGAGCCAGGAGAACCAGGCCCAAGACCAGAGCGGGGCCAGGAGCTAGCGCAAGAGGAGCGACAGCATTAAAGAGCAGGGCAACCAGGTCCGAGAACTAGAGTGGGACTGGGAGCCAGTGAGAGAGGAGCCATCGTCTTGGTAAAGTAGGAGCTGGTGAATGTTTCTACTATCCTTAATATTCCTTAAACTAGAGAAGGTAAAAGTAAAGGGGGTAATTTAACAGTAAGTCATATCAGGGAAGCTTGGCCATTTGGGATGCTCCTCTGTGCAACGTGGGAAGTCAGGAACACTTCCAGTGTCCAGGGCGACCACGTGTGCAGGAAGTGTCTCCAGCTGCGGCTACTCGAAATCTACATTTCGGAGCTGGAGATTTTCATGGTTAGCACGTACAGTGATGTGGTCACAGTGCAGGTAAAGGCTGGATGGGCAGAAAGGGAATGGGTGCTTAAGGGAGTTAGGGGATTAAGTGAAAGAGGTGCTCTTTGCCTTTGCTTTTGGCACTAGGCAGGTAGTGCAGGAATCCCCTGGGTCCATCTCCCTCTCTAACAGATGTTCCGTTTTGGATAATGCTGGGGGAGATGGTTTCTCAGGGAATACAGCAGGAGCCAAGTCCGCGGCACCACGAGTGGCTCAGCTACACGGGGCGGGGAGAGGAAAAAAATGGGCG
Source organism: Cetorhinus maximus (assembly GCF_964194155.1). Classification (NCBI taxonomy): domain Eukaryota; kingdom Metazoa; phylum Chordata; class Chondrichthyes; order Lamniformes; family Cetorhinidae; genus Cetorhinus; species Cetorhinus maximus. Next base: position 12,581,584 of record NC_135908.1, on the reverse strand, counting down.
AGCAATAGTGATAGGGGATTCTATCGTAAGGGGAACAGATAGATGTTTCTGAGGACGCAGATGTGACACCAGGATGGTATGTTGCCTCCCTGGTGCCAGGGTCAAGCATGTCACTGAATGGCTACAGGACATTCTGAAGGGAGACAGTGAACAGCCAGAGGTCATGGTCCATATCGGAACCAATGACATAGGTAAAAAGGGGGATGAGGTCCTGAAAACAGAATATAGGGAGCTAGGAAATACATTAACAATCAGGACCTCAAAGATAGTAATCTCAGGATTACTCCCAGTGCCACGTGCTAGCAAAATCAGGAATAAAAGAATAGACCAGATGAATGAGTGGCTGGAAAGATGGTGTAGGAGGGAGGGATTTAGATTCCTGAGGCATTGGGACTAATTCTGGGGAAGATGGGACCTGTGCAAGGCTGCACCCCAGCAGGACCAGGGCCAATATCCTCGCGGGGGTATTCGCTAGTGCTGTGGGGGAGGGTTTAAACGAGATTGGCAGGGGGATAGGAGCCTGAGCAGGAAGACACAAGAGAGGGAAACAAAGCTAGGAATGAAAGACAGAAAAGCAAAGTGAAAAACTGGAAAGCAGAGGAAACAAGAGCTAGCAGCAAATAGGACCCTAGTACAACAAGATGCGTAAAACTGTTAAAAGAATGGGTCTGAAGGCATTGTACCTAAATGCACGGAGCATTTGGAATAAGGTAAACGAATTAGCGGTGCAAATAGATGTTGGCAGCAATGTTATGATTGCGATTACAGAAACATGGCTGCAGGGTGACCAAGGCTGGGAACTGAATATCCAAGGGTATTCGATATTCAGGACAGACAGACAAGAAGGAAAAGGAAGTGGGGCAGCGTGGTTAGTTAAGGCTGAAATCAGTGCAATAGTGAGAAAGGATATTGGCTCAGAAAATCTATATGTAGAATCAGTATGAGTAGAGCTAAGAGGCACGAGGGGTGGAAAACAATACTGGGAGCTGTCTATAGGCCTCCATACAGCATGTTTCACTCTTGAGGTACCTCAATCCAATTGCAATACTCTTGATATTTACTATATACCGTCCATGTCAAACATACAGCCCGAGTGGGTCTACACAGTTACCACCCCCTCTGTGAACAAGGGCTGAAAGGCCTTCGGTGGTGGTCTGTCCCTGTTATGCCTCTTCGGTGGCTGCCCTAAGCTCTAGTGCATCCCTCAGCATTTAGTCCTGTACCTTGCAAACAACACTCGGTTGTGAGCAACTCTTTACACTGGAAGACCAGCAAGTTCTGGGCAGACCAAAGAGCGTCTTTCACCGCGTTGACGGTCACCTTTATGCTAATGACCCCCGGCCCGTGGGTATGGCAAGGAGTCACTATTGGGTCGAACTGGGAGTCAGAGGTACTAAGGAACCACACTCGGTGCAGTGGAAGTGGGCCCCCGAAATGGCAGCAGAGATAGAGATAACCAAGTTCAAAACCGCTAAAAAGAGGCAAAGCGAGATTTAGGGCGATGGTGGATTTAATAGAGACTAAATAAATCGCCTGATGGCCTGGAGAGAATCACTGCCTGGAACTGTAGTTTAGGAAGGATTGTCAAAGATCAGATTCTGATACTCAAACCCAAAGTGATAAATCTCCAGGCACTCAAGCTACTTAATGACATTTAGAAAGCCCAAAAATATCCCTGTTGTTGAAAAACAGGAGAATGCTAGTTTCAGCTGCAGTTAAGGAGGTACTAAAATAATCCTCACAGGAATGTGTGGCTGTGAAATATGCAATAACCACAAATGCAAATCCCTTCACAGATTGCTAATTACAGAGAGGCACAGACATCTCCTTTCCTGTTAAAAGAACGTCCGAACCCTATAATCCTCTCAGTCTTACCTCAGAACATTTCATTTGCTTTCCTCAATGCTGGAGGATGATCCCTCTCATCCTTCCGCTGTCTTGAATGTCCAAGCTCTCTCACCTCCCTAAGATACATGTTTAAACTTAAATAACATCGCGGGCAATTTCAATTAAGAAAATGATATTTATGGAACAATTGATTCCAATCATTCGTTACGATAGGTCTAAACTCCTTAGAGAAGTAAAAGTTTGCTTACAACCCCAGGCCATTTCTAGTCACCTGACTACCTTGCACACAGTGTTGGGAGCTTTGATCGGAGTCAGTATTCTGGTGACTTCATTACGGGCAGGATTTTCCTGTGGGCTTCTGAACCCCACTGTCAGTCTCAAATGAGGATCAGATGCCCAAACTGTGTGGGGGAAACAACCACCAACCTGCGATTTTCCCCAAATGGGCCAATTACTGGCCAGAAGGTGAGCTCATCATCCAATTAAGGGCTGTATGGGCGAGCTCGCGAAGCTGGAGGGCCAATCGGAGGCAGGATACCATGGCGGAATAAGCAAGGGGGAGGCCACCCCATGATGGAGGCGCTTTCTCGTGAACTTTTTAAAATCCGAAATAAGGGAAGGGCTTAACAGCCGGGACAGCAGTCGGTGGGGGGGGTGGGGGGTGGTACCCCTTCACAGGCCGGCCAGTGCCTCAGCTGAAGGCAGGCAGGGGAGGCCTCTATGCCTTTCTGGAGCACTGCTCCCCGCATCATACCCCCCCTGCTCCCTCATCCCCTCAGGTTCGCCACCCGGAGGTCGCCACTAGGCATCTTCACTGTCCCCCCACCGCCTGGAGGCTGACTGGAAAATCCCTGCAACAGGACTTAAATGGCCATGAGCTAACTGCTCACATTACTCACTGCTCACTGCTGCCTCTGGGAAAATAACCCAGTACGGAGGTGGGGGAGGAGGGGAGGGGAGTTGCTGGAGAACTGGCACACCCAATTGGGCACTTTGTCGGCCCGCCCCTCCATGCCCGCCCCCCAGTTGGAGCCTACAAATTCAGTCCTATAGTTGAACATTCAAGCCCATGTTGTTACAAAGGCAGTGGGAACCCATGTGCGCGGCATGTGGGGTAGTGACCAACGCGTGGGTGCTGAAGACGGAAAAGTGCGAGATACCAGAGCTTTGCAAGGTTGACAACGCTGGTGTCTTGTAAGCTGAGTCAGAAGGTCGTAGGTTCATGCCTCCGCCCCAGGTCTTGAGCACAAATCGCTGGCTGATACCCCCAGTGCAGTACTGAGCGAGTACTGCACTATCAGACTTTCAGGTGAAACATTGCCCTATCCTCTTGGGTGGACGTAAAAGCTCCACCAGACAGTGTTTTGAGGTAGAGGTGAGCTCCTAAACCTGGCATCTGACCATTATGGATCTCTAAACCAACATGAATAAAACAAATTATCTGACCAGACATCCCATTGCAGTTTGTAGGGGCATGCTGCTATATTTCCTACCTCACCACATTGACTACACTCCAAAAAGCAAGTTGATTTGGCTGTAAAACACTTTGTGACATGCGGAAAGGTTCTATACCTGTTCTTTTTTTTGGAAATTTGCAAACAAGATATCTTTCTGCAAACAAGATCGATGCCTATCTGCATATCACCCAGGGCACTAAAACTAATGTAGGGAGCCAAGTTTAATTAAAGATCAGGGTGAGTGTTAGAGAATGGAAATTAATGGTGTCACATACACAGATAGGCCGGATGGACCAAGCTACACTCTGACCTCGAACCTGAAGCACGGACAGTGGGTAAGGTGACCTTCCAGTCCTTTACCCTGTGCTTGTGCTTATTAATCAACCATTAATGCACCACAACCAAAAACATAAGCTACTTTGACAGATTCTGTTAACAGCTTGGTCATAAAAAGGTGAAGATATGGCAGTGCATTTCGCTTTGCCAGTGCACATTGTTATGGCTTCAAAATTATCCCAAAGTGGTACTTAACTGTCAGCTTGCTAATAAAATTTGTTTCATTTTCCAAATGCCTGCATCTTTGACACCCCTGGGCTATATCTGGCAGCTTACCTCAATGAAAAGACAAAAGGATATAGAGCGATTCACCCTCCCTCTCTCCTTGGGACCAGGGATGAGGTCAATTTGAAATCACGGCAGCCTGATTTTTAAAAAAATCTTTCACACAATGTGGGTGTCTCTGTCAAGGTTAGCATTTATTGCCCATCCCTAGTTGCCCTTGAGAAGGTGGTGGCGAGCTGCCTTCTTGAACCGCTGCAGTCCCTGTGGTGTAGGTACACCCACAGTGCTGTTGGGAAGGGAGTTCTGGGATTTTTGACCTAGCGACAGCGAAGGAACGGTGATATATTTCCAAGTCAGGATAGGGAGTGACTTGGAGGGGAACTTGCAAGTGGTGGTGTTCCCATGACCTTCTAGGTGGGAGCAGTCGAGGGTTTGGAAGATGCTGTCGAAGGAGTCTTGGTGAGTTCCTGCAGTGCATCTTGTAGCTGGTGCACACTGGCAGCCACTGTGGGGGGAGTGGGTGTTGAAGATGGTGGACAGTGTGCCAATCAATCCTGGATGGTGTCAATTTAAATTGGCCATTGATGCGAGTGATATGGGCATTGGGGCCGTACTGTTACAAGAAGATGACACTGGAATTGAAAAATCGACAGGGTATTTTTCACGGAAGTTGAATGTACAACAGAGAAGATATTCAACGATTGAGAAAGAGACCTTGGGTTTGGTCTTAGCATTGCAACATTTTGAAATTTATGTTGCAAACAATTCATCGGAAACAATTGTTTATACAGACCACAATCCTTTGATGTTTTTGGTTAAATTTCGAGGCAAAAGTGCAAGACTTTTCAGGTAGGGTCTATTATTACAAACATTTAATCTATGGATTATACATGTTGCTAGTAGAGAAAATCTGTTCGCAGGTGCATTATCAAGAGTTTGAAGCTTAAAGGAAAATTGGACATTAAAAAAATACCTGGACACTGAACTGGAGTGATTTCTGTTGATGCCAAGGACTTGTGTATATGTATATAGTTATGTTAATGCATGCATCTGGTAATGTAATAATGTAATAAATATGGGAGATAGTGTGGGACGGCTTATTAAAAATGAAGCTATCCTTTAAAATTATGATGGTTCATTTTTCAATAGGGAGGGGGATGTCATGAAGACATATTAATGTGTATAATGTTATTGGAAATTATTTTTAAACTGGACTTGTAGTAGGGTCTGTGTCTGTGTGTGGTTTAATTGGATTAAAGCCTGCTAGTCTGGGTGGTTTAATGTATAGCAGTTTGAGACGTTAATTAGATAAACTAGAAGGTAAAACATACATTTGCATTTGTTGAATAAAGACGGGAGTAAAATCTTGCACCTTGCTAGTAGACACCAAGCAATGTGTTTATGTTATTAATAAAATTGGTGCTATGAGAGGGGTTCTATTGTTAAATGAGGTGGAGTTCAGAGACCTAGTGATACAATGAGAATTTACATTCAAAGGGGAAGCTAGGTATAAACAGAAAGGAGTTTGTGTATGTAAGCCATAGGCATTTAAGATCTAACCAGCCTGTAAACTTAGAACTGCATCTGCAAAGGAACCAAATTGCCAAGAACCTCATTTTGAATTTGGAAGGTCAAATGTGCTTTGCCTGATGTCTGTTTAAAGTTTATGGGTTATTGTTGCCTTGGTGAAGATTTACCTGGGAGTGATTAATTTAGGGATTTGTTTAAAAGTTATTATGGTAGTAATTTGTAGACATGTGCGTGTGTGTTTGATTTCTTGTTTTATTAATAAATGTCTAATTTAGTTTTATATAAAAAAAATCTCTTGAGGCTTGGTGGTTTTATTCCTGAATTCAGAGCTGCATTTCAAACATAACAGTTGAAAATATGGGTTATGGCAGTTGTTTAAGTTTCCCTCTGGGATTTGAGCAACTCAGCCTTTACCAACCGCACAGAACCATGCCACACGCAACAGGAAATGACACAGAAAGCCTACTCGGCACAAAGCTTTCTTTTCCCACCACAATGGCTAACACAAAAGGACTCATCCCCGGTGGCCCGTCTTCATGCGCAAGTATAGACGGTGACGGCTGATGGGCTATTCAGCTAAGGGAGGCACATCATAGCCATAACCCTCTCGTGGGCTTGGGACCCATGTGCGATTCAATGGGTGTCACTGAGTGACTATCAGGAGCAGCCGGCAGTGGGGAGCTTAGCTAACCAGACTGGGATCAAAGCAGGAATCATTACAGGCCTGAATGACTGGGCACCACAAATCGCTTCCACAAGATTAGACCAATCCTCGATGGGTGGTGCACAAGGAAATCTCCTTGTGCGACCAGAAAAAGTAAATTTCTTGCAAAGAATCAGAAACTCAGCTCTAAAATTAATAGGCTTTACTTTCGACACCTTCCTCTGCGGAGTCTTTGAACCAATGAGCTGGTTTGAAATTCAACTACAATGCTTTTTTTTTTGGCTGTCAGGTCACTTTAGAATATCCTGAGGACATGAAAAGCAATAGAAATGCAAGTTTTTTCTCAGTTTCTACAATCGATGTGTTGTTTTTTTTTCAGGAATAGGCTTAACCTGGTATTGCAAACCTTTGAATTGTGTGTGGGTTAATGGGTAATAAATATGGAATGAATAGCCAGATCAAATGGAGTTTGAATAATGCCCAGCTATCACTGTGGGATAAATCCAATGGATTGGAAGTCAATGGGAATGTAAGCCTAAAGATCAATGTTGTATCCTGTTATTGTTGATTGAAACCATGTTTATTTGAGTCAGGTTAATGAATTCAATTCTTCAGAGACAATCTTTTCTCGCTGCAATTCAATACACTCAACACTGACTGAAAAAGGAAGCAGATCTTTCCCAGCACCAATCGGTTGCAACATACCAGGGGCCTGGGAACGGGTTAATATTGAGCAGAAAGTTTCAGCTCTTTCTGACTGCCATCCTCTGTCTCAGCTGTGACTCAGCGGGTAGCACTCTCGCCTCTGAGTCAAATGGAGTCCTGTCTGCCATCTCGTCCGAAAGATGGCACCTCCAACAGTGCCGCACTCCCTCAGTACTGCGCTGGAGTGTCAGCCTTGAGCTGTGCGCTCAAGCCCTGGGGTGGGGCTTAAACCTGGAATCTTGCAACTCAGAGGCAAGAGTGCTACCAACTGAGCCACCGCTGACATATTGGGTAGAATTTAATGCCCTCCCCCAAAGCGGGTTTAATGGTGTGGGGGGTAGGGGGGGCCCTTAATTGACTGGGAGGTGGATGCCCCACTGCCTTCCTACCTCTGTCCTGAATTAAACCCAAGGGTGGAAGGCTTGTGGATGGCCTTCCCGACCCACCATCAATTGAGGCCCTTAAGTGGGCAATTAATGCCTACTTTAGAGCCGCATTCTATCGACCGACGCTAGAGTTCACCCAGCGGAAAGCAGATGCCTTGCCATGCAAGATGTCCGAGAGGGACTCACTGCCTGATTGAGGGACCCGGGACATGGAAGGGTGGGGGCCCAACTGAGAGCCACTCTCGCTGACCTTGCTCCTGATATCCCGCCACATGTTCCTGCGCCACTCACCCCGTGACCCCCACTCGCTTGCGGCCTGGCATCCTTTGGCGATCCCAGGTACCTTGGCGATCCCGGGGTCTCGAGTGGGTGCATTGCTGGCCGCAGACACCGCTCCCACTGGCATTGCCGAGCAACGCCCAGCCGCTGGCCTCTGATTGGCCGGCAGCTCTCGAGCGGCGGGATTTCCACCCCCTTGATCCCTGGGAAGGCCCACCGCCGGGAGGTTAATCGGCACTTAATTTGCCAAAGAGAGGTGGCATGGGGTTCCCGTGCCAATGGCCAAGAGGCCCGTTGAATCTATAAATACTGCCCATCATTACAGAGATCTGGAGGCATTTAAAGGCAATGATAAGGGTTTTAAGAATGAAGCCTTGTCCAGTCAGGAGCCCATGTAAGATATAATGTAGAGAGTTGAGGCTACTAATCACCTCAATATTTTTTCAAAACATACTAATACTAACATGACCGCCAGCAATTATGTTTTTATTGTATTTTTTTGATCGGATTGATGAGAGTCATTCATGGTAAAGGTGTCGGTGTTATTATTCTATCACACAAACGCTCACAGTCAAAAACCAGCCAATGGGCCTCTTATAACCCAATGGCCAGAATCTTGCGTCGATCAGGCGGGCGGGCAGGCGCCCAACCCCAACGCAGGCCAAATTGCGCGAGATGACAACGGATGTGCGTCCTGAGGTCGGTGGGCGCGCACACGGGAGCCAGAGCTGCTCCCGCCGACAATTAAGGGGCCGATTAAGGCCATTAAGGACCCGACTGTCCATGATTTTGCGCTGCCCGTGCGATTTCGCGCTCATCGCGTGGGCTAAACCAGCCGGCGGGCAGCCCGTGTTTAACGAAACCACATCCGAGGCCGGGCTGAAATGCTCGGGGTGAAATGCGGTAAAAAAAAAACGATACCTGGGAAGTGATGTTTTTTTTGGAGTTCCGCTGTCAGGTGTTTGCATGTGCTGCACGGACACAGCTGGGTGCATTTTTCTTCGTGCCGTTTAATCTGCCCGGGTCTGCAGCTCCCTGTGATGCCGCTCCGCAGCAGCCCCCTGCCTTCAGGGAGCTGGCTGGAAGCGCCCACCCGCACCCTCGCTATTCTCGGCGCCATCCCTCTTCCCGCCCACCCCCCGCCCCCGGGCAGCGCTGAGCTTCCTCGTTGCAGCGCGTTACACGCTGGCTGCCCGTTAATTGGCCAACACAAGTGTGAAACTGCGTCCGGGGGCCAATCGCGGGCGGGAGCGTCTGTTTCCTGGCCTGCTGACTTGGGGCACACATTAAGGGTGAAACTCAGGCCGATGGCTTGGCCTTAGCTTTGTACCCTGCGTGAGTGAAACTCTTCAATCCCCTTTAAATTCACGGAGCGTTTCCATACTGCTGAGAGAACGCTCACATTTCAGCACAAAGCAAGGGGCTAAAAATAACACAGAGAGAGAGAGAGAAAAAGAAAATAGGAGTGCAAGAAGAGCTCTTTAAAACATCTGCGCACATCTGGACTCTCAAGCTGTCATTTCCATGGAGACATCATTGTGATGTTTCATTTGCATCGCGCCCCTGCACCCACCATTTCAAAAGGGTCATCGGCCTGCTCCTTTCAAAGGGCTAATGCTGTCATTAAATCAGCGGAGATGCCGGGCGTATTGCAAAGGTAGCACCCGAGACGCCGCAGCGAGGAGTCTCAACCCTCAGTACCTCGCCGCGATACAGCAGACGTGAAAACAAGCTCATTTCTTTTGAAGCAGGGGGTGTGACATTTAGAGTATCACCATCAAAGTTTGTCACGATCAGAAACCTCTCATCTGTTGCTGACAAACACTGTGTGCCAAATTCAATTTATCCAGCTCTGATAAACTGCCAAGAAACGTTCGGAAGAAGGGGGCATCATTTACAACATGCTCAGAATTTTGAAGGCTTGTTGCTGTCAGGGCTGGTGTCTGGTATTATATTCTTCTCTCAAAACTTCCAAGGAGAATGCGAGGTAAGGTGTCTTGTTGCATAGGTGACCCTTCCTTTTACAATCTTCAATCAGGGGGAGATGGTGGCTTCATGGTAATGTTGCTGGACTAGTGGTCCAGAGGACCAGGCTAATCCTTTGGGTGCATGGGTGCAAATGGCAGCTGTAGAATTCAAATTTGATGCATAAAAAGTTCGGAATGATAAAAGCTAAGGGCAGAAGACAAGGATCAGAAGTAGGCCATTCAGCCCCTTGAGCCTGCTCCGCCATTCAATAAGATATTGGAGGCGGAGGGGAGGGGGTGAATCAGCTCACCCACCTCCCCCCAGACCCCTCTCCCCACCCCCACCCCCGCACCTTGGCGTCAAGCTGACCCACTCCATGCCAGCCCAACCCACAGCCAATGGGTGGGCAGTGTGGAACTGCCGCCTCTCCTTGGGGAGGAAGCCCTGCCCTTGGGAGCTGCTGGCCAATCCGATTGGCCGGCAGCTTCATCGGTCCCAGCAGCACCCAGGGCGCCGTCTAGTGGGCACCGCCGGGACTGCAGGCAGGCCCACGGAGAGGGCACCGCGGATCCTGGAGCCACGTTAAGTCTGGAGCCCTGGGCAGGGAGGGTTTGGGCAGTTTAGGGAGGCGGCGGTGGGGGTTGGCGTGTTTTATGGAGTAGGCGGGTAGGAAGAAAGCGGGAGAGTATTATCTTAGCGGGGCCCTCCTCCTGACCCGCAGAGGGACAACCCCCGAAGATAGTACAAAGCCTCTTTCTTCCTGCCCTTCAAAAATAATTGTTTTAATAAGTGGCCGGCCCCCTCCCGCCCGACTGCCCACACCAACCATATTATTGTGCGGGCAGCATATTATCGGGGTCAGTTGGCTTGTTAATAAGCCAAATGACACTTGAATATACATTTAAATATGGCGGGTGGGCCGCTGAAAACACGCTCAGTGGGAGGCACATAAAACACAGCCCTAAACCTCAGTAACGGCGACCATGAAACTATCATCGATTGTTGTAAACACGAATGTACCTTACAAAAGGAAATCTGACATCCTTACCTGGTCCGGCCTATACACCCCTCCAAACTCACAGAAACGTGGCGGACTCTTAACAGCCCTTTGAAATGGCCTAGCAAGCCACTCAGTTCAAGGGCGTTAAGGTACGGGCAACAAATGCTGGCATTGCTAGCGATGCCCACGTCCCCCACGAAAGGAAAAAAGGTTAAAAGAAAAATTTCCTTTGAATAGAAACGTAGGAAATACTCGACAGAAAAAGACCAAGCTCCAACTCGTTCATCTTCCACTAACCTGGTCATCACAATGAAGTTGCTGACTAATCTTGGTAACCAATCTCTACTACTTAGCTTACAACACACCCAGACCCGAGCTGAACGGTCCAGAGGTGAAAAGCTTTGGGACTCATATATTTAAAATCATCTGGGCTGCCTAAATGTTATCAATTCATGACTCAAAATATTAATTTGCTGTATTTTCTGAAAGAAATCTATATAATCTGTTTCCCTAAGTGGCTTGTTCCACATATTGATCACTTGCTCACTGTTTCTACAGGAGCTGTTTGAATTTCCCTGTCCTTTGAGCACAGACCAGGTCTTCTGGTTCATTCAGGTCTCTCTCAATTTACATTTGTTGCCCATCCCTAATTGCCCTTGAACTGAGTGGCTTGCTAGGCCATTTCAGAGGGCAGTTCAGACTCAACCACATTGCTTTGGGTTCTGAAGTCACATGTAGGCCAGACCGGGTAAGGATGGCAGATTTCCTTCCCTAAAGGGCATGAGTGAACCAGATGGGTTTTTAACAACAATTGACAATAGTTTTATTGTCACCATTACTGATCGAGACTAGCTTTCCACTCCAAATTTTATTGAATTGAAGCTGCCATGGATCTCTGGATTACTAGTTCAGTGACATCACCACTATGCCATCGTTTCCCTCGATCATGTGAAGTATTGTGAACATGAAAGCTGAAAAAGGTGCAATGTGTGTACAAAGGACCTGTTTCAACTAAACAAAATAAGTGACAGGCCATTTGCTGACTCATTCCCTCAGGGCAATGCCTTGACCAGTCAGGGTCAAGCTGCCTGATTTAAATTTCAAACAGTGCTTGGCAGTTAACTGTCAGTCACCGTCACTGGTGCGTTCCCCTTGGCACCACCTCTACCAATCAGAGTCCAATCAGCACTCTCTTCACATACAGTATAAATTGTTGTTTTCCCCTTATACTGGTAGTCTTGGGAAGTGTCCTGATGAGTGCAAGTCGAAAAGCTTTGACATGTCTCTTTTTTCAGTAGTATTGCTGAAAGGAGAATCATGTCTCTTTTCTCAGCAATACTCAAGTTCTGTACTTCCAAGCATGACTTACTTGTATTCATTAGCCTCTAAAATTCCCACGTCCCCTCACTGTTACACAAGTTAGTTCTTCAGCTCTGGGCCATCCCCTGACAGACACCTTCATCCAACAGAAATCTGAACATTGTTCACTCTTTCTTGTTGAAAACAAGGGACTTGCATTCCCTGATTTATTTTGATCCTATCTGGTTATATCCCGCTTTATCTTTACCTGCAAACGTTGACTTCAGGGTGAGGTGATGTTCCAGACGCACATCAACAACTCGCATTCATGTGTCACGTTGAACATCGCAAAATGTCCCAAGGCATTTCACAGGAGTGTTGTCAGACTAAAATTGTGCACTGAGCCACGTAGTTAGATATTAGGACCAGTGACTGAGTGCTTGGTCCAAAAGGTAGGTTCATTTTTTTAAACTTAGGATGTGCTCATCGCTGGTGTTGCCCATCCCTAAATGCCCTTGAGAAGGTGGTGGTGAGCTGCCCTTCCTGAACCGCTGCCGTCCATGCGACAAGGAGCATCTTAAAGAGAGGAGAGAGAGGCAGAGAGAAAGCTTAGGCAGGTGAAGGCTTGGCTGCCGATGATGGAGCGATTAAAATTGGGGATGTCTAAGGGGAGATTTGGAGGAGAACAGAGGTCTCAGAGGGCTGTAACAACCACGTACTTAACTTACCGATCTGCTAACATTATTTTTTTAATTGCCTACACACTCAGAATGTACACTGTTCATAGCGAAAATCAACATTTTTGCAACTTCCCACTAGGAACTTGCACTCCCGGACCGGAAATTTCAGCTCGGCGGGCTGGTGCGATCGGTGGGCCCGGGAGTGGTCGGGAAACAGACCACCGACAGCGATCGGCCCCTTGACCCTGATTTCACACCGGCTGGCCAATGAACGGGCGTGAAGGGCGCGCGGAAAGGCTCAGCGCTGCTGGGGTGGGAGATGGGGGCAGGGGGAGGGTGGGCGATGGCGTCAACGTGGTAGTGGGTGAGCGCTGACAGAAAGCTCCCGGAGACTGGTCTCAGGGAGCTGAAGGCCCGAAACCCAGGAAACAAAGCTTTTAAAATCAGGGAAAAAAATGTCCAGGCATCACAATCAGGCAGCCGAACATATAGTTTATAAAAGTGCTGCCCACGGCTTTCTATTTTTATTTTATTTAATAACGGAAACCTCGTCCCGCCCGTGGACGAGGCTTTGTTGAAAAATGTGAAGGCCGCCTGGCCAATTCGACCGTCCGCCCACCGTTAAGGTTGGACGGGCTACGCAAAATGACAGACAATTGTGCCGTTAATGGGCTTAGTTGCCCTCTTCATTGTCGGCGGGCGCGCATCCGGCTTTTGCGTACGCCCGCCGACCAAAATAGCGCGCGAACGCTGGATGTCATCGGGACGCTCGTCTGACATCAGCTCGCGCGGTTTCACGCCCGATCAGGTTGGGTGGGCGCCCCCACCCCGATCAGTGTAAAATTCAGCCCTTGGTTTACAAAGACTTCCATGTAAAAACCTGATTCTCTGCAGGGAGCAGCCGTGTGTATTTAGCCTCTGTGTGTGTGTGTGTGTTCCCTGGCTGGTGATGTTCGATGTACTCATTCCAGTTTAGCTGTAACGAAGCTAAACAGAAAATGCGGGCAGTTTTTGGCGGGTCAGGCAGCATCTGTGGAGAGAGTTAGCTTTTCTGGCCTTCAGTCGGAACTTAAAACGTTGGAGATGTTACAGGCTTCAAACTAGCGCAGAGGCAGAGGAAGAGTGGCGGGGAAAGGACAAAAGGGAAGGTCTGTGGCAGGATGGGAGGCAGGAGTAACTAACTAATAAAAGGGATGATGGTGCAAGGCAAAAGAAGATGGTAATGAGACAATTAAGTGTAGTATAATGGTCTGGCACATGGTTAATGTGGGACTGAGTGCAGTGCCACACACACAGTGATGTAAGAAGGCACATGACCTAGACCGAGGACCAGTGTAGTGTTGAGCAGAGATGTGTAAAGACCTAGACATGGAGATAGCTCCTTCCCTGTACCCCTTACTGTATGTGTGTGCTTATATATGTTTTATATATATATCTATAATATATTTTATATCTAGTTACACGTAATTAATAAAGACTTGTTGTTAACGTACTGAAGACCTCGAAGACTTCTTTAAGAGACAATGCTTTGTAACCAACACCCTCCCAACAGTAAGGAAACAAATGATGGCCTAGAGGAGGTGTGAATGGCAACATCTGAATAATTTCCAGCAACGACAGTCTGAAAAAATGGGAGCAGTGGTTACAACCTGAAATTGTTGAACTCAATGTGCTGAGTCCAGAAAGCTCTAAAGTGCTATAACTAGGGTATAATTATTTTCCCTCAAAGATGGTCACACTCAGTTTCATGCCAGGATTTCAGTCCAACAAAAGAAGTACAATATTTTCTTCAGGTGAGGAAGTCAATCTCACTGTCAGAAACCACAGGGATGTCCAGACAAATCAAATGTTTACTATTACTGTCACGGAAAACGGAGTGAACACTCGGACCCAGGAGGTTTGTCTTGGAAGTCTTTATTAAATCGTGATATCACGGAGAGCCCAGTCGCATGCAATGGAGCGATCCGGCACTCTGAGAAGCATTGGAGTACACACATAGTTATAGCAAAAAAGTACGTGACGAGGTTAGGCAGTTTCAATGGTTAGAGATTAGGCAGTTTCAATGGTTGCTTAACCCAATCAATTGTTAACATGGTATGGCGACATATCTTGGGCATGCACACAATAGTTCTTTCTTAGTTTACAACCATATCTGACATCTGGCGCCCATTAGTGTGGGAAGGTAGCTGATAGCGCGACTAGTCTATTAGTTTATGTGCTGGTCACATGACTGCTCAAGAACACTCTGTAGTAATTTCATTATACATGGATTTTATTCTCCCACAATTACTGAACTTGAATTTGCTGCTCTTCTCTCTAATCACACTGTCTGCAATGCCCAACCAGCTATTAATTTATAGAAATACTTGTATGGTTTAGGTTTTGGTAAAGAAGTTTAATGCTGGCTTGTAATTAGTGTAAACTAGGATATGGAGGAACTGCAGTTTTGGGCAGGATTTTCCCTTTAGGCTTCAGAACCCCACAGCCATGGGCAAATGGGGGTCAGGAGGCTGCACTTTGGGGAAACAGTCACCCAACTGTGATTTTCTCCAATTTGGCCAATTGGTGTCCGCAGGGGCGGGTTCGTTATCCAGATAAGGACTGTGGGCGGTCAATAGTAGGCCCTCCAGCAATGAAGAGGCAGTAGCTGGAAAGTGCAGGTAAGATGAGGGAAAGGGGGCCTCCATTTTGAGATTTAAAATGAAAATAGATGAAGCAGCCAGACTACCATTGTGGGAGGGCTCCACAGGGCGGCCTGCGGGTGTGGCTGGAGCCGGGCCAGCATGGGAGGGCCTCTAAGCCTGCCTGGAGTGCTGGGGCCCAGGTTTGCCACCTGAAGGCTACCTCCAAGCAGCTGCCCTATTTCCCAATGCCCCCAAGGACCTGGAAAATTCTAGTCAGCCTTGTAAAATGGGTCTAATAAACTCTCAAATCCATTGATTGAAAATGGGAAAATGGTCTGGGGCCAGGATGGAGCCTGTGATAATTCCAAATGGACAAATAGCCCACTGATACCACAGCAATGGAGATTGTGGAGAATCATTTTTTTAGACCTGGGAATCCCTTTCTCATTACCATTTTCTGAGTAATTTTATTTCGAAAGTACCTTTATATTTGACCTACATCCTTTTACAAAGAGGCAAAGCATGGAAAGAGACCATTCTCCCCATCAAGTCTGTACCTGCTCTTTCTAAGTTAGTCACCTCTCCCACTCCCCATTTCCAACTATTTTTTTTCTCCCTATCAAATATTTATCCAATCCCCTTTTCAAGGTGTGTATTTAATCTGTGTCCATCATTTTACCAGCCGAGTGCCCCTAATCCTAACCATTCGTTGAGTTAAAAAGTTTGCCCTCATGTCACTTATACCAATCAACTTAAATCTGTGATCTCAGGTTACAGACTCTTCAGACACTGGAAACAGTCTTTATTTATTTACTCTGTCTAAATCCTTCAGGATTTTAAACACTTACGTCCAACCTTCTTTACTCTGAGGCAAACACTGGCTTCTTCAGACTATCCACCTAACTGTAATTCTTCGTCCCTGGAACTATTCTGGGTGGGATTATATAACTACTTTATGATAATGATGTAGCATGAACATTTATATGTTCCATTACACTACCCCTGCAAGAAATTGCCCACCAGTCCTATCAAGTACACAGGGGATTGAGAGAAAGCAGGAGGTCATCATGGAGGCAGCACTATCCCAGCATTCTTAGCGACTGTGAACATCCTCTATTAAAACTATAGGTTGAGTGAAAGGAAGAAATTAAACCCCCTATCAGTTCATGGCAATAGGAAGACAGAAGAGTTTTTTTATGAAGAAGAAGAGGGAAAAAGACTAGAGAGTAATACTGAAATTAAGTAAGAATTAAAGAGAAAGGTGACAAGTTACACGAATGCAATTCGGTTATGTCTAAAGACACGTTGTCACTTTGGGCCATGTTTGAGTTTTCAGGACAAAGGGATGCCTTAGTCTTATAACCAGCAACAGAAAATCACACAGCAGGGCCTTTCTCACTATTGACAGCTCTAATGAAACAGTAACACTTCCAGCGACCTCAGGCGAAAGGGAGAAAAACATCCCCCATTTCCCAGAGCCAGACAATGAGCGTCACTTTCTGGAAAGATCCCTACTCCGGGGGTTACTCTCACTGTAGGTTTAATCTCAATGTTGATGTCATCACTGACTGCTTCCCTGAATCCTCTCTGGTCCAGCGGCCTTAAAGTTATAGGCTGGATCTTTGCAGAGTCGGGAAGTCTCTGTGGACCTTTAAAAAAATGGCAGTAGAACCCGGATGCAGAAATTCTTCCCCCATATCGGACAGAATCAATTTTTTGCCAGTAGGGGAAAGCGGGTAAGTGTGTGACTCACACAGGGCAGAAACCTAAACTCAGCAGGACCATTTGAACTCAATGCTGAGCTCAAACAGACCCCACTGTGGCTGTTGAAAAGGCAACAGTAGCATGGAGGTCACAAACCGATGGAGTAGACATGAACACTCTTGAAGGAGGGATAAGGCCTGAATAACTTGCCATGATAGGGGGCAGGATTTTTAGGTCTATGTGAGGGCGTTTCGATTGTTTGCAGATGAAGGAACACTGGCGATTTGGAGTCACCATTGACGATTGCAATTGTCCTGTAGATTTGGAGCAAGCCCGGGAGCAGCCGGGGAATAGACCGCTGCCTGCAATTGGCTCCTAACCGTGATTTCACGCTGGCTGGCCAATCACTGGCCAGCACATAGAAATGCTCAGCGCTGCCGGGGTGGGGGTGGGAGGAGGGCGGGTGCTGGCCTAAGCGCGGGCGTGGGGGAGCGCAGAATGAAGGCTCCCTGAAGACAGAGAGCTGAGGAGATCTCCGCTTGAGGAGATTTCATAGCTGTGGACGGGCTTTGCAAATGGGAGTTTTTTTCACTATCAGCTGTGTAAGAGCGTGAGCTTGTATCGGTTTGTGGGGTTGTTTTTCTTCTCCACATGGCTCCTGAGGTCTGCCCGTGGTGGATACTTGGTGAATGGCTATAGAGGTAGCGTGGAGGATATGAGTGACTGTGGAGGACGGTGTGATGAGGGGGCGTGATGGGTGAGGGTTAGTGGGCCTAACAGCTTCTGAAACAACCAGGGCGAAACCTCAGGGAACCGAGGCTGGCCTTCTAGACAGATTGCATTGACATTCGCTCACCCCTGTGGCCTCCTTCACTCTGCTTCCAGGGTCAGTGGGGCTCGACTCCACCCCGTACCCATTCCACCCCCACACCCCCCCCACAACCCCCCGAGCTGAAATTGCGTAAAGTGGAGTACTTTTTACTAGCAAGCGGGGGCATTTCCCAACTCAAGCTAACCCCCACCCCCCCAGTAGCCAAAACCTGGCCCATAGAGTCATTATGCACAAAAAGGAGGCCTTTCAGCCCATCAAGTCCATGCCAGCTTCCATGGACCAATCCAGTCATCCCCATTCCCCCTCCCAATTTCCTTTTGAAATCATTCATTGCCTCCACTTCTACCACCCTCCGAGGCAGTGAGTTCCAGGTCAGTACCACTTGCTGTGTGAAATAGTCTTCCCTTACATTCCCCCTGCACATTTGGCCAAAAACCTAAAATCCGTGTCCCCCTAGTCCTCGCTGACATTAGCTAACGTCAGCTTTCCTTTGCCCACTTCATCTAAACCTGTCACAATCTTGTACACCTCTATCAAATCTCCCCTAGGTCACCTTTGCTGCTTTGTCTCTTGACAATGCATGCACCTCACAATGCGACAGGCTGCATCGTTGGCTGCTGCCGCAAAGGATTTACAGTGCATCAACAAAGCAGCGCTGCGACGCTCATTTCCCCTGCACTCCTGTTCACAGGGACCCCCCTGACTTGGCTTAACAGCTAAACTCAGCTAACAGCTGATAAGTGACTGTGCGGCCACGCAACTTATCCCACTAGCATAGCCAGTAGAATAGACAAATTAATTGATGTACCAGTGGGAGGCTAGAACAGGGATTAATGTAAAGTCTGGTGTTTATATGATTAGACTGCGCCAAAGCATGACACAAAATTAATAAATGTCCAAAAGACAGGTGTCCATGTGGTTCTAAGTGCCAGCCTGCTTATGATGAAAATGTGCCAAATTGAAAGCCATTGTCAAAATCGATTGGATTTCTCTTCTTGGACCGACTTGCAACGCTAATATCAATGGATGGCATGTCATTATGAGAACATGAACAATCTCCGGATATTTATAACCTTGCATTCAATTTCTGACTGAATGAGCCTCTTTGTCACACTGTTGTGTGACGCACGTAAACAGTCAGAATTGAACCACAGCTGATTGTACCTAATAAAACCTTCATTTAAATCTTGGCAGGAACCGGAGATTGTTACAGATTGCCCGCTCGCTGTCTGCCTGTATGGCATTTAGATACACCTGTCACAGCACGTCAGTGCGCCAGCGT
The DNA here is from genome assembly GCF_964194155.1 of Cetorhinus maximus. Classification (NCBI taxonomy): domain Eukaryota; kingdom Metazoa; phylum Chordata; class Chondrichthyes; order Lamniformes; family Cetorhinidae; genus Cetorhinus; species Cetorhinus maximus. The sequence goes on along the minus strand of NC_135908.1, from coordinate 12,562,765 downwards.
CAGTTGCTGCTTACCCCTTTCACCCGGTGCCCGGCGAGATATTAAAAGGAGCTCCACGCCGTTAGCTGCCCAGAACTATGTTGGCTTCGCGCACGATGCTCGTCCAACTTTTCCCCCTCTCCCGAGTGCCTTGCTTCGTGCTCGGGGACAGCGCAACCAACGCAGGGCAGCAGAATTCCACCACCTTATCCATGTCTCTATCCCCCATCAACTTAGACCAAAAACAACAGAAATAAGGAAGGTTTGCATTTCCTGTAGCTGCCTCCAAGGCCTCGGGATGTCCCAGAAACACCTCACGACGAATGAAGACATTTTTCGAGTGCGGTCGCTGTTGTAATGCCGGAAGCAGGGCTGCCAATTTGCGCACAGGAAGCTCTTGCCATTTTTCCTCCTTTATTTTTTGGTCAAATTTAGTCAAAAGAAACCATGGCATGTTACAGGCTGTTCAAAGCGGCTGACACAATAAACCACAGAAGATCCGTTAGTGGATTTTACATCATGGACTTTGCAGCAATTGACAGCGACGTTTTTTTTTCGAAATTTAAGGCAGACAGTTATGTAAAAGAACTAAGGACATCCTGGGGTCTTGAGGGGACCTGCAGAAATGCACGTTCCCCCCACCCCTTATTCCTTTTTGTCCAAGTTCATGCATGAGAGCAGGAAATTCTGGAAACACTCAGCAGGTCCGGCAGCGTCTATGGAGCGAGGGCAGAATCGTCCCCTCCCGCCATCGGCGGGGCTTGTGACGAGCAGGGGCGGAGAGTTCAGCGCGAGTGAAAAAATATCGGTTTCCCGACACAGGGAAATGGCGGAGGGGAACTTGCGGTCCCGACCGTCATGGCGGGTCGCCATTCCCGCCAAAGGCTGTCGGGAAGCCCTTTACCGTCTCCTAGCGGGATTCAAACTACCACCTGACCGGAATTGTTCCCCACCACCCCTCGGCTCCGCGCCGCCACCATGCGATCATTCGCCCCCAACAGCAGGAGTTCACGCTGGTACGAAATATGACCGCGCGCACGTGCCGAGGCTTATCGAGATGGCGGGCTGGAGCAGCTGGAAGGTGCGAGGGCAACTGGGGTGGGGTAGCGTGGTTAATGGAGCACGGGGAGATGGGGGGGGAGGGCAGATATGAGGTGGGGCGGGTGGGGATGCCTGGGAGGGGGGAGGGTGCTGGGATGCCGGGGTTGTGTAAGCATTCAGCCTTGCAGGGGGATTGGTTGAGGTGTGGAAATGGACCAGAGAGAGCAGATGGGGAGGTGGGGGGGTGGTTCAATGGGAGGGGTCAGTGGTGTCAATTGCATAATCCTGGTGGGGGGAGGTGCAAACTAAGGGTATTGGTGGCAGGAGGGGACAGTGGGATACAGCAGGGTGGGATGGTAAGGGTCAATCTGTGGTGGGTGAAGGGCCGGTCTGAGTTGTTGGAAGGGACTCAAAGGTTGACGTGAATCCTAGGGGTGGGCAGGATAAGGGTGGGTATAGGGACCATGACTAGGGAGGGAGGGCATGTGAACAGTGACAGTGATGGGCATAGATTGATGCCTCTGGACGTAGGTGTGATTCAGGGGTACATTGACCCAGCCTGGAATTGGGGTGGGGGAGAGTGCACAGGCATGAACACAAACAGAAGCAATAAAAACTCAGCAGACCCCTGGAAAGTGCAACTATACATATATTTACAAGTGTGCAACAACAATTTACAATGTATACCTGCGCTACCAGAGTGAACCAAGAGCTTTTTAATTTTCCATACCCTACCACTGCCTCTAGGTGCTTCCCCGACATCTGCAGCATGTGTAGAGGCAGCCTGCTGACCACCATGCCCTGTTGTCTTTGATGGTCTTGGTGGTTGTACTCTGGAGGCCCAAGGCCTGGAGGGACCTGGCCTTATTTAGGTCTCCTGCTTTGGGGCAGGTGCACCCCCAGCAGTCCCAGGGGCTGGAGCTGATGGGGTCACGGATGGAGGGGACTCAGGACACTGGGACATCCTTGGAGAGTCCTGAGTGGAGGCCCCAGGGATGTCTCATTCCCTTGGTGCCTGAAGGCCCATCCCTGACTCCTTGAGCAGAAGGGGCACCTGGAGGGAGGTTGAGGTGCTCCAACTCCCTCTTGCGTAGTCACTACAAATACTTGCCCATGACTACAGCATTGGAGTGCAGTCTGTGCACGTCTCCAGCAGAAACTGGGCATTCTGCTGTACGGGTTCTCCGTGGTATCTGCCACCCTCCCCATGGAGACCTCGATGCGTGCACCTGTCAGCGCCACTATATCAGAGAGCAGGCGGATGGACTCCTCCACCTCATGTGCCACTCTGTTGAGGGCATCCGACATCTCTGCTTGATGTTCCCCCACCTCTCTCTGCATCTCCAGCATCTTGTCCAGGGGCTCATCATCAGACTCGGACTTAGCATAGGCCTCTTCCCCATCAGCCCTCCGAGCGCTGGTGACCTTGACTGTCACTGCCTCCTCCTGCTGCGGACACGTGTCCCTGTGTTGACCACCGAAGAATGAGCCCAAGCCTAAAGTAGATCCATGATCGAGAGAGGTGAGTGTCTCTGAGCCTGTGGAGGGTGCAGGGGACTGCCGTGATGGCTCTGTAGCCAACCTCCTCCGTCCTCTGTGGGCTGGTGCTGCTGCTAGACTCTGGATGAAGATCTGGCCTCACCCTCTTCCTGCTGGCAACTGTAATGGAAACAGGAGAGAATGAGTGGCTGCAGTAGGCTGCCTGCTGCATTGACTGAGCATCACCCTCAGGTTTCTATGTGCAGAGATTAAGCTGCTTCATCACTGGGCGGCTTGGGGATGGTGTAATTTGGTTTCTTTAGATGTCTCAACAATGAGATCTTGAGACGTGTATATTTAAACATGCACTCTTTATTGTTAAGCTTTAACTATTGACAGATCCCAGGTTGCTGTTGTGCACGGTGCTGTTACCTCCTTGCAGGCTGTTTCCAGAGTGTTCTCTCTAGACTGTTCTCTCCGCCTATTACCACGTGACTCTATACATCATACCATGGGCGGCGCTATTCTCCACATTCCCACATTAACCCTTTCTCTGCTGAGCACCTTTACATTACAATGGCACGCAGACACAAACAACAACAGGGGAGACAAGCCTTACCATCACCACAGGAACAGTCACAGTCGTCTCCAGCCAGTTCGGCAGCCCATTCTTCATACTGCATGAGAGGGCAGTGATTGGGACGCCCCCCTCCCGTCTTCTCTCTCTCGTGCTGCCCTCTCCTGCATAAAGGTTAGTGAGCACTCATGATGCAGGTGATGTTCACCTGCTGCCATACTCATCCCACCAACCCATTGGCAACTGGGTGTCATATGAATGATGCACTGCTGCTAGTCCCCAAGGGTACTTCAGCAGCATTCTCCAGACCCACAGGCTCTAGCAGCTAGAAGAACAAGGGTAACAGAGACATGGCAGCAGCATCTGCAATTGCCCTCTACGCCAACCAGCACACACACACACACACACCCCGCACCCCCGCTCCAAAACTTGTACCTTCAGTCTGGCTGGGTCAGTGACCTGCAGTCGCCTCCCTTCCTGCAGACCAGATGGACGGCAGTGGGGCTATGAGGCAGCTCCCCAACACCTAGCGAAGGGTTTTTATGCAGGGGCAGCTCAGATGGCGGCCTTGCCGTTGAGGACCATGTCCCAGCTCCCGCTCGGTGAGGCGATTATGGGGGAGCAGAGGGTTCACTTACCATGGAGGCGCGGATGAAGCCATCCACCCTTGTCCTGCACTGTGGGGCGGTTCTCCTATGAGTTGGATTGGCACTCACCACCACTGGCGACCTCCTCCCATGCAGGTGCGGTGAGATGGGGCAGGGGTCGGTGGGGGGCATCCTCCTGCCATCCCTTGGGAAAGGAACACCCCTCCTGTCCTCCTCTGTTCGGAGAAGTGTGTCCCACGCGCCATCGCCGAACCTTGGGGCCGGTGCTTGTTGACTCCTCCCCCTTGCCATGTCCAGTTCCAAACTCCAATGTGCCTTTTCAACATGGCGCCCGGATATGACAGCGGGGGTGCGTGAATCCCTGCCTTCCCAGCAGCCTGGTTCCCCGGAAAACCCCCGGCTGCATAATTAATCAGCCCAGCACTGCGCGGTTTGGCAGGTTTCCCCGCTAGGCTTTCCGGCGGGAATCCCTCTGACCGCCCACCCCCGCCGGGGAACTTCGACCCGGAGAGGTCAGGTCAATCCCAGCCTTAACCTTTCAGAAAGCTCTGAGGAAAGGTCATAGGCCTGAAACATGGACGGGATTTCATGGAGGCAATGGGGGGGGTGGTCTTGTCCATCGGCTAGAGGACCGGCGAGAACCACGCCTTGCCTCTTTTGCGGAAGGTTTGCCGTATTAAGAGCCTGCCAGGCACTGAGCTGGGCAGCGTGTGGGCCTTTCCCAGGGTCAAGGACCCTGGGTGGGGTCAGAAATCCCGCCGCCAGAGCTCTGCCAGCCAATTAGCTGCCCTCTGCTCAGCAGCACCAGCACAGGAGCGGTGGCAGCTTCCGGTAATGCACCCACCCGAGGTCCAGGATCGTCGAGGGCCACAGGTGAGTGATAGCAGGCTGGGTAATGGGGGTTGTGGGTGGGGTGGGTGGGTGGGTGGGTGGGGGGCACAAGGCGGGTTGCCAGCAGGAGGAGGGGTGCGGATCTCAGCACACCACCCTCCCCCTTCCTGATGCCTGGTCCCATGATCAGACACGAGGTACCTTTGAACGAAGGGCCATCCCCCCCCTCTCCAACCCCCCACCCCACCCCCCCTATAAACCTGCAAACAACCCTGACGAGGTTTGCTCTCAGGCTTCCCACATGATAAGTCCCTCCGCTCACCACTGGCCGAATACCAGCGGCAGCAGGGTGAGGCCGTTCACGAGCCATTGATTGCCCACTTAAGGGACCCAAGTTGGGGGCAGGGCGAGAAGGCTGCCCATGAGCCATTCTGACCGGCACTTAAATCAGGGCAGAGTCAGGAAGGTGGCGCGAGCCCCAGTCCCCACCTTCCGGCCCGATTAAACACTCCCCCGCCACCAGATACACCTCATTGACTCTGTGCCTCTCTCCACAGATGCTACCAGATGTCCTGAGTGTTTCCAGCATTTTCTCTTTTTATCACGGATTTCCAGCATCTGCAGTGCTTTGCTTTTGAGCGATGTTAAAGAGAGACCTTTCAGTTATCTGACAAAACTTGTCACAATCCCCAACAAAACTGGTTCTGATTGGACAAGAAGGAATTAAGCACGAATGTTCTACTTTGAGTGAGGAAAAGGTGGAGAGAGAGCAAAGATTTCTTTCAAAACATCATCAAATAGATGGCATCATCTATTATTAGTTTAAAACTACTTCAGTGAATTACTGACCCCATTTGAAAGTTCTTCTGTCAGGATCTCAATCAGGCAAGTGGGACTTCTCTTGATTAAAAGGCAAATCAGTTTTTTTTTGCATGTTGAAAATAAATTTTTATGAAATTGAAAATATTCTTTGTTGAAACTAAAGTGAATTTTAAAAGCCCATAACATGAAGTTCATCAGTTCAGTTCTCTTAATCATTGTTTGTGTAATATTTGATCTCATAACTACCATTAACAATATTGTAGTCAAACTGTTTGAGAGTGAGAAATAAAATGAGAGAGAGAGGAGAAGAGATAAGAGTGAGAGAAGAGCTAGAAGGAGAGAGAAAGAGGGAAAGAAAGAGAAAGAGATAGAGAAAGTAAAAGAGAAATAATGGGAGGGTGAAAGAGAGAAAGAGAAATAAAGGGAGAGTAAGCGAGAAAGAGAGTAAGAGAGAGAAAGAGAGGGAGAAAGCGAGAGAGAAAAGAGAAAAAAGAAAGAGGGTGAAAGAGAAAAAGAGAAAAAAAGCAGAGAAAGAGAGAGAGAAAGAGAAGAAAAGGAGGGTTTTATGTTTTAGGTTATCAGGTCCGCTTTGTCCAGCGAACGCTAGCTGCCTCTTGATAGTAACACATTAGTTGGTGTTTGAAACAATAAAGGCAGAGAGACCGATTAACTGAATAAACGCTGGTGGTTTATTGGAACTAAGAACAGAGCACTGACACTATATGTGCTTCTTCAATCACCTCCAGCTCTAGACTTACAGTTACCAAAGTACCCTCTGCAGTGTAGCGATTGGTCAACACAGTCACATGGTCAATTAACTACATTCTCTTAAAGGTACGTAACAATCCACTTTACCACAGAGGGAAAGAATGACTTGGACATGTAATACCTTTCACATCCTCAGCACACTCTAAACACTTCACAGCCAATGAATTATTTGGCCCAGATTTTCACTTCCCGGGTCGGGTGCGCAGAGATGGGAGAACCCCAGGATCTGTAAAAACGTCAGTCTGCAGGTTGGATTTTTGTTCCCGGGTTTGGTGTTGGGCTGGATGGAAAGTTGGGCCTGCCACCCCCCCTCGGAATGAGGGCGGAGGCTACCGGTTGCAAAGGTGGGCTGGTCAGAATGCCTGCCTCTGTGCTCCGGCACTGTGTTGAATTGAATTTTTAAAAATAATAAAATAAAAAAAACAATCATCCAACCCTCACCCCTCACGCCCTCACTTTCCCATACGCTCCCCATGCCGGATTCATGCCTCCATGTCAACCTATGCCATCTCATGTCCCTGCCAACCCCCATGGCCCTTCATAACCCAATGCCAACTCATGCCCCCTATCTACTCCCCATGGCCCCTCATGCCCACTATGCCCCCACATTCCTATAGCCCTTTATAAAACATAAGCCAGCTTAGTGCCAACTCATGCCAGCTCATGCCCCCCACCAACCACTCTTTGCCCTTACCTCCACCATGCCAACTTACCTAATACTTTTTGACAGCTTTGACAGTTCCTTGACAGCTTGACAGTTCTTTTATAGCTTGACAATTCAAACGAGTATAGCACTTTTTACGCACAATCATGTTTACTTTTAACAATCCCAAAGGGTGCCTTACCTCCCCCAAAGGATGCCCTATCTCTCCCACAGGTATCCCAGGATATATCTAAAGAGGTATCCTACCTCTCCAAAGGGGTAGCCTGGCTATCCAAACAAATCCACCAAGTTCAGACCTTCTCTTACCTGGTCTATTCCGAATTCCACACTCCTGGCCTTGCAAAATCCTACTTCAGTGGAGGAAGCTGGTGATTTAAGTGGCCGGCTGCCTTTTTAAACAGTGCATGCGTGAACCCCAGTCTGACTCCAGTCCCACCCTCGCGAAAATGGAACATACCGTGTTCAGGGACGGGACTTAGAATTTGCAGCCATGTGTGGGGTGTTCACCATGACAGGGAGCTGTGGCAAAAATCTGGGCCTTTATTTTTTTTTTGAAGTGCAATCACTTTTGTAAAGTAGGAGACACGCCAACCAATTTGTGCACAGCAAGCTCTTTTTACAATTCATATAAATGACTTGGATAGGGGGATCAAAGGTATGGTTGCTAAATCTGTTGACCACACAAAGATAGGTCGGAAAGTTAATTGTGAAGAGGTCATAAGGAGGCTAAAAACTGACATAGATAGGTTAAGCGATTGGGCAAAGATCTGGTGAATGGAGTATAATGTGGGCAAATGTAGAATTGTTCATTTTGGCTTGAATAATAAAAAATGAAGCATATTATCCAAATGGTGAGAGAATGCAGAGCTCTGTGATTCAGAGGGATCTGGGTGTCCTAGTGCATGAATCACAAAAGGCTAGTATGCACAGTAGGTAATTAGGAAAGCTAATAGAATGTTATCATTTATTGTGAGGGAAAGTGATTACAAAAGTAGGGAGGTTATACTTCAGTTGTACAGGGCGCTGGTGAGACCACATCTGGAGTATTGTGTACAGTACTGGTCTCCTTAATTAAGGGAAGATGTAAATGCATTAGAAACGGTTCAGAGGAAGTTCACTAGACCAATACCAGGAATGGGCAGGCGGTGTTATGAGAAAAGGTTAGACAGGTTAGGCTTGTATCCACTGGAGTTTAGAAGAGTAAGAGGCGACTTGATTAAAACCTTTAAGATCCTGAGGGGCCTTGACAGGGTGGACGTGGAGAGGATATTTCCTCTTGTGGGAAAACCTAGAGCTAGGGGTCACTGTTTAAAAATAAAGGGCCACTCATCTAAGACAGAGATGAGGAGGGTATTTTTTCTTTCAAACGGTAGTGAGTCTTTGGAACTCTCTTCCTCAAAAGGCAGTAGCAGCAGAGCCTTTGAATATTTTTAAGGCAGAGCTAGATAAATTCTTAATTAACAAGGGGGTGAAAGGTTATTGGGGTAGGCGGAAATGTAGGGTTGAGTTTACAATCAGATCAGCCATGACTCAAGAGACCAAGTGGTGTACTCCTGCTCCTGATTCATATGTCCATATGTTAGAAAAGCTGTTTGTGTCATGTTGGTTGGAGAATAAATATTGGCCAAGACATCGCCTGAAATAATTCCATAGGATCTTTTATGTATACCTGAGGAAAAAGATGCAGCTTCAGTTCAACACCTCATCTGGAAGACGACAACTCTGACAGTGTAGCACTCCATCAGTAACACAATGGAAGGTCAGCATGGATTATGTGCTCAATTTTCTGGATTGGGACTTAAACCAACAACCTTCTGACTCAAGAGGTGAGAGTGCTACCAACTGAACCAAAGTGGTGCTTGTTAGGTTTACTCTGTATGAAATGTGTGCTATATAAACAACAGTGAGACTAGGAATAAATGGGCCTTTCACTTGTTAATACAGAACTTTAATCTTGCTGAATAGAGAGACGTGTTGCCAAAGCTTATCCAGTTCGAATCCCACCACGGCAGATGGTGAAATTTGAATTCAATAAAAAAATTTGGAACTAAGAAAAGTCCAATGGTGACCATGAAACCCATTGTTGATTGCTGTAAAAACCCATCTGGTTCATGAATGCCCTTTAGGGATGGAAATCTGCCATCATTACTTGGTCTGTCCGACATGTGACTCCAGATCTAGAGTAATGTGGTTGACTCTTAATTGGCCTGGCAAGTCACTCAGCTCCCAAGGGCAATGAAAGATGGATAATAAATGCTGCCCGAGCCAGTGAAGCCCCCATCCCATGAACGAATAATAAAAAAAAGCAGGAGTTCAATAGACCGATTCTTGGGATTGAACTACGAGGAGAGGTTGAGGAGGCTAACCCTATATTCCCTAAAGTTTAACAGAATGAGCAGTGATTTCAGATGCATGTAAAATACTTGACAGAATAAATGCTGGGAGGAAGTTTCCCATGACTGGGAAGTCTAAAAGTTGGGGGTCATAATCTCAGAATAATGGGTCAGTCATTTAGGACGGAGGTGAGGGGTAATCTCTTCACACAAATGGTTGTGGATCTTTTGAATTCACTACCTCAATCATTGAGTATATTCAAATTAGAGAGCAATGGATTTTTGAATATTAAGAGAATTAGGGGATAGGGGAAATATGTGGGAAGGTGGGGTTGAGGTAGAACACCATCGTATTGAATGGCAGAACAGGCTCAAGCAGTCAATGGCCTATTCCTACTCCAATTCCTTCTGTAAATGCACAGGAACCCAACACCTTCCCTTTCACCACATGTGGCGGTCTTTTTATTTGCGAACATTGAAGGATGGTCAAGGATGATCGTGGCTCTGTCCCCACTTTACAACAGGATTACAGGGGGTTAGAAGAGGGTGCGTGGACATTGATTTGAGCTCCTGATCAGAGCGTCTGATCCGAGGACCAGGTGGTCACAGATCCAAACTCCCGATCGTAGAACAAAGCGTAAACACTTGTTTTCTGCCATTCGGGTCTCAAGGAGCAAGTTTCGCCAGGCTTTGGGAGAGAAACACACACATGGGGCAGAATTTTCCCATTGATGTGAGGGGTCGGGCCCTCCACATCTGCGCCTAAAATGACGCGCGGTGCCATCGGGCGAGCGTCCCAACGTCACCGCGCGCCATCGGGTACACGGTGATATCCGCTGCGTGCCCGCCATTAATTAACAGGCCACTTGAGGCTCTTGACTCACCAATCAACGCCGATTTTTCGGTGCCCGTACAATCTTCAGGTCGGCGCATGGGCGCAACGGGCAGGGGGGTAGGACACATTTGTATTAACCTCATCCACGGGCGGGATAAGAGGGCTCACTGGGGTCGCGAGTGTGCTCTGTCAAGTATTGATTTTTCAAAGTTTTTGATACTTGCCTGTATGAGCTGCAATTCCCCATAACGCATCCCAGCTGCTTGGTCTGGACTCTTAACCTTCAGGTCAGCACTCTGCAGTGAGGAATCTTTTCTGGGCCTGAAGGCTCTTGGAAGCCTTCACAGAGCCTGAGAATGGGAGCTGAACTCTCCACTGGAGGCGCCTCCTCTGAGGAGGGAGGGAGGGCTAGAAGGGGGAGGAGGCCAGGAGTGCACATTCAGCCTCCAGGGGAAGCCGCCTTTGGGAGGACAAGCGCAGGCACAAGGGGCGCAGGGCCAAGAGGTAGTCCAAGGCGGAAGGGGCCGCAGAAGATGCCACTATCCTGCTGCCAGGGTTTACAGGCGGTGAAGCAGCTACCTCAATATGTCTGAGGTGCAGTGCCGAAGGAGGCTCCGACTGTCAAGGGAGACAGTCAACTATATCTGTCAGATGATTGGGCCTGAGATCTCCCCTAACTGTGTGGGTGGACACCCCATGCCAGTGGCTGTAAAGGTCACAGCTGCCCTCAACTTCTATGCCTCTGGCTCCTTCCAGGGCTCGGTGGGTGATCTTTGCGGTGTCTCCCAATCAGCTGTCCACACTTGTGTCAAGCAGGTTACAGACGCTCTGTTCAGATAGGCATTGACCTTCATCCACTTCCGCTGGAACCAGGCAAGTCAGACACAGTGAGCCAGAGGCTTCGCGGCCATTGCTGGCTTCCCCCGTGTCCAGGGTGCTATAGACTGTACACATGTGGCCATCAAGGCGCCAGCAGGTGAGCCCGGTGCCTTCATCAACAGGAAGGGCTTCCACTCCATGAACGTGCAGATAGTGTGTGATCACAGGATGCTGATTCTACAAGTCTGTGCAAGGTACCCAGGCAGCTCCCACGACGCCTACATCCTCAGACACTCCCACGTGCCGGGGCTCTTCAGTGCTCCAGCCCGGCTGGATGGATGGCTGCTGGGTGACAAGGGCTATCCCCTCAGAAGGTGGCTCATGACGCCTCTCCGCCATCCAAGAACAGAAGCTGAGCAGCGGTACAATAGGAGCCACAGCACCACAAGGGCTGTGGTGGAGAGAACCATCGGTCTTCTCAAGATGCGCTTCCAATGCCTGGACCATTCAGGGGGTGCACTCCAGTACCCCCCAGACCGTGTCTCGGTGATAGTGGTTGCATGCTGCGCTCTCCACAATCTTGCGCTGGAAAGGGGGGGACACAGTGGACGATGGAGATGTCGACGCAGTGGCTGCGGCTGCACACGATAAGTCCAGCAGTGGGTCCGAGGATGAGCACGCACATGGAAATGATGAGGGGGTAGACACTGACCTGGGCATACTCCAGGGAGACAGGGACACCTGGGAGGCTTTAATCCAAATCTTCAGCTAGCACAACACAGATGGATCACCAGGTCAAGCCTGGGCTGTCGGCTCCATACTCGATACCTAAGTGCCATATCTTCCAGGTTAGGAACAGTAACTTAGGGCCTTGTTATTAAAGCTGAGTGTCCCACAAAGCACTCCTAATGTTTTTGGAAACCATACACATGCAGAAGAAATGAGGCACCCTCAGCCATGGTAACATGTCTGAATTTAATATCACAGGCAAAGAAACTTAATGAAACACAATGGGCGGAGGTTTACGCCGGCAGGATTTTATGGTCTCACTGAAGTGAATTTTGATTGGCTCGTTGCATTTTACAGCCCCGCCCCCGCCACGACAGGGCTGTAAAATTACGCCCTTTAAGTCCTACACAGAGTTAGCTCTGCCCCCAGCCTCTCTCAGAGTGTCAGAGACAGGCAACAAGATAGAACCCATAAAATGTTAAGTACCTTCCATTTAAGAAGCTGAATGCCATGTTTGAACATAAAATTCGTCTAGCTGTTATTTTCTCCTTATAGCAGCCAGTAGGCCCCACAAAAGGGAAATGTTATCTTTGCTTCAGACCTCTCAGGCCTTTGAGAGCCATCTCCATCTCCAGTTTTAAGTGTGACTCCATGGACTGAGCTGAAGGAGCGTCTAACCCGGGCTATTAGCCTGAAACCTGGGCCAATTTGGGCCAGTCCTACAGATCGAGGAGATTCGGTGGGAGGAAATTCGGCCATGAGATTTCACGGGCAGGACTTTGGCCTCGGCATCAGGGCCCGGGAGCGGCCGGGAAACGGGCTGCCGCCCGCGATTGGCCCCTGACCGCGATTTCACGCCAACTGGCCAATTAACGGCTGGCTAGCTTGAAAAGCGCGCTGAAGGGCTCAGCGCTGCTGGGGTGTGGGCGGGAGGAGGGTGAGCGATGAAGTCAGCGTGGGCACAGGGGAACGCGGACGGAATGCTCCCTGAAGGTAGAGAGCAGCCCCGGGGAGCTGACCAATTTAAAATCAATGAAAGCAGAATGTAAAGTCCGGGGAAACAATGTCCACGCATCAGAATGAGTCACCCCAACATACGGATGTTGAAAATGATGTCCACGCATTTTTTTTAATCTTTTTTTAAATTAATCTCAGAAACCTCGACCCGCCTTGGATGAGGTTTCCTGAAAAATGCAAAGGGCGCCTAATCGACTCTCACACGCACCCGCCAAGGTCAGAATCCCGCCCCATGTTTAACACCATCTTTCCCCCCCAGGCTCAAAAGGAACATAACGGCGAGAACCCAAGCAGTTCCTAGATTTTTAATTGCCAGGTTTCTGACAGAGATCCAGTGGTGAGATTTCCCCCTTTAGTTTGCGCTAAAGTAGTGGAGCTGAAGCTAATCTCAGCTGTTAAAAACACTGCTCTAGGCTTCCTTCACATGGGCCCAGGCTAAATCTCCCAAAACATTAATAAAAGATGCACCACATTCAGATGAATTACAGCGATGGTTTGATCCAGACGCAAATTGGAGTAATTGAACTGACAATTTTGTGTCTAATTCTTAACTTAAAGCACAAGTATACGCTCCACGATTGTCCTTAAAAACATTCTAAAATGTAAGCTGCTCCCTGATATCTTATCTTTTTAGATTTCCATTCTGCCGTCTCCTGTTATCTTTGTTCGGTCTGAGGTGATTCATGCCTGGAATTAGACTCGCTCCTGGCTTTTTGGGCAGCATTAGTTTCCTTGTCTGTAATCCGTGGCTCATGTTTGCAAATTGACTGCTCTTTCCCCGCAGTTACAGCCACATTATAGCCAGGCAGGCATCCCGACTTCCCAGATGCTATTAATATTCCTGGCAATTCCTCAGTTTGTCATCATCTAATAAGCTTCCATACGCTGTAGGTTTGAACAGGTCTGCGGATCAATTTGCACCCAAACCAAACCGATTGGTGTGAAACTATAGAAGTTTGAGTTAAGCAAATTCCACCCTCCATAATGGGGGAGGCTTTAAAATAACAAATGACCTGCAAATGTGCAGTGAAAAAGGCATATAGGACACTTGCCTTTATCAATCGAGGCATAGATTACAAAAGTAGGGAGGTCATGTTGGAGTTGTGTAGAACCTTGGTGAGGCCACAGCTGGAGTACTGTGTGCATTTCTGGTCGCCACATTATAGGAAGGATGTGATTGCACTGGAGGGGGTGCAGAGGAGATTAACCAGGATGTTGCCTGGGATGAAACATTTAAGTTATGTAGAGAGGTTGGATAGACTTTGGTTGTTTTCGTTGGAGCAGAGAAGACTGAGGGGCGACCTGATCGAGGTGTACAAGATTATGAAGGGCATGGACAGGGTGGATAGGGAGCAGCTGTTCCCCATAGTTGAAGGGTCAGTCACAAGGGGACATAAGTTCAAGGTGAGGGGCAGGAGGTTTAGGGGGGATTTGAGGATAATCTTTTTTACCCAGAGGGTGGTGACGGTCTGGAAAGCGCTGCCTGGGAGGGTGGTGGAGGCGGGTTGCCTCACATCCTTTAAGAAGTACCTGGTTGAGCACTTGGCACATCATAACATTCAAGGCTATGGGCCAAGTGCTGGTAAATGGGATTAGGTAGGCAGGTCAGGTGTTTCTCACGTGTCGGTGCAGACTCGATGGGCCAAAGGGCCTCTTCTGCACTGTGATTCTGTGATTCTGTGAAGTGTTCCAGTTGTCTCTCATCCCTGCCCATAACATTATCAACCCTTTAATCTATTTTGCTTCCTGACAACGTTTCATCAACAATGGGTGAAAGGGAGGTGAAATGTGGAATGTGGAATGCCAAAGCCCTGAGTTCTGTGATTCCTCCCCTAAATCTCTCTGCCCCTCTACCTACCTTACTTATTTAAGATGTTCTTTAAAGTCCACAGCTTTGTCCAAGCTTTTGGGCTCCTGGCCTAATGTTAAGTCCTGCTCAACAAGAACAACTTGCACTTACATGGCACTTTTAATATAATAAAATGTCCTAAGGCACTTTTCACGAGCATTATCAAACAAAACTTGACATAAGGAGGTGTGAGAGCAGATAGCTAAAAGCTTTGCCAAAAAGGTAGGTTTTAAGGAGCGTCTTAAAAGGAGGAGATAATGGTGGAGAGGCAGAGAGGCTTAGGGGGGGAATTTCAGACTTTAAAATCCAGGGAAGCCTAAGGCATGATGTGGTAATTCTGATTCTATTTAGTGTGTAATATACCTTTAAGAATAATGCTTGTTAAGCAAGATCACATGATCTTTAGTACCCAATAGGAGAGTGGCGCGGGCTCCCTCTGTAGTTAATATTTAGTAGAGTCTGAAGTGAAACTACACGTGTAGTTGCTGCTGAGTACCTTCGTAAATAAACTAAAAGTGTCCAACTAAGAAGTGTCTGCTGATCACCTCTATTAATAGTAACAATTCGGCCACCCCACAACAAACTGGCGACGAGGATCCAACTCATGGTTACCAATGGAGGAACAATTAAAATTTAGGATGAGCAAAAGGCCAGCAGAGGATAACTGGAAAAATCTTGGAGGATTGTTGCTTGGGAGGGGTGGCACTCCACTGCAGTACTGAGGAAACTCTGCACTATCGGAGGTGCCATCTTTTGTGTGAGATGTTAAACAGAGGCCCATCTGCCCCCTCAGCAGAGGTAAACGATTCTGTGACGCTATTTTGAAGAAGAACAGAGGAGTTCTTCCTGGTATCCTGACCAATATTTACCCCTCAACCAACGTGGCAAAAACAGACTATCTGGTCATTATCACTTTGCTATTTGTAAAATCTCATTGTGCACAAAGCGGCTGCCACATTTTCCACATTACAACAGCAACTACACTCAAAAATAACCTCATTGGTTGCAAAGCACTTTGGGACACCATGAAGTCATGTAAGTTGCAAGGGCTTCTCTTTATATCCCTTACATACTAATCTGTCATGCTGAAATCTGTAGATTTGGAGGTCGGGAGGAATGCTGTTTCAGTACACTTGCCTTATTAATGGGTAAGTGCAGAATAAAGCTACAAGGTCTTTCAGCATTATGAGCCTTATTAATAAAAATGTGAATCTAAATCATATCTTTTTCCCTCTGAGGGTCCATAGTTAGCACCATGAGAATTCCAGGAAGAAATAGGCTTGGACTGATGACTGATGGTCTGTCCACCCACAGTTGGTATTCCTCAGTATCATTATGCCAGATAAACTGGTGACAACTTAATGATGGAACTTATTGTTCCTACAGGGTGTTAATTGTAAGAGGAGCAAAGCATAAAGCACATGGGGATTTAATTTCTTCTGGTGCATGGTGTGTCATGTGTTTGTGTACAATTACTTTTTGTGTGCTACATCAGTGCAGCTTTTGGAATTAACTAAATTAACACACAAAGACATTTTTTTTAAAAAAACTCCACTAAGCGCCAAAGGTAATTAAAGGAACAGGCCAACCTGCCCCCACCTGAGCAGTGGGGAACTATGTGATGAAACACATGATTATAAAGATGAAATTACCATAAATTATCATAAATTAGTGATTGCCCAATTCAAACCCAATCAATGTCAAGGAATGCCTATGGGTGTTATTTAGATGGATTTTTCAGAAGGCATGTGTTCAAGTCCCTCATATCAAAGTTCCTCATTAGCTGAAGCTCATAGAATTAAAAACAAATTATTGACTTGGTTAAGAATTGGCTAAGTGGCAGGAGACAGAATGTAAGGATAATAGGGGGTACTTTACTTGGTAGGATGTGACTAGTGTTGTCCTGCAAGGATCTGTCTTGGGGTCTCACATTAGAAAGACAAATAGTAAAAACTGGGAAATAAGAGTACTCGCCCGAACTGGTATACCTTAAAATGGAACACTAGTAAAAACTGGGAAATAAGAGTACTCGCCCGAACTGGTATACCTTAAAATGGAACACTAGTGAAAACTGGGAAATAAGAGTACTCGCCCGAACTGGTATACCTTAAAATGGAACACTAGTAAAAACTGAGAAATAAGAGTACTCGCCCGAACTGGTATACCTTAAAATGGAACACTAGTAAAAACTGGGAAATAAGAGTACTCGCCCGAACTGCTATACCTTAAAATGGAACACTAGTAAAAACTGGGAAATAAGAGTACTCGCCTGAACTGGTATACCTTAAAATGGAACACTAGTAAAAACTGGGAAATAAGAGTACTCGCCCGAACTGGTATACCTTAAAATGGAACACTAGTAAAAACTGGGAAATAAGAGTACTCGCCCGAACTGGTATACCTTAAAATGGAACACTAGTGAAAACTGGGAAATAAGAGTACTCGCCCGAACTGTTTTTTTTTTCCTTCTGGGAGGCCTGTGAGCTGAGAGTCACCTGTTCAGCTACATGAAGACAGCAGCTCGCAACATTGAGTAGATGTTGTCCTCAAATCGAGGGACAGCCAATGACGAGTCACCATATTCATTATCAACTTAGATGATGGAGTGGAAAGCAGCATATCCAAATTTTCTGATGACCTAAAGATATGCAGCATTGCAAGCAGTGTGATTAATCATAGAATTACCGAGATATGGATAGATTAGGTGAATGGGCAAATGGTGGAAAATGGATTTCGTCGCTGTGGGCCTGGAGTCACATGTAGGCCAGACCAGGTAAGGATGACTTCGCACTTGCAACCGCGCAGCTATATTTCCCACGGTATCGAATGGGCACAATTAACTCCTTCACATTTTCTCTTCCCACGTTTTGTAAATAGTTAATTCCTCAGCCTTGCCCCACCAGTGGAAATATTGGTGAGCCAACCCTAGAAGTTACTGGCAAAAGAGTAAACTGTGAGCTCTGCGGCAAAAGGTCGTAGTGTCCAATCTTTCACTTTAGGAAACTTGATTGTGCGATGAACCGTTGGGAAAAGAGATTTTGGATTTATACAATTCAGTTCTGTGCTTTTTATAGTAACACAGGGTATACATTAATAAATTAGTCTTCCTACATTATTGAAACTTATAAGATCCCAAGTGGACTTGACAAGATGCAGCCAGGTGCCTCTGTCACTCTCTTCTCCATCATCTCTGCTCTCTGTACGCCATGAGGCACACAGATCATTCACCAGGCTCAATGCTCCTGATGTACTCATCCTGCAGGATGAAGGAGAGAGACGCCTGGGTTAGCTTGGATGTTCTAAGAACCTCTCTTGGTTAAGTCTGAAGGCTCCTTGACGTATCCAGGAGAGTTCTGGCTACCACTTGGATGGCCAGAGTTTAGTGCGCTGCATGGCTGCCCGAAACTCCACCCACCTCTGCCCCACTCCACCCAACCGATTGGTGGCAGCCTTGCCCACTGGACTGCATGCTGTGCTCTCAGCTCAGGCACAGGCATTCTCCTAACCCGCACTGCAAGGCTGTACTGTTAGCTTGAACTATGGGGGAGACTGGTCCAAACCGGGATGCTGACATTGCAAGAGGGCTGTGAGCGCCTCCACCAGTGACTACTCCATGGTCAGCTTTCGCAAGGAGATTGTACAACGTGCCCAGTCGTCCAACTGTCCTGCAGTCCATTAAAATGCTCATTAGTTTGCAGCCTGTGCCCAATGGGTGAAAATCTCTGGAGCACCTGGTGGTACTTTCATGCCTGTGCCTTGCTTGAGGTGGGCGGATAAGCTAGAGGCCTGACTCCAATCATGTCAATGTAGCTGCCCCTGAACTGTCTCAGCTGCAGGGGAATGGTCACTTTATACACAGTTTCCCTAATGCGTGGCCGCTTCCCTCACCCCCAACCCCGCATCTGCTTGTGCCCTACCTTCAAGCACAGGGCAGCCCTTGCTGCCCTCACCCCCCACAATGCACCTCAACCTTGAAGTCCAACAGGCGACTCTTGCGAGCGTTCCACATGCTACTGTGCACCTCACTTCCGAGTTCCCCTCAAAGTGCAGCCTGCCAAGTGAATGCCTTATATATGCCGTTGTGAAACACATCGGCGTACAATCACGCCGACGTGGGTGGACAATCTGCGGCCCCTTCCGCCTTGGACTACCTCTTGGCCCTGCGCCCCTTGTGCCTGTGCCTGTCCTCCCAAAGGTGGCTCCCCTGGAGGCTGAATGTGCACTCCTGGCCTCCTCCTTATTCTATCCTTCCCTTCCTCCTCAGAGGAGCTGCCTCCAGTGGACATGTCAGAACCCAGACCCAGGCTAAAGGGAGGCCTCCGGAAAGCTGCAGGCCCGATAAAGGGCGGGGGGTGGATGATTCCAGAGGGCTGACTTTATAACGATATGTGGGTGTATTACAATGAGGTTCCCGACATCTGATGGCGGGAAGCGCGGCCCAACATCGACAGGCTGAGCGGACGATCGCAAACTGGTTCACAGCGTCGTGAAACTGATTCTTGGCCTTCTTGCCACATTGTCCGCTCACACTGCTGAGCGTGCCCGACGCCAGCGGGCACAGAAAACCCCGCCCTAAAATTCTGACGGTGGAAACAGAATACAAAAATACATGATGCCGACATGAAGCTATTTTAAACAAAAACAAAAATACCTGGAAAAACTCAGCAGGCCTGACAGCGTCTGCGGAGAGGGATACAGGTGACTTTTCAAGTCCGTAGGACAGGCTCTGATGAAGGGTCAGACGGACCCGAAACGTCACCTGTATCCCTCTCCGCAGATGCTGTCAGACCTGCTGAGCTTTTCCAGGTATTTTTGTCTCGGTTCTAGGTTTCCAGCATCCTCAGTATTTTGCTTTTACCTTGAAGCTATTTTAAACAGGATTCTGAAATGCCTGTGAGTCATCACATCAGACAGCTCGGGAATCCGTTTTGGCTTTGACAGTGAGCCTTAGTGGAAAAACACAGAAGTGTCTCGAAGCAAAATACAGAAGTGCCTTAACTCCCTGTTCCCTTAACCTGAATATCTCTGCATGTAGGTAATCACCACTGCCACAGGTATTCAATGCGGCATTTTCAATTTACACATACAAGCAATGTACCTGTTAGTATAATTGCTGAAAACTGAGGCGTGAATTGGCTTTGTATACTGAGAACTATTATTTTATCATTTTAAAGGATGCAGGTATTGTAATCATTGAAAGCCTCAGTAAACACGCCCTGACATAATTCAGCTTAATGCACTGAGTGTTGTCTGATTCTTCGAGACACTCGCGTTATTCCTGCCCCTAACAATTGAACATGGAAAACAATTTTCCCTGGGTAACCTGACTGTTATAGAGTTGACCATCAGACAACTTTTCTTTGTGGAAACATTTGGGGCAGAATTTTCTGGGTGATGTGCGGGGGGGCGGGTCCCAGGTCCCGCAAGTCGGTGCGTAAAATGACACGCGGTGATGTCGGGCGAGTGTCCCGGTGTCACCGTGCGCCATCGCGATATTTCGCTGGGCGGGCGCGCGATGAAGTGTGACCCGCGCCCGCCATTAATTAATGGGCTAGTTAAGGCCCTTAAATCGTCAATCGGCTCCGATTTTCAGGCGCCCGTGCGATCTTTGGGTCGGCGCACGGGCACAACGGGCAGGCGGGTAAGAGTCTTTTTAATAAACCTCATCTACGGGCGGGATAAGAGGGCTCAGTGGGGTCGTCAATCTGCTCTGTGAAGTATTTATTGCAGAAAGTATTTTAAACTTGCCGGTGTGATCTGTAGCAGTTCAGAACGAATTCCTGCAGCTTCCTGTGCACTTTGAACCTTCAGCTCAGCTCTCTGCAGTCAGGAATCTTTATCAGGCCTGCAGCTTTCTGGAGGCCTCCCTTTAGCCTGGGTATGGGTTCTGACATGTCCACTGGAGGCAGCTCCTCTGAGGAGGAAGGGAGGGCTAGAATAAGGAGGAGACCAGGAGTGCACATTCAGCCTCCAGGGGAGCCACCTTTCGGAGGACAGGCGCAGGCACAAGGGGCGCAGGGCCAAGAGGTAGTCCAAGGCGGAAGGGGCCGCAGAAGATGCCTCTATCCTGCTACCAGGGTTTACAGGCGGTGAAGCAGCTACCTCAATATGACTGAGGTGCAGTGCCGAAGGAGCCACCGACTGTCAAGGGAGACAGTCAACTATATCTGTCAGATGATTGGGCCTGAGATCTCCCCTAACTGTGTGGGTGGACACCCCATGCCAGTGGCTCCGAAGGTCACAGCTGTCCTCAACTTCTATGCCTCTGGCTCCTTCCAGGGCTCGGTGGGTGATCTTTGCGGTGTCTCCCAATCAGCTGTCCACACTTGTGTCAAGCAGGTTACAGACGCTCTGTTCAGTAGTGCATTGACTTTCATCCACTTCCGCTGCGACCAGGCCAGTCAGACACAGCGAGCCAGAGGCTTTGCGGCCATTGCTGGCTTCCCCCGTGTCCAGGGTGCTATAGGCTGTACACATGTGGCCATCAAGTCGCCAGCAGGTGAGCCCGGTACCTTCGTCAACAGGAAGGGCTTCCACTCCATGAACGTGCAGATAGTGTGTGATCACAGGATGCTGATTCTACAAGTCTGCGCAAGGTACCCAGGCAGCTCCCACGACGCCTACATCCTCAGACACTCCCAGGTGCCGGGGCTCTTCAGTGCTCCAGCCCGGCTGGATGGATGGCTGCTGGGTGACAAGGGCTATCTCCTCAGAAGGTGGCTCATGACGTCTCTCCGCCATCCAAGAACAGAAGCTGAGCAGCGGTACAATAGGAGCCAGGGCACCACAAGGGCTGTGGTGGAGAGAACCATCGGCCTTCTCAAGATGCGCTTCCGATGCCTGGACCGTTCAGGGGCGCACTCCAGTACCCCCCAGACCATGTCTCGGTGATAGTGGTTGCATGCTGCACTCTCCACAATCTTGCCCTGGAAAGGGGAGATGCAGTGGACGATGAAGATGTTGACACAGTGGATGTGGCTGCACACGATGAGTCCAGCAGTGAGTCCGAGGATGAGGAAGCACAGGGGAATGATGAGGGGCTAAACGCTGACCCGGGACTACACCAAGGAGGCAGGGGCACCCGGGAGACTTTAATCCAATGAACCTTCACACAAATGGATCAGTGGGACCAGCCTTGCCTGTCACTTCCATACTCGGCACCGAAGTGCTAAATCTGCCAGGTCATCAGCTGCAACTAAGGGCTTTGGACATAAACCTCAATGTCGACTCAAACACTCATGACATGTCTGTAAAACATACAAATGCAGAACAAAGGAGGCACCCTCAGCCATGGTAACACATCTGGATTTAACTTTCACCATCATATGGGCCAATAAAATGAACGCAAAACGTTTTTACAACAGCAAGAAATAATAATTCCCTAATCTAGGGCCAACACTAAAGCACCAGTGAGAAACCCGTGGTGCCTAAGGTGCCTTATGTTCGGGTGCTATGTCTTGGTGCTGCCCCATCGCTGGGAGTGGCATCTGAGACAGCTGCTCACTCTGCTGTCCTGTTGGCCTCGATGACCTTGGTGGTCGTCCTCTGGCCTGTGGAGCCTGTGCTGGCCCCGCCTGGGAGGGGGCTGCCAGTTCCACAGCCGGCATCTCCCCAGTCGTCGCAGCCTGACCCGATGAAGCGGTCACTGGGAGAGGGGCGGAGGAGCTGCCGCCCTCATCCGGAGCGCCCTGAGAGGAACCCACAGATACGACAGGCAGCTGCTGCACCGACGTGAGGTCGCCCCGGACCTCCCTGCTCACCGTGGATGGATGGGCGACGAGCTGGGAAGCTTGAAGCCCACACCATCTCCCACATTGGCACTGACCAGCTGTGGCCACTGGCGCTGAGAGCTTGCAGGTCCGAGCGTAACCCCAGGAAGACCTGCTTGTTCTCCTGGAGGCCCCTCTCCACAAGAGTCGCCACTCTCTCCATGGAGGAAGCACGTCGCTCTGCCATGAGGCTCATTGCATCAGTGATGCTCCGTGTGGACTCCTCCACCATGGACACCAAGTGAAGCACAGCCTCATGTATCACCCCCAGATGCTCCCACACACCCGGCCGCATTTCCTGCAGCTGCTGCGTCGCGGACGACTCCAGAGACACATCATCAGGCACCGACTGAGCATGTACCTGGTCCCCTGCAGTCCTCCAACTGCTGGCTCCATGAGCACTCTCTGTCTCTGCCAGCTCCTCCAGCGACTGTGAAGTGCCCTCACTGCTGTGCCCCGGGACACTAGCCGATGTTGCAATGCCCTCCGAGGTGCTAGTATCTGCGCTGGTGCCTGCCTCACAGAAATGGTGTGACACAGGTGGCTGTTGAGGGCCCTCAGGTGTGAGAGGGGGCATCTGGAATTCCTCCTGGTGGACAGGCTCTGATGATGCTGAAAATAACAACAAGGACAGTGGATCAGTTAGCGTGCACACAGTGACACACTTCATCCCTTTCCCCCTGGCTCACAATGCGCTCAACCTTCCAGAACCTATGGAGACGAACATTGGTGGGTGGCAAATAGTCAGGAGGAGACCCTAACATTACAGGCGGATACAGACGGGTTGGTCAGAT
The DNA here is from genome assembly GCF_964194155.1 of Cetorhinus maximus. NCBI lineage: Eukaryota > Metazoa > Chordata > Chondrichthyes > Lamniformes > Cetorhinidae > Cetorhinus > Cetorhinus maximus. The sequence continues at coordinate 12,539,851 of NC_135908.1, read as the reverse complement.
GGCCTAAGGAATGCCAAGTGGAATGTAATGTGGATAAGTGTGAGGTGATGCACTTGGGCAGGACAAATATGACACAGGATTACACGATGGATGTAGGACCGTGAAAAGTAAGGAGGACCAGAGGGACCTTGCTGTGCATGTCGACAGGTCCGTTAAGGTAGTGGGACAGGTACGTAAGGCGTTTAAGAAGGTAAATGCCACACTTGCCTTTTTTAGCTGAGGAATGGAATATAGGAACAGGGAGGTCATGTTGCAAGTGCAGAAAACGCTGCCTAGGCCACAGCTGTAGTTCTGCGTGCAGTTGTTATCTGCGCTTCACGGGAGGGATGTGATTGGAGTGGAGAGAGTGCAGAGGTCGCTGACCAGGATGCTGGCTGGGCTGGAGAGTTTGACTTATGAGGAGATAGAGCATAGACTGGGGATATTTCCCCTGGAGCAGAGGAGATTGAGGGGTGACATTATTGAGGTTTATAACATTATGAGGGGCATAGATAGGGTCAACAGAAAGGAACTTTATTCCATTGACAGAGGAATGAGTAACCTGGTGGCATTGATTTAAGGTAAGGGGCATGAGGTTGACAGGTGGGGTGATGAGGAACTTTTGCACACAGTAATGTGGGACACACTGGCTGAAAGGGTGGTGGACGCAGAAACCCTCATAACATGTAATAGGTATTTGGATATGCAGTTGCGATGCCGTGGCATACAAGGCCATGGGAATAGTGGTCATAAATGGGATAAGGCGACTTCTTGACACGCGCACCTTCAAAGGGCTGAAGGACCTTTGTCTATGACGCACACCCCTGACTCTATCAGTCTGTGACCGAGCAATGTTGCTACAATAACAATTCAAACAATCATCAGCACTATGGATGGTGGGAAGACCGAGCGGATGTCACTGTGGACCTCAAATACCTGGCCGTTCCACCCCAGCCTCACCGACACCTGTGGACCTGGGCACATGGCGCCTCTCAAGCTCCAGGGCCTCCTGCTTGAAACGGCTCAAAATCAGCAGCTGGGCCTGGCCGCCTCCAGTCCTCGCACGCTCTGAGGCATTGTGAGCATTTTTCTCCTGAAAAACAGAGAAGACCATTCGTTACAGCTAATCACACATGGACTCTGCACGCGCACACCGCACCCCAACTACAGTGACCCATCTCAGGCCTCCAGTGCCTCCTCTCCATGCTACTGCTGATCAGTCACAAAAATATAGTACGACTTCTCTCAATGCACCTCCCCCCCACCCCCCACCCCAGCGGACCCTGATGGACACATTCTGTATCCATCACTTTAAGAAACACACGGTCTTAGCTCCTATGGCAAGGAGGCGCAACTAGGTGCGGTGTCAAGGGCAGCAGATGTCTCTTGGCCACGAGACCTTGAGGCTCCCCTTCCACAATCCCATCACCGTGAATAGGACATGTGCTGGAGTTCTGAGTATGCGCCTGGCCGCATCTCCTGCAGTTTGCCCTCAGACTAGTCATGTGCGACTAAGAGCAACACATGGTGCGGAGGAGAACTCATCTCCTCATGAACCACTCAGGCTGATGTAGGCATGGGCACCATCTGCTTACCCACCCAGCGTACGGGGAATGCCCAACATGATTCAATGCAGTCATGACAGTAAGACTTAGTGGGGGGCCTCAAAGGCTAAGGCTACCTGCTGGGTTAAATGCCCAACACCAACATGGCTCTCACCCTTCCAGAGGGCAACAAGTCATTCAAACGCTTATGGCACTGGACCCAGGTGCACCGCACCACATCTTGGGAGCTCACCACCTCCGCCACCTCCTCCCAGGCACGTTTGGTCATGTGGGGGGGCCTCCTCCTCCCATCCTGGGGAACCAGCACCTCCCGCCATGCTGCCACCTCCTGGAGGAGAGTGGAGGGGCAATCATCAGAAAGACGAGGGGCACATTGGCCCCCGCTGGCCTACCCTGCATCCTGCCCTGCTCCTGGGCAGGCCCTGGAGATGGCCCTGCTCCTGGGGCTGACCCTGCAGCCTGCCCTGCTCCTGGGGCTGACCCTGCAGCCTGCCCTGCTCCTGGGCTACACCCTGCAGCCTGGCCCTGCTCCTGGGGCAGGCCCTGCAGCCTGGCCCTGCTCCTGGGGCTGACCCTGCAGCCTGGCCCTGCTCCTGGGGCCCACCCTGCAGCCTGGCCCTGCTCCTGGGCTACACCCTGCAGCCTGGCCCTGCTCCTGGGGCAGACCCTGCAGCCTGGCCCTGCTCCTGGGGCTGACCCTGCAGCCTGGCCCTGCTCCTGGGGCAGACCCTGCAGCCTGGCCCTGCTCCTGGGGCAGACCCTGCAGCCTGGCCTGCTCCTGGGCTACACCCTGCAGCCTGGCCCTGCTCCTGGGGCAGACCCTGCAGCCTGCCCTGCTCCTGGGGCCCACCCTGCAGCCTGGCCCTGCTCCTGGGGCAGGCCCTGCAGCCTGCCCTGCTCCTGGGCAGGCCCTGGAGACTGGCCCTGCTCCTGGGGCTGACCCTGCAGCCTGGCCCTGCTCCTGGGGCAGACCCTGCAGCCTGGCCCTGCTCCTGGGGCCCACCCTGCAGCCTGCCCTGCTCCTCTGCCCTTCCCTCCACATTGACCTGCGGAACAGACCCCCTGTTGTGTGATCTGGAAGTGGCCATTATGAGCAGCCTACAGGAGGCTGCCAGGCCTTCCTTTAAACAGGCTGCCGGGTCACCATTGGACCCGGCGGTCTGTGCATGCCCGCCGCAGCCCGCACACTCCCGCTCTCCACGCCAGTTGGCAAATACGCTAGGCAGGCCTTAATTGGCCCGCCCGCGTAAAATGGCGGCGTGGACCCAATCACAGGCAGCGATCAGGTCCACTCTCCCCCGCGTCAGGACCTGCTCTGCCCACCCGCCAAACGGAAAATTTTGGCCTTGGTTTTATTTACAAGAAGCAGTAGTAACTCCACATGGGCATCAAACTCCATAACTAAAGCAGTACGCTCCTTAGAGGTTCCCCATGCTGCTCACACATTGGTTTACACAGATCATGTGACCTTATGGCACAGGATTATTCTTAAAGCTACAGTCCAACATTTTCCAAAACTATAATTACTACATTGACCTATTGGTTTCCCCTCTTAAACAAAGTCCATCAAACCAGACTGGATTGGTGCAGTAGCTCATCAGTACAAAGTAAGCATGATATACTCCGAAACTTTCACATTACATTGTTGCAAGAGATAGTATAAGACCATAAGACCATAAGACGTAGGCCATTCGGCCCATCAAGTCTGCTCCGCCATTCAATGAGATCATGGCTGATCTGATTATCCTCAACTCCACTTTCCTGCCTTTTCCCCATAACCCTTGATTCCCTTACTGATTAAAAATCTGTCTATCTCAGCCTTGAATAAATTTAACGACCCAGTCTCTACAGCCCTCTGCGGTAAAGAATTCCATAAGTTCACTATCCTCAGAGAAGAAATCCCTCCTCATCTCTGTCTTAAATGGGTGGCCCCTTACTCTGAGATTATGCCCTCTGGCCCTAGACTCTCCCACAAGGGGAAACAACCTCTCAGCATCTACCCTGTCAAGCCCCCTAAGAATCTCATATGTTTCAATAAGGTTTCCTCTTATTCTTCTAAACTCCAATGAGTACAGGCCCAACCTACTCAACCTCACCTCATAAGAAAATCCCTCCATACCCGGGATCAACCTAGTGAACCTTCTCTGGACTGCTTCCAATGCCAGCATAACTTTCCTTAGATAAGGGGACCAAAGCTGTTCACAGTATTCTAGGTGTGGTCTAACCACACCTATTATCCAAGGAAAGGTATACTGTTGTCTCATTCAAAGCTGCTGACTAGACTCTTGGCTACATCATGTTTAGACATTGAGACAGAAAAAATGAATTTGCACTTATGTAGCATCTTCTATGACCCAGATGTCTTGGTATGTGAGTCACATAAAGTTAGTATGCAGGTGCAGCAAGTAATTATGAGGCAATTGAAATGTTGCCTGTTTATTGAAAGAGGAATGGAAAATAAAAGTGGGAAAGTTTTACTACATCTGTACAGGGCCTTGGTGCGCCCACATCTGAAGTACTGTGTACAGTTTTGGTCTCCCTATTTGAAAAAAAAGATATAACTGCTTCAGAAGCAGTTCAGAGAAGGTTCACTGGACTCATTCCTGGGAGGAAGGTCTTATCCTATGAAGAAAGGGTAAACAGATTGGGCCTGTACCCATTGAAGTTTAGAAGGATGAGAGGTGATCTTATTGAAACATCTAAGACGTTGAGGGGACTTGATAGGGTAGATACCCAGAGGATGTTTACGCTTGTGGAGAAGACTAAAACTAGGGGACACAGTTTAAGAATAAGAGGCCTAACTTTTAAGACAGAGATGAGGAAAATTTTTGTTCTCTCAGAGGAATTCTATTCCCCAGAAAGTCATGGAGACTGGATCTTTAAATGTTTTCAAGGCTGAGTTAGATAGATTTCTGATAGACAAGGGTTATGGGGTGGCAAACAGGAGAGTGGAGCTATGACCACAGCCAGGTCAGCCATGACTATATTGAATGGCGGAGTAGGCTTAAAGTGCCAAAATACCTCCTCCAGCTTGTAAGGTCCTATGGTCCTATGTTCCTTTGACTTCAGAAAAGTCCCAAAGCACTTACAGCCAATGGAGTACTTTCTGAAGTAGGGAACACAGCAGAAGTTAAATGTATTATTCACTGCAAAGCTCCCATGGACAGTAATAATAAAATGACCAGAACATTTGTTTTTCATGATGTTGGCTGAGGGATAAATGTAAGAATTTGCCACAGATGACAAATAGATAACAGGGATTAAAAGTTAATTTTATTTAAAAAGCAACCTGGTTCCTTAAACAAGAGGAAAGAGACAGGAAACCGGAAGTAGGGGATATGTGTCTACGCATTTTTTAAAGGAAATTTATATAATGCCTTCCATGACTTCAAGTCATCGCTAAGTGCTTTATAGCCAATGAAGTACTTCTGAAGTTTAGACACTGTTGCAATGGAAGAAACTTGCAGCATTTTAAGTGAAGGGCGAATGTTAAACAACTGAGAAACCTAACGCTGTCCCATTTTTAAAAAAAAAATCAAAAGCGTGATCAGGCGATTTGTGGAACTGTATCGGTAGCAATGAAATTATTAAAGGAAAGAAGTAATTCTAGCGAACTGAATAGGAGAAAAGGCTCATAGCATGCATGGGTAAAGACAGGTCAAGTCTATACAGAAAACTTGTGGCTAAAGGGATGCTCCTGGGTTAAAGAGGAAGGTAGTAAAAATAAATGAGCCAAAAAGTGGGAAACAAGGCACAATGGTGGTAGTTTAACCTTCATCTGCTACATGCCCACCCATTCCACCAGCCTGTCTACATCATTTTGAAGTCTATCACTATCCTACTAATTGTTCACAATACTTCCAAATTGTTTAAGAACATAAATTTGGAAATAGAGATTAGATTGTGATTGTCTGTCAAAGTGAGGTTACACTGTATGGGAACATCTGCAGAGAAATGTGTCTAAATCTTAGAAGTTGAAGTACAAAAACTACCAACCAGGAAAAGGTTAATTTTACAACATTGTGGAGCATCGTGTACAGGGAGCGTGGTAGGGGTTGATGCAGTTGGAGGTCATGTGATGAAACCTTTGATGAATACATTAACCAGAGCTCGCGAATCTGCTTGAAGAAGAAATTAGATCAATCTTTAATCGATCTCGGAGCATTTGGCTTTGGTTCAGAAAAACAAAATGGTAAATTGTCGATTGGTAGTACGGAACTTGAGTATTGTTGAGAAAAGAGACATGTCCAAGCTTTACGTCTTGCACTCATCAGGACACTATAAGGGGAAAACAACAATTTATACTGCATATGAAGAGAGTGCTGATTAGTTGGCAAGTGGACCAATCAGGGTCAAACTGCCTAGTTTAAATTTCAAACAATGCTTAGCAGTTAACTGTCCGTCACCATCACTGGAGTATTCTCCATGGCAATGCCTCTACCAAGCAGAGTCCACTTACCAACCAATCAGCACTCACTTCACATACAGTATAAATTGTTAACAAAAGCAGAAAATGCTGGAAAAACTCAGCAGGTCTAACAGCATCGGTGGAGAGAGAAAACCAGGATTAACGTTTCGAGTCTGTATGACTTTTCTTCAGAGCTAAAGAGAAGTAAAAAATGTAATGGAACTTATACTGTTTAAGAGGGATGGAGCAAGCGAAACTGGATAGAATGCCAGTGATAGGTGGAGGCAAAGGAGAGATTGCCAAAGATGTCATGAACAAAAGGACAAAGGGTTGTTAATTTGCTTTGTTCATGACATCTTTGGCAATCTCCCCTTTGCCCCACCTATCACTGGCCTTCTATCCAGCTTCACCTGCTCCACCCCCCTTAAACAGTATCAATCCCATCGCATTTTTACTTCTCTTTAGCTCTGAAGAAGAGTCATACGGACTCAAAACGTTAACTCTGGTTTTCTCTCCACAGATGCTGTCAGACCTACTGAGTTTTTCCAGCATTCTCTGTTTTTATTTCAGGTTTCCAGCACCCGAAGTATTTTGCTTCTACCTCAGTATAAATTGTTGTTTTCCCCTTATATTAGTATTCTTGCAAAGTGTCCTGATGAGTGCAAGACGAAAAGCTACAACATGTCTTTTTTCATCAAAATGGCAAAGGGTCAACATTAGTCCCTGAAACCAGACCCTCTGGGTAATGCAGTAAAGTGAATAGTCTGAACAACATCTCTCTTCACTATGTTGTTAATATTGATCCCAGAATTTTACAGTGTGCAGTAAATTACCCCTATATCACTTAATTTTCCCTGTGGGACACAGGATAGCATGTTTTAAAAGTCAAGACCAAGTTTATGGGATAGTGCAGAGCTGCACAGTTGATGTAGGATTACAAAATCCAGGATTATCTTTTAGGGGGGCGCAACTCTGGAAGTAACCAGAAGAGGAAAGCCCTTTCCCAACAGGAGCTGCGACCAATTATAGATCAGAGGTATTGATGCAAGTGACCATTGTGTCTCTATGGGAGAAATAAATACACCTCACTCATGATTTAGAATGAACACAGGCAGAAATTTAGTTGCAAGCTCTCACACTGAATGGTGGCCCAAAAATATTTCTCCTACAGTAACTGTAAACCACATATTTCGGAATCCAATTGTGTCAAGATTTTTAAGGAAAACAGAAAATGCTGGAATTATTCAGCTGGTCATTCAGCGACTGTGGAGAGGCCAGAGGAGCTAACAATTCATAAACTGGTCCCCATCTCAAATTCAGGACTACTCAAAGTGCTTTTAGAGCCAATTAACACTATTGCAGTGATTACTATTATTGAAGTATGGTCACTGTTGTAATGTTGGAAATGTGGCAGCCAATTTGTGCACAGCAAGCTCCCACAAACAATAATGCATTAAAAGGCAATCCGGCCTTTGAGCATTGTTGGTTGAGGGATAAATATTGTCCAGGACAGCAAGGAGCACTACGCTACTCTCCTTCAAAATAATGCCATTGGATCTTTTTCCTCCTCCTTCCCTTTGCCTTATTAATTTATAAAGTGTTCTTTTTATTTTGCAGGTCTGATGAACATACTTCATGTGTTAATATATCTCTTCCCTCCAGCGTTTTCAGTTTCCGTTCCCAATCTCCAGCATCTGCAGGTTTTTTCTTTTGCATGGGTTTTTGCCTTTCTCACTTTTTGCGCACAATGTTTCAAATCGTTTGCACTGACCTCCTTACAGGATTGCCTCGATTTTAAAATTCACAGCCTTGCATTCAGATCCCTCAATGACTTGGTCCTTTCTCTATCACTGTGTAACCTCCTCCAGACCTGCAATCTGAGAGTTCTGTGATGTTCCAATTCTGGAATCTTGCAATTCCCAGTCTTCTAGCCCTCCACCATTGGCGGACAATTGCCACAACCCTTCACTCTGTAATTCCCTTCCTAAACTCCTCCACCTTCTCGACCTTCTCCTTTATGTAAATCCATAAAAAACCTGCCTATTTCACCTGCTTTTGTCCATCTGTCCTAACATTTCATTGTGTGACCCATTGTCAAATTTTGTTTGATAAGCACCTTGGCATTATGTTACTACACTAATAGTGCTACCTAAGTCCATGAAACAGTCTGTGTCCAACTGCAGCAAGACCTGGACAATATCCAGGCTTGGGCTGAAAGCGGCAAGTAACATTTGCACCACAAAGTGCCAGGCAATGACCATCTCCGACAAGAGAGAATCTAACCATCAGCCCATTCAATGGCATTACCATCACTGAATCCCCCACTATCAACATCCTGAGGGTTACCGTTGACCAGAAACTGAACTGGACTTCATTTTTATTCATTCACGGGATATGGGCATCGCTGGCTGGACCAGCATTTTATTGCCCATCCCTAGTTGCCCTTGAGAAGGCAGTGGTGAGCTGCCTTCTTGAACCGCTGCAGTCCATGTGGTGTAGGTACACCCACAGTGCAGTTAGGAATGAAGTTCCAGGATTTTGACCCAGCAAAAGTGAAGAAACAGTGATATATTTCCAATTCAGGATGGTGAGTGAGTTGAAGGGGAACTTCCAGGTGGTGGTATTCCCATTTATCTGCTGCCCTGTCCTTCTAGATGGTAGTGGTTGTGGGTTTGTAAGGTGCCGTCTAAGGAGCCTTGGTGAATTCCTGCAGTGCATCTCGTAGATGGTACACACTACTGCTACTGTGTATCGATGGTGGAGGGAATGAATATTTGTGTATTTGGTGCCAATCAAGCGGGCTGCTTTGTCCTGGACAGCATCAAGCTTCTTGAGCGTTGTGGGAGCTGCACTCATCCAGGCTAGTGGGGTGTGTTCTATCACACTCCTGACTTGTGCCTTGTGGATGGTGGACAGGCTTTGGGGAGTCAGGAGTTGAGTTACTCACCACAGGATTCCTAGCCTCTGAGCTGCTCTTGTAGATAGTGTTCTTGGCCCAACCATCTTCAGTTGCTTCATCAATGACCTTCCATTTATCATAAGGCCAGAAGTGGGGATGTTCACTGATGATCGCACAATGTTCAGCACCATTCATGACCCCTTAGATACTGAAGCAGTCCATGTCCAAATGCAACAAGACATGGACAATGCCCAGGCTTGGGCTGACAAGTGGCAAGTAACATTCATGCCACACAAGTGCCAGACAATGACCATCTCCAACTAGAGAAAATCTAACCATCACCTCTTGATGTTCAATGGCATTACCATCACTGAATCCACCACTATCAACATCCTTGGGGTTACCATTGACCAGAAACTGAACTGGACTAGCCATATAAATACTGTGGCCTAAGGAACTCCTGGAGTTCAGATGATTGACCTCCAACAAACACGACCATTTTCCTTTGTGCTAGGTATGACTCCAACCAGTGGAGAGTTATTTCCCTGATTCCCATTGACTCCAGTTTTGCTGGGGCTCCTTGATGCCACACTCGGTCAAATGCGGCCTTGATGTCAAGGGCAGTCACTCTCACCTCACCTCGGGAGTTCAGCTCTTTCATTCATGTTTGAAGCAAGGCTGTAATGAGGTCAGGAGCTGAGTGGCCCTGGCAGAAACCAAACTGGGCATCAGTGAGCAGGTTATTGCTAAGCAAGTGCTGCTTTATAGCACTGTTGATGACCCTTCCATTACGTTACTGATGATGGAGAGTAGACTGATGGGGCGGTAATTGGCCAGGTTGGATTTGTCCTGCTGTTTGTGTACAGGACACAACTGGGCAATTTTCCACATAGCTAGGTAGATGCCAGTACTGTACTGACTGTACTGGAACAGCTTGGCTAGGGGTGCAGCAAGCTATGGAGCACAAGTCTTCTCTACTATTGCCGAAATATTGGCAGGGTCCATAGTCTTTGCAGTATCCAGTGCCTTCAGCCATTTCTTGATACAATGTGGACTGAATCGAATTGGCTGAAGACTGGCATCTGCAATGCTGGGGACCTCTGGAGGAGACTGAGATGGATCATCCACTTGGCACTTCTGGCTGAAGATTGTAGCAAATGCTTCAGCCTTATCTTTTGCACTGATGTGCTGGGCTCCCCCATCATTGAGGATGGGGATATCTGTAGAGCCTCCTCTTCCAGTGAGTTGTTTAATTGTTCACCACCATTCACGACTGGATGTGGCAGGACTGCAGAGCTTAGATTTGATCCATTGGTTGTGGGATCACTTAGCCCTGTCCATCACTTGCTGCTTATGCTGTTTGGGACACAAGTAGTCCTGTGTTACAGCTTCACCAGGTTGACACCTCATTTTTAGGTATGCCTGTTGCTGCTCCTGGTGCAGCCTCCTGCACTCTTCATTGTACCAGGGTTGATCCCCTGGCTTGGTGGTAATGGTAGAGTGGGGGATATGCCGGGCCATGAGGTTACAGATTGTGTTTGAGTACAATTCTGCTGCTGCTGATGGCCCACACCGCCTCATGGATGCCCAGTCTTGGGTTGCTAGACCTGTTCGAAATCTATCTCATTTAGCACAGTGATAGTGCTGCACAACATGAAGGAGGGTAACCTCAATGTGAAGGCGAGACTTCATCTCCACAATGACTGTGCGATGGTCACTCCTACAAATGCTCTAATGGAGAGATGCATCTGTGGCAGGCAGGTTGGTGAGAATGAGGTCAAGTATGTGTTTCTCTCTTGTTGGTTCCCTCACCACCTGCTGCAGACCCAGTTTAGTAGTTATGTCCTTTAGGACTCAGCCAGTAGTGGTGCTACTGAACCACTCTTGGTGATGGATATTCAAGTCCCCCACCTAGAGTACATTCTGCGCCCTTGCCACCCTCAGTGTTTCCTCCAAGTGGTGTTCAACATGTAGGAACAATGATTCATCAGCTGAGGGAGGGCAGTAGGTGGTAATCACCCAGAGGTTTCCTTGCCCTTGTTTGGCCTGATGCCATGAGACTTCATGGGGTCCGGAGTCGATGTTGAGGTCTCCCAGGGCAACTCCATTCTGACTGTATACCACTGTGCTGCCACCTCCGCTGGGTCTGTCCCGCTAGAGGGACAGGATGTACCCAGGGATGGAGATGGTGGTGCCTGGGACATTATCTGTCAGATCTGATTCTGTGACGATGACTATGTCAGGCTGTTTCTTGATTAGTCTGTGGGACAACTCTCCCAATGTTGGCTCTAGCCCCCAGGTGTTAGTAAGGAGGGCTTTGCTGGGTCGACAGGGCTGAGTTTGCAGTTGTTATTTCCGATGCCTAGGTCGATGCCCAGTGGTCTGCCCGCTTTCTTTCCTATTTGAGGCTTTGTAGTGGTTTGATGCAACCAAATGGTTTGCTAGGCCACATCAGGAGGCAGTTAAGAGTCAACCATATTGTGTGGGTCTTGGTCTGGAGTCACATGTAGGCCAGACCAGGTAAGGACAGCAGATTTCCTTCCCTAAAGGACATTAGTGAGCCAGATGGGTTTTTACAACAATCGACAATGGTTTCATGGTCATCTTTTAATTCCAGATTATTATTGAATTCTAATTTCACCATCTGCCATGGTGGGATTCAAACCCGGGTCCCCACAGCATTACGCTGGGTCTCTTGATTACTAGTCCAGTGACAATACCACTACACCATCACCTGCTTCCATTTTGTGTCTTCTGTTGGGATTACTGGTACACCTCGTGTTTTTGAAGTCAAGACAACATGGATCTGCTGTTCACTTTCCTTTTGTACAAGGAACAATTATTTGGCTGGTTATAGTGAACATTAAGGTGTGTTGTTGGGTTATGAGGATTATGTCAGGAATTCCAACATGAATATAACATGTATGGATATGTACCAAGGTTGTGCTAGTCAATTATGCTGTTTTAAGCGGGGTTTCCCAACATTAAACAGCACTGCTGTGAAAAGGATCCATGCTGTACAAAAATTCCCAAATCACCTTTCTAAAGAAAAGCCCTCTCCTGTACCAGATGCTGACCAGAATACAGAAGTATTTCATCATACTGCACATAGATACAATCTAACCAATCGGTGGTATAGTAAAATTATTCATAAACGCACAATTTAACATTCCTCTTTGCCTAAGTATCAACCACTATGAACTATAATCCACTGCCTATTCTGTCACATGAATATTGTGTTTCAGTCAATAAATCTAAGTAACCTTAAGTTTTGTAAAATATCTCTTCAATTCAAGGTATGTCAAGATGTAATGTTGTCTATAATCAAACATGGCCATTAACTATATGACAGCAACTAAAATGGTCCCTGGTCAGAGGACGTAGCCAAAGCATTTGGTGAATTTAAATGTAATGCTGTCACAACTCATTCTGTTCGCCCCTGTGCTCAGTGACCTGCAATGGCTCCCTGTCTGGTAATAACTCAATTTTTAAAATTTTCATCCTCATGTTTGAATCCCCCTGTCGCCTCATTCCTCACTATCTCTGTAACCTCCTCCAGCCCTCCACCTCTCAGTTACCTCTACACACCCCCAGTTCTGGTCGCTTGCCCATTTCCCCCCCACTCCCTTCACCCCATAATTGGCAGCCTTGCTGTCAGCCATCAAGGGCCCAAGTTCTGGAATTATTTCTCTAAACACCTCCGCCTCTACAGTCCTCTCTCCTCTTTGAAAACACCTGTTAAAACCTATCCCTTTGGCTAAGCTTTTGGCCACCTAATGTCTCATCCTTTGGAGAGATATCAGTTTTTGCTTGGTAATGCATTGGTGAAGTCCCATGGGATGTTTTATGATGTTAAAATTACAATGTAATTACCAGTTGTGGTGCACTATAACCAATATCATTAAGCGTAAAGCATAATATTTACTGTATATAAGGTTTCTGATCTATCCCACTCTTTAGGAAAAGGCTATGCAAAAGCTTCAAAGTGAGATGACGCCAATGTTAATGAGAAGACTTGAATGAAAAATGACAAGGAGCAAGTTGCAGTTGAAACTGGTAGAGGGGAGAACATGTGGGAAGAGGCTGAGGTGTCTCTAAGCAACCTGGTTAGTAAGACCAAAGACCAAGCCTCTCACTTACTTTTGCTGCCATTTATAAATCCTTCTCTGGTACTCCAGCTCACAAACTTTGATGAGTGTTTAGCTTTTGACTGGGTTTTAATTGAATGGATTCGACTGTCCCCTTGGGCTTTTGGAAACAGAGGAAAATGTATGATGAAGATAGTCGATTCGTTGGGTCTTGGCATTTCAGCAAAATCCTAACACACTATCCTCAGTGTGTGAAGATTGGAGAAACAGCAAAGCCAAATGTCTCATTGTTTTACAATGTCTTCCTGATCTGTCATTGTGATGAGTGAAATGGTGAATTCGAATGCCATTCTCGAGGCAGAAGTTCTGGGGAAAGCTTTATGCGATACTTGTGTATCACAGCTTCATATTATATAGGAACAAGATTATCCTTTTTATTCATCCATGGGATGTGGGCATTGCTGGCAAGGCCAGCATTTGTTGCCCATCCCTAATTGCCCTTGAACTGAGCGGCTTGCCAGGACATTCCAGAGGGCGGTTATGAGTCAACCACGTTGCTGTGGGTCTGGAGTCACAAGTAGGCCAGACCAGGTAAGGACGGCAGATTTCGTTCCCTATTGGACATCAATGAACCAGATGGGATTTTACAACAATCGATGATAGTAATCATGGTCACCATTACTGAGATGAACTTTCAATTCCAGATGTATTAATTGAATTTAAATTCCAACAGATTTGCACCCATGACCCCAGAGCATTATCCTCGACCTCTAGATTATTAGTCTGGTAACATTACCATTATGTCACTGTCTCCCCACAAATTATAATGTTACTAAGCTTGGCACTTTCAGTTCTATAGCACATTTAGAATAATTTGATCACTTTTCTGTCAGTCTGCTATGTCTATACATGTCCATGTTATTCTTCATTCTGAAGCTCACCAACATACTGACTGGATAGGAAATGCCAGTTTCAGAATCTGAAGATTTACATTGGCAACAGTCACCAGGTACATCGTCCTCATTCCCAAATTGCTCATTGGACCAATTTCATTTCTACTCAGAAATTCTACAAATGAAGTTCTTAAATTACTTTTGGTTCTTCGTGTTAGGCAGAGGACAAACAGTGGAATTTAAATTCAATAAGGGGGAGGTGGTGACATAGTGATAGTGGCACTAACTAGTATTCCAGAGTCCTAGGGTAATGCTTTGTAGACTCGGGTTCGAATCCCACCACGGCAGATGGTGAAATTTTAATTCAGTAAAAATCTGGAATTAAAAGTCCGATTGCTGTTTATTGCAAAAACCTATCTGGTTCACTAATGTCCTTAAGGGAAAGAAATCTGCTGTCCTTACCTGTTCTGGCCTACATGTGACTACAGATCCACAGCAATGTGGTTGACTCTTATATGCCTCTGAACAAGGGCAATTAGGGGTGGGCAATAAATGTTGGCCTAGCCAGCGATGCCCACATCCCATGAATGAATAAAAAAAACTTAACCAGCCTCCACTTGCAAAACCTAAGACAAAACACCTACTGTTAAATATGATTCCGTTTAGCACTTGCTGAGCAATCCTGAGTGCGCTAATAGCTACACTAGCAACCAATTTAAGATAATCAGTCAAGCTCATAATGTGGCTCAATTAAATTTGCCAGAAGTGCCATAAATATGGCTTAACTTCATACACAGCAATCCATTCTCTGCAAACAAGCCTTTTAACAAACAAGCCTGGTCAAGCCTTTTATAAATTATGCAAGAGTTGGGGATGCTATCGTTCCCTGCTGCTTTCTCCATGGCAATGCCTCAGCCAATCAGAGCTGACTTGCCAACCAATTAGCACTTTTCTTCAGTAGTATAAATTTTTGCAATCATTTGAATTTTGACCTTTTTCATTTGTCCTGATGAGTGCAAGATGAGAAACTTTGACAACATGTCTCTCTTTGCAGCAATATTCAAGCTCTGTGCTACCAAATAACTATAAATGTATTTTTTCAGATGGCGTTTGATACTCTCATTTCATTAGAAAGTTTTATCGGGGGAAAAAATGGCCTGAATGTTGCAGTTGTTATGATGGCAAAGCTGTTTTTGCTTAAACTGATGGCAAATTTTGGAGTCTGCACATGAAGACAATAATGCAGAAATCCAGTAAGGGTGAGAGTGACTCTAAGCTTTTCATGTGAGTATACTGTTGAGGCACTCCCCAAACTGAAATTAATGGAAATCATTGACCTAACAAAAACTTCTACTTTCATGCTGTTAGTCTCACTTAAAAAACCATTGAAAAAGTTACAACTTGTTGAATGATGTGTAACTGAACTTTTAACTCTGTACTAACTTCATAATTACTGCTAAACACCCTCACTGGCCCAGAAAAAACTAACGTTATATTGTGGAATGTCAAACTCCTGCACGATTATTAAAAAAAAACGACAAATCTTAAACAAAATATGGTTTAACAACATATTTAATTTGTTATCATCCCCAGAATTATGGACTTAAAAAAGACGTACGTTTTTTCTATTACGTGAAAGTAATAAAGTCTTTTTTTCCTCCCAGTACCAGCAAGATTCAGAGGGTTGGGACTATTTGATGAGTCTTTCCAAGAGCTGGTGCAGGCATGTCAGGCTGAATGGCCTCCAAGTGGTACCCAACTTATGCCAAATGTTAACAATTTTGTGAACCTGTTGGACCCAAGCTTTTTATGTTTACTTCGGGGATTCAAGGTGGTGATTTGCTTGGACGTGGGATTGAAGCTAGGAGGCGTCCCTTCCACCCAGGTGCAGTATAACTGCAGTCCAGTAACTGCAGGAAAGACAAGCATACAGGCGAAGCAATATGCCATCTGCTGGCAAGGGGCTGAAATGATATCCAATAGTGCAACTAAAGTGGGGAAGTGTTGCATGAAGTAATATGAGTACTGGTCTGAATGCAGCCTGATGTATAACGGACTCATAAAACTGTTAAACTTATGATGTACAGCTGATTGAATTTTCTGTATTTTTTAAGGTCAGTATATTATTTTATTAATTTTGATCATAGCATACAACAAATTGATTTATTTCATCCAACTTTTACTGTCACTTTTATAAATTATAACTGTGTGCTTCTGATGCCTAACTTAACAACTTGGCTCTGTGACATTCTAAAACTTTTTTATGTGGGAGTACAAACTTGTAAAGCACTACTCCGCTTAAAGTGAGCAGCAACAGTAAACGGATTCAAATAGCCAAATATAAAACAATTAACCATCGAGTGTGCATCCTGCACCATGTGGGGACTCCAGGATGCTACTCATGTCCTGGACAACTACATGTGCAGAAAGTGCCACCAAATGGAAAATGGAAAAGACACCAAACGCTGTGTCTTGGAACTCGAGGAGCAGCTGGTATCACCGAGGAGCATTTGCGAGGATGATAGTGACGTGGATAGCAGGTTTCAGAAGGCAGTTTCTGAAAGAGCCGGCAGAGAGGGACTGTGTGGCAGTCAGACAGACAAGAAAGACAAGGCAGGTAGTGCATCAGACCCCTGAGGACATCCCACTTTCTAACAGGTACTCAGCTCTGAGTACCGATGGGGCAGAGGGTTCCTCTGGAGAGAGCAGCGAGAGTCATGACCACAGCACCATGGGTGACTCAGCTGTGCAGGGAGGGAGGAGAATAGACGGGAGAGCAATAGTGGCAGGGGATTCTCTAGTTAGGGGAACAGACAAGCGCTGCTGTGGTTGCAGATGTGATTCCAGGATAGTGCATTGTCTCTTGGTGCAAGGGTCATGGATATCACCAAGTGGCTTCAGAGCATTCTGGAGGGTGAGGGAGCACAGCCAGAGGTCATGGTTCACATTGATACCAATGATAGAGGTAGAAAAAGGGATGAGGTCCTGAAGGCTGAGTTCAGAGAGTTAGGAAAGAGATTGGCAAGCGGGAACTCAAAGGTATTAATCTCCGGATAACTCCCGAGTCCACATGCTAGTGAGTATGGAAATAAGAGAATACACCAGCGTGGCTGGAGGGATGGTGCAGGAGGGAAGGCTTCAGGTTTCTGGGGCATTGGGACCAGTTCTGGGGATGGTGGGATCTGTATATTATACCGGACAGTCTACAGCAGAATTGGACTGGGCGAACATTCTTGCAGAGAGATTTTCTAGTGTTGTTGGGGAGGGTTTAAACTAAACTGGCAGGGGGGGCGATGGGAACCTGAGGGCAGACTCAGGTAGGACAAATTCAGCCCAGGGAGCAGCAGACAAAAAATTAGCAGGTGACAGAAGAAACAAACTTCAAAAGGTTTACAGAACAGGAATTTGCAATATTAAAAGGTATTTATTTAAACACAAGGAATATAATAAACAAAGCAGATGAGCTGAGGGCACAGATTGACACTTGGCAGCATGATATCATTGCTAAAACAGAAACTTGGCTTACCGAGGGGCAAAAATAGCAGCTCAACATCCCTGGATATAGGGTGTTCAGGGCAGGAGAGAGTGGGGGATAAAAAGGTGGGGGGTGTAGCATTATTGATTAAAGAATCAATTACAGCTGTGAGGATGGATGATATACTAAATGAAGCATCAAATGAGGCCATATGAATTGAGTTCAGGAATAAAAAGGGGAACCACACTACTAGGAATGTACTATTGACCCCCCAAATAGTGAGAGGGAGAAAGAAGAGCAAATGTGTAGGCAAATTTCTGAGTGAAAAAACAATAGGGCAATATAACCGGGGACTTCAACTACCCTAATATCAACTGGGATACGAACAGTGTAATAGGCACAGAGGGCACAAAATTATTGAACTGCATTCAAAAGAACGCTTTTAGCCAGCACATAACAAGCCCAGTGAGAGGGGGCGCAATTCTAGATTTAGTATTAGGAAAGGAAGCTGGGCAAGTGGATGAAGTAGCAGTGGGTGACTATTTTGGAGATAGTGACAATCATACAGTTAGATTTAATATAATTATGGAAAAGTGTTGTTATGGCTCAGCAGGTGGGTAAATGCTGAGCTGCTCAAATCCTGAAGGGAAACTGCCACAACTGCTTTTGCAATTTATATTTTTATTTCAAGATGCATGCCTTGAATTCAGTAGTAATAAGACCACCGAGTCTTAGAGATTTTTACAAAACGAAATTAAACATTTATTAATAAAAGAAATGATTTTAAGCACATACATAGGTTTACAAATTACTACTATGATAACTCCTAGCTCCCCTAATTAATCTGACTCCTCTGTTAAGGCAACAGTAAAACAATATAGATTTCAACAGACCCAAGCAAAGCACACAATACCCTGGACAGTGATATTTAAAATGAATTCTCTTAGCTTTGGTTCCTGGAGACAGAAGCTTGGTACATAGAGGCTGGAGGCTTTTCACACTTGTTAGATCTTAGAATTTCTTCTTCCTTACACATCACATCATCTCCTTTATACATGTTTGTCCCTTTTTAATGTAAATCCCATTGTTTCAATATGCCTTTGCAACCTTACATTTTCCATAAAATAAATCTTTCATAGCACTCATATTATCAGTAATCTTTGGGGAAAATAAACACACTGTTTGGCTTAGCCTCTGTTGGCTAGGTGTAACACCTTACCATCTCTTTGAAATTCACGACGCTGGTTTATCTAAAAATGCAAATGTTCTTCACACCTCACATTCTAAAACTTCAGCCATGTTTACGTATTTAGCATTTCAAACCTAGTTCTGAATATATCTAAGCACCCAGCTGTCTGTAATTCAACTAACCCCCCCAACATACACACACATACACCTACACACAGAGAAACTAATCTAAACCTCACTATTAGCCTACCATTACAATAAATTACAATAATATTAGGAAAATTATTACATTTTCATGACAAGTGTAAAGATAGAACAGGGGTAAAAGTTCTAAATTGGGGAAAGACAAATTTTATGAAGCTGAGAGGTGATCTGGTGAAAGTGGACCGGTTACAGCTACTTGAAGGGAAATCAGTGACAGACCAATGGGAGGCATTCAAACGTGAGATTCTACAGGCGCAGTGTAGACATGTCCCCACAAAGAAAAAAGGAGGTACCACCAAATCTAGAGTCCCCTCGTTATCTGGGAGTATACATGATTCAGATACATAATTCCCTGAAAGTGGCGTCACAGGTAGACAGGGTTGTAAAGAAAGCTTTTGGCATACTGGCCTTCATAAATCAAAGTATTGAGTATAGGAGTTGGGATGTTATGGTGAGGTTGTATAAGACATTGGTGAGGCCAACTTTGGAGTATTGTGTGCAGTTCTGGTCACCTAACTACAGGAAGGATATCAGTAAGATTGAGAGAGTGCAGTGAAGATTTACTAGGATGTTGCCGGGTCTTAAGGAGTTGAGTTACAGGGAAAGATTAAACAGGTTAGGACTTTACTCCTTGGAGCGTAGAAGAATGAGGGGAGATTTGAAAGAAGTTTACAAAATTGTGAGGGGTATAGACAGAGTAGATGCGAGTAGGCTCTTTCCACTTAGGCTAGGAGAGATAAACACGAGAGGACATGGCTTTAGGGTGAAAGGGGAAAGGTTTAGGGGGAACATTAGGGAGAACTTCTTCACTCAGAGAGTGGTGAGAGTGTGGAACGAGCTGCCATCTGACGTGGTAAATGCGGGCTCACTCTTAAGCTTTAAGAATAAATTAGATAGATACATGGATGGGAGAGGTCTGGAGGGTTATGGACTAGGTGCAGGTCAATGGGACTAGCGGAATAATATTTCGGCACAGACTAGAAGGGCCGAATGGCCTGTTTTTCTGTGCTGTAGTGTTCTATGGTTCTATGGTTCTATACAAGGTAAGATAAAGCAGAAAAAGAAAGCTTATGACAATCACAAAAAACATAATCCTGAAGAAAGCCCAGAGGAGTATAGAAAGTACAGGGGTGAAGTAAAAAAGGTACTAATGAAAGCAAAGAGAGGATGTGAAAAAATATTGACAGGTAAAATTGAAGAAAACTCAAACATATTTTACCAGTGCACTAAGAGCAAGAGAATAACTAAGAAAAGGGTAGGTCCGATCAGAGATACACATGGTAACTTGTGCTCTGATGCTGAAGATGTGGGCAGGGTTCGCAATGAGTATTTTGCTTCTATCTTCACCAAGGAGGGGGATGAAGCAGATATTTCAGTTAAAGAGGAGGAGTGTGAAATATTAGATACATTAAGCATAGTGAGAGAGGAAGTACCGGAGGGACTGACATCCCTGAAGGTGGATAAATCACCAGAGCCAGATGGATTGTATCCCAGGCTTTTAAAGGAAGCCAGGAAGGAAATAGCAGATGCCCTGAGGATCATTTTCCAATTCTCACTAGGTACAGGCGAGGTACCAAAGGATTGGAGGTCTGTGAACATAGTACCATTATTTTAAAAGGGTGTGAGGGAAAGACCAAGTAATTGTAGGCCGGCCAGTCTGATTTCGGTGGTGGGCAAATTATTAGAATCAATTCTGAGAGACAGGATAAACTGTTATTAATCAGGGATAGTCAACATGGTTCTGTTAGGGGAAGGTCGTGTCTTACTAATTTAATGACATTTTTTGAGGAAGTAACAAGGAGGATTGATGAGGATAGTGCAGTGGATGTTGTCTGCATGGATTTTAGTAAGACATTTGACAAGGTGCCACATGGTAGACTGGTCATAAAAGTAAAAACCCATGGGATACAGAAGAATGTGGTGAATGTGGATTAGTTTCTCTGTGTGTAGGTGTATGTGTGTGTGTGTCGATGGGGGGGTTTAGCTGAATTACAGACAGCTGGTCTGGGTGCTTAGATGTATTCAGAACTAGGTTTGAAATGCGAAATATGTAAACATGGCTGATGTTTTAGAATGTGCGGTGTGAAGAACATTTGCATTTTTAGTTGTGGATTCCAAACTGGCTCAGAGACAGGAAACAAAGGGTAATGGTTGATAGATGTTTTTGCGAATGGAAAACCGTTTCCAGTGGTGTTCCACAGGGCTCAGTTTTGGATCCCTTGCTGTTTGTTGCGCTAATGATTTGGATTTAAATGTGGGTGGCAAGATTTGGAAATTTGCAGATGACACAAAAATTGGCCATGTAGCTGATAGTGAAGAGGATAGCCGTTATCTCCAGAATTATATTAATGGTTTGGCTGAGTGGGCGGAAAAGTGGCAAATGGAATTCAATCCAGAGAAGTGTGAGGCAATGCCTATGGGGAGGGCAAACAAAGCTAGGGAATACACAATAAATGGGAGGATATTGGGAGGGGTAGAGGAAGTGAAAAACCTTGGTGTGCATGTCCACAGGCCCCTGAAGGTGGCAGGACAGGTGGTTAAGGTGTTAAAGAAAGCATATGGAATGCTTTCCTTTATTGGGTGAGATATAGGATACAAAAGCAGGGACGTAATGATGGAACTGTACAAAACACTGGTTATGCTGGACATGCTCTGCAGAGAGTACAGAGGAGATTTACAAGAATGCTGCCAGGGCTTGAAAATTGCAGCTATGAGGAAAGCGTGTATAGGCTGGGGTTGTTTTCCTTAGAACTGAGGAGGCTGAGGTGTGACCTGATTGAGGTGTACAAGTTTATGAGGGGCCTAGGTAGAGTAGGAGGAGTCGCCCCTCTGAATATCTCCTTCCTCACCTTAGTTTAGATTTCTGTCCAATTACATTTCTATAGAGTACTCTGGGGTATTTTACAACATTCAAGCTGCTCCATAGAGGCCGGCTGCTGTTAGAATAAAAGGCACAATCCCTGGCCGCAGAACCAGAATACAGAAACCAACTGGTCGCTCTTCAAAATATCGAACACATTCACGTTATGTCCATGACTGTGAGATATCACTGTTGTTAGCATGTTATACAAACACACAGAGACACTATGGTAATTATGTATAGTAATGATACACTGTGATTGTAATTAGCTAAAAGCAGATGTCAAACTGCCATGACAGTTATTTTTAGATCTTTAATGCAGAAAATTGTTCAAATTCTAAAATTAAAACGTTAAACACCATATGGTCCTAAAGTGTTCAGTCACTTACAAACATCGCTGGCCGGACCAGCATTTGTTGCCCATCCCTAATTGCCCTTGAGAAGGCAGCTGGTGAGCTGCCTTCTTGAACCCCTGCAGTCCATGTGGTGTAGGTACACCCACAGTGCTGTTAGGGAGGGGGTTCCAGGATTTTGACCCAGTGACAGTGAAGGAACGGCGATATATTTCCAAGTCAGGATGGTGAGTGGCTTGGAGGGGAACTTCCAGTTGGTGGTGCTCCCATCTATCTGCTGCCCTTATCCTTCTAGGTGGTGGTGGTCATGGGTTTGGAAGGTGCTGTCAAAGGAGCCTTGGTGAATTCCTGCAGTGCATCTTGTAGATGGTACACACTGCTGCTACTGTGCGTCAGTGGTGGAGGGAGTGAATGTTTGTGGATGTGGTGCCAATCAAGTGGGCTGCTTTGTCCTGGATGGTGTCAAGCTTCTTAAGTATTGGAACTGCACTCATCCAGGCAATGGGGAGAATTCCATCACACTGCTGACTTGTGCCTTGTAGATGGTGGACAGGCTTTGGGGGGTCAGGAAGTGAGTTACTCGTCACAGGATTCCTAGCCTCTTACTTGCTCTTGTAGCCACAGTATTTATATGGCTAGTCCAGTTAAGTTTCTGATTAATGGTAGCCCCAAGGACATTGATAACGGGAGATTCAGTGATAGTAATGCCATTTAATGTCAAGGGGTGATGGTTACATTCTCTCTTGTTGGAGTTAGTCATTGCCTGGCACTTGTGTGACGTGAATGTTACTTGCCACTTGTAAGCCCAAGCTTGGGTATTGTCGAGGTCTTGCTGAATTTGGACATGGACTGCTTCAGTAGTGTCATGAGATCTTTTACATCACCCCCAACCACACACCCCCCTTCCCCGAGTAGGGTTTAATGTCTCATCTGACAGGCAGCACCTCCAACAGTGCAGCACTCCCTCAGTACTGCAGTCTAGTGTCAACCTTGACTTTGTTCTCAAGACCTGGAGTGAAACTTGAGCCCGGAATATGGTGACTCAGAGGCGAGAGTTCCCTGCTCAGAAAAAGCAACATTACCTGACACCTAAAGGCTTGTTTGCTATTGGAATCAGTGCAATCAGGAGTCCTGATATGAATATTTTATATTTTGTTGCTTTCCATTCTGGGATTTGTTTCTCAACACAAATTTAAAATCACACCTGGTGCTTTATAACTTTGAACTTGTATTTATATAACTCTGTACCAAATCCTCAGGATATGCTCAACGAGTGAGCCAATTTATTCACAGCAACTTCTCACAGTGAATCTCATTTTCTTTTGGTGGTGTTGATCGAGGTTGGAGTGTTGGCAAGCACTTTGGATGAACTGGCTTTGAATATACCACGGGGTTCTTTGCATCTAATAGAAGACAGGGGCTTGGTTTAAGGTCTCATCTGTAAAGCTGAACCTTTACCGATGCAGCAAGTGGGACTTGAGTGCAAACTGTCCTGAATCACAGGTAAGGCTGCTACCAACTGTGCCAAGGTGATACTTGCTTCCTGCTCCATCCAGCGGAGCAGAAGCTACACAATTCTACTTTGTTCTTCCATCACACATACAATAACACGAGGGAAAGAGGTATAGGGTAGACCTTTTGGTCAAGCAACATTCCATATGGTCAGCCTGCACATTCTACATTTCTGAGTAGACTGTTTTCCACCCAGATATTAATCCAAATATGCCAAAGCTAGCGCACACTAATAGGACAATAAGCATTAGGTGTTTGTACATGAGGTGTACTATTTGATTGTTTCCTGTCTTCACACATTATTATTTTTCCCCTATGGGTAATAGTGAGGAAACGTTGGAAGGAATAGCAGGCTGATTATTAATCTGTTGAACAACATCATGAGTGTCAACAAGTCCTGGGGCTGGATTTTATTGGTGTGGGGTTTACAAGCCTACTGATTGTAAAATGTTGTTTGCCAGAGGACCCAGGTGAAACAAGCCACCCTGCAGCCATAACACACCCCAGGGGGCCCTAAGTAGGTAAGAGTGGCATATCCTGCCCACAAGAGCTGCTGGCCAATTTGATTGGCCGGCAGCTCTAGCAGTCGCAGCTGTGCCAGAACTCAGTGGCGGGTGCTTTTGCGGCTACAAGTAGGGCCTGGGGTGAAGACAACACGGATCCTGAGGAGAGGTACATCTGGGATTCTGGATGAGGAGGGATCGAGGTGTCTAAGAAGGAGGGCGAGCGGGGTGGTGTTTGGGTTTTGGTGGCTAGACCGAAATTGACAAAGTGTTGGTGGGGAGGCGGGGGAGGGGTGGGGGCTAACATCTTGGAGGGGGGGGTGCCCCCGATGGGTCCAGGTCATGCGCTCCCACCACCCCCCCCATGCCGAATGACATTCCCCCCATCCTACCCACCTTTTAACCAGTTGAGGTTAAAAAAAACGGCTTGCCCACTCCTGCCCGCCTGCCCACACCAAACGTGGCGAATTGGCTTGTTGAAAAGCCTGTTAATTAAAAATGGCGGGCTGCCATTTTGGCAACGCGCTCGGGGGTGAGTAGGAAGGCAGCCGGACTAGCCACTGTCATATTTTATGTGCCCTCCCCACTGAAAACACTCCCGGCGGGGGTGGGGGTGGGGGTGGGGGGCTGTAAAATCCATCCCCTGGATTGGGACTGGAACCCGGAGCTTCTAGCACACAGGGGTAGTACTACTTACTGAGGTACAAGATCTCCCTAAATGAGCTGTACTGCAAATAGTGTACTCAGGAAGTTAATATGTTAAGATATGAATATATATGAATATATTAAGTGCACTTGAAAATCACTGGTCCTATTCTCTCTA
This sequence comes from Cetorhinus maximus, assembly GCF_964194155.1. Lineage (NCBI taxonomy): Eukaryota > Metazoa > Chordata > Chondrichthyes > Lamniformes > Cetorhinidae > Cetorhinus > Cetorhinus maximus. The sequence goes on along the minus strand of NC_135908.1, from coordinate 12,515,101 downwards.
TTTCACGTTCAATTACCAAACTACATGGGACTGAAAACATAATAATTACCGAGAATATTTTGTTAAATATCCTGACCTAAATTAAAAAACCTATTAACAAACAAAAGTAGAACAAGTAAGGACTGCATTATTGGAAACAAACACAAACAGCTCCATGTATGACAAATAATATTAGACAACCAGTGAAATCATTGGTGTGCAACATATTCCTCATTTACCTCTGGAGTTCATTTGAGAGAATTAATATAATTGTCACACTTTAAAAATAATAGTTCCATAAAGGTCATCCACAATGGTTAATTTATCAAACGACTCTGTGCTAAATATCAGAATCAATGAGCTGTTCTTCAGTCAATAATGTTGTGTTTACCCAGACCAGTAATGTGTTTTAATTAATTTAACCAGTTATAATTGATATTAAGGAAGACAGGGAGAGGAGTAGGCCATTCAGCCTTTCGGGGCTGTTCTGCCATCCAATTAAATCACAGCATTAAAGGAATATACTTCTCCTGCTGAGACAGAAGCACTTACTATGTTTCTCAAAACTAGGAGATAGATGGTTTAGCGGACAATTAAAATCAATAAGCCTTGACATTGCACAGAGGGCTAATAGCGTGTGATAATATTGAGTGATGATTGTGGGCCAAAGCTTGAGGTGTTTACTTGAAATTCAATTTTAGCAAGCAAAGGACTTTTAGACCAGCGCATTTCATGTTTGTATATTACTCTCCTATCACAGCAGGACCAAATGTTATTGCAAGGCTGTAATTTATGAGTGGTACATTTACATGAGCAGTATGCATTATCAGTATGGGCATAGTTGCGTCAGCAGAGGTTCAATAGGGACCAATGAGTCAGAAGGTTGCGGATTCAAGTCTCACCATTGACGAGCACAAATTATAGACAAATGCTCCAACGCAGCACTGAGGGAGTGTTGCATTGTTGGAGGTACCATCTTTTGGATGAAAGGCTAAACCAATGCTCCACCTGCTTTCCCAGGTGGAGTTAAAAGATCCTGCGGCACTATTTTGGCTATGAATAGGGTCCTGACCAAGATTTATCCCTTGACCAAAACCAGTAAAAAAAAAATCTGATCAAATAATCTGTTTGCGGGAGCTTGCTGTGCACAGATTGACAGCTGTCTTTCCAACATTACAACACTGACTACTCATCAAAAGGGCTTCATTGTTTGTAAAGCACTTTGAGATGACCTGAAATTGTGAAAGGCAAACTATAAAGGCGAGTCTTACTTTTTTGTAGAAATTTATATTGAAAATATCAAAACAAGGATAGGATGTGTGTATTTAAAATGGGAGGTAAATTGTATCTACGCACTGTAGCATAAAGGGTTAATAGCTATTATGCTAATGGTAGAGTGCATCATCAGTGATATCAGATGATGTCACATCACATGTAACTAGAACTGAGGGAAAAGGTTCTAATGGAGTCCTGCTGAAGTCCTTCTCTGTAAACAGTGTATATAGTCAATAAATGTTCACTAGTTTACAACAGTATGGCTTCCAGCTCTCTTCTATCAATGGCACCCAGAGCCCAGCCATGATAATTATACATGGTGGCAGCGGTCTGTGAACCGTTTACTAAGGATCCCAGTCGACACCAATATTGGTGGGAAAAGCGCAGAGCAGAGCACACTGGTGAAAGGCCTGTATGCAGCAATCGGAGCAACTAATTGCTACCGGAGTCCTATGTCAGCCGACTACAAAAGTGGACAGGGTTATGGAGAAAGTTGTTCCTCTGTATGAGCCCTGGGCCTCATGGAGGGCCTTGAACTAGCTGCAGACTGCAGAAACTGCCATGGATACAAGACTTGCTCAGAAACCAGGTCAGGAATAGGTCAGTGCTCTCCTTTATCCAATTGGCAGCTGTGCTGATGACACTTTAAGAAGACAGGGGGTTGATGAAGAAACCGCTACATACAAATAGGTCATCAAGGCCTTTGATTCCTATGGCAAAATACTATAATAGAACAGGAAAAATCCAACCAGCGCGGCCAGGAACCTGGAGAGAATATCGATTTTTTTATGAGCAACCTGTGCCACTCAGCAAATAATTGTGAAGATGGGGCATTGAGAGAGGAGCTCATCAGAGACAGCATCACGTTGGGAGTGGTCGGGTCGGTGAAGCATTATCGGACTGCCTGTAGTCCAGGAAAGATCTCACTTTGTCCAAAGCAGTACAGTTAGTCCGGCAGGCTTTGAACCTCACGAGCAGTTCATCCGGGTGATAGGGAGCCTCGCTGTAGTGGGTGGGAGGGGTGGGTGCAGACCACCAACTCAGTCCAATTTGTCAACCATCGGGCTTATCAGTGTCCCTGCCAGAAAACAAAGGCGGTATGAAGAGAGCCTAGCTGGCGCCTTTGTTTCCTGCTGCGCTGTAGTGGAAAGAATCCTCCTTCGCATGAAGCCTGCCCATCCATTCTTACCAAGGGTCACTCCTGCCACATTAAAGGTGGCATTTTAAAATAGTGCCACCCCAGCAGTAGGAAACTCCCATCCTCAGGGCAAAACATTTCAGGACAGACCATTCCAATCTGTAAGTGTCCCAGAAATAGCTGATACTGAGCAACAGAGTGTGTTCTTATTAGGCAAAGTGACAGGCCCACAGGAGTCTCTCTGCTATGCAGATATCATGGTTAATGGTCGGAAGACGAATTTTAAACTGGACCCGGGTGCAGGAGTGTCCAACCTTTCCGATACCACGCTGTGGCTGAAGTCTGAATTTCTCTAGGCGTCTACCCATTAGCTTCATGCCGCAGGAGGTCATCCACTCATTTACGACTGCTACATTTCATTATAATGGCATCCAGCTCATCGATTCTCTATATGTCATTCCTCATAAATGTTGTCCTTTGTTGGGCAGAGAAGCTCGTATCTGGCTTTACACCATCCTTATTCCCCAGTTGCAGAAGAAACTCAAGTTGACTCAGAATGCTGTGAATCAATCTTCATACACAAAACTCCATCCGTACGACCACAGGAGGACATTGTACATCTTTCACTTTGTTTCAGGAAGAGGGAGACAGGAGTACGCAGGATGACGGTGACCAGCCACAAGAGGAAATTCTAGACCTTAATTTGCCCTCGCGGGAAAGAGTGGAGGATGATGATAACCAAAAGGCCATTGATGTTGATGATTTGTCGCAGGAGGAGATCCTGAAGTTTGCTTTACTTTTTGGAGCCAGCGTAGATTATGGAGACACGTCCTACACGTTCTCAAAGAGAGCCAAGAACGCAATCGGAGATTGATACCACTGGAGCAAGATACTGAGAGGGGGAAGTAAATAGTTAAAGTAGGTGAGTAGAACGAAAGACTTGGGGGAAGTGTAGTCTAAAGAGTTAATGGCTATTATCAGTGCTGTCAGATCACATGTAACTGGAACCTGAGGGAAGAAGGTTCCATGGAGTCCTGCTGAAGTCCATCGCTGTAAATACTCTAGTGTGAATAGTCAGTAAGTGTTTGCTAGCTTGCAATAGCATGGTTTCCAACTCTCTTCTATCAAAGACACCCGGAGCCCGGTGATAATAATACACGGACCACAGCCCAATTACTTCCTAGCCTCTTCATACAAAGACTACAGTCAGTCTTGACTTCCCATGAGTTAATCCCCAGAGTATTAAAGTTATATTAAAATGATAACTCCCTTTGGAATTCAATTAAAATTTACATTTGGAAATGTTTGCATGCAGCCGGTTTGATTCTTTACTTATAATAAAATCCACTTCCATTGTCTGGCCACACAGCTTCAATTCATCATCAGGCTTTGAACTATCCTCACTCCTCAAATCACACAGGCTAATAATCGAACACTTTTGATGGACAGCTAGTTTTCAAAGTGCAAATTCATAAGCAGCTTAGATCCTCAGAATAGAAACTGGTGAGAGAGCTATAAATATGAATTTGCAGCAGATACTGCAAATCTAACACTTACAAATGACAATCTTTGAAAATAGTGCTGAAAGCCTATCAGTTAAGCCCACATTGGAATGTTTCCCACATCACTGCTACTTTAACAGAAGGTAAGTTGAACAAATAAACTTTTGGAACTGTAGGATTGGCAAAATGATTTAAACAACATTTCACATATGCTCATGCAGGTCTGTTACATTATAATAGCCACATTCCTTTGTTACTACAGATCACACTTGGATTTTATTCCTGCAGTTGAATATCATGGGCGGAACCTTCCACTCCCGCCAGCGGCAGGAATCATGGAAGATCGGGGAGGGGAGGGGCATTAAAGTTGGCATGAGTCAAAAAAATCAATTTCCCGAAGGTGGGAAAAAAATGTTGGAATTTTGTTCTCCCAACTATCAAGGTGGGTTAAAGCCGGGTCAAGCTTCCAGACGAGCAATGTCAGGAACCACGTTTGCCTGTGTTAGCATGTCTCGAATGCTCATTAAAAAGCCAACTCGCCAGTGTCACGTTTCCCCCCCAAATTAAGATCCCCGCCAGTAGAGAATTAGTGCAATGATATGTCCAGGTAAGGACTTCAGTCATAGGAAGTTTTGTACTCTGGGAATGCTGCTGTGTGGGAGGCGTGGGGTGCAATATTGTGTGAGACACATCCTCCACTGCAGGAGTCCGCGCTTGCTCGTGTCTGGATTCTGTGCGCACGTTCAATAAAGCACCATTCATTGTAATAAACGTCCCCGAATATTACGACTAGGTGCAAATCTTAATACGGTGTCGGAAGCAGATGTCAGCTAAGCGTAAGTACTTACGGAGGACGGACCACACGCGAGTACCAGCGCCAGGAAGAAAGGGACACAGCAGCATGGCAAAATCCAGCCCGCCAGACAATTCCGACGTCAGCCGCCCGGAGCTGTGGCCTGGATGGAAGCAGTGCTTTCACCAGTACCTGGTTACCACCAGTACCTGGTTACCACCAGGCTGAACCAGGAGCCTGGGGAAGACCGGGTATGCACACTAAGTTATGCGCTGGGGAAGGAGGCAGAGGAAGTCGTTAAAATGTTCTCGTTTGAGGCGGATGAGGAAAACCATTTTGACAAAGTGCTGGAGAAAGTGCCCGACTGCATATTTCATGTCCAGACGTAATGTCATTCACCAAGCTAAATTTCACCTGAGTGCAAAAAGAGGGCACGTCAAAAGAAGAGTATAGCAGGAGCTTGCATGAACTGGCAGAAACGTGCGAGTTTGGGAAACATGTACAGCTTGTCAAATAGCCAAGCCCACCCAACAGGGGGAGACACTGATGTCCGCACTGCTACCAGAAAGACCTTGGAAGAGAATTGCAGCTGATGTATGCGAACTGCAGAAGCGATACTACCTGTCAGAAATTACTTCTCCAGATCCCTGGAAATCGCTTACTTACAGAACATGGCCGGTGACACTGTGATACCCAAAGTGAAGAATATCATCTCTCACTGGGGGTGTCCAAACGAACTTGTCACTGACAATGGGCCCCAGTTCACAGGCAAGGGGTTTGCTGAGTTTGCCAGAGCGGACAATTTTCAACATTTAACCATCAGTCTGTACTATCCACAGGCCAGTGGGGAAGTGGAATGAACTGTGCGGACTGCCAAGAAGATTCTGCATCAGGACAGCCCATTTCTAGCCCTGCTGAGCTATGGAGCTACTCCATTACAAGCAACCGGATTTAGCCCAGCACAGCTCATGCTAGGCAGATGGCTCAGAATTAGCATTCCCACGATAGTGGAAAACCTGTAACTGGAATGGCCCAACTTCAGGTCAGCCCGGAAAGCTGATGGCTCAGCTAAAGTACGCTACAGACACTTTTACACAGACGACATTCTGTTAAAAACCCTATGTCCTGATGAAGAGTTTGTAGTGAGGCTGGGTGAAGACCGAGGTTGGACTACCAAAGCTACGGTGCTGCAGCTGACTGACACTCCAAGATCCGACCTAATCCAATCGGAGAAGATCACCTCCCGTCGGAACAGACACCACCTGAAACCTCGGGGGACAAGCTTCAAATGTGGGAACCTTTGAAGATGTCAACTCTGAAGCTTCACCAGCTAGTGACACAAGACCCACCAGACGCTGGCTGGTGTTGCAGACATGTCTGGAACTGACAATTCCCAGAGCCCACAGAGAATCACATCTAGAGGTCGGATTGTTAGAAAACCAATACGCTACAGAGGCTGTGAAACTTGATCTAGCTAACACATAGCTAGCTCCTCAAGGCAGAATAATCCACACCGGCAGTCTACCCTGTGAGAGAGAACTAGGCCTTTGTATTATTTAGCTGTTTGATCAGGAAGTTTGTGTGATATGTTAAAGAAGTGAAAATGTTAATGCTACTTTCTAGCTAATGCCTAGTTTAAAAGTCCTTCTTTATGACACAGTGGACTTGTGCATGACATCCACTGTTCCTTACTCAAAACGGCCGGTATGTAATGACCTGTCCAGGTAAGAACGTTAGTCATGTAGGAACATATAGGTACTCTGGGAATGCTGCTGTGTGGGGGATGGGTGGGTGTGGCGGGGGGGCAGGGGGAATGATATTGTTTGTGACACATCCTTCACTGCAGGAGTCCATACTTGCTCATGTCTGGATTCTGTGCGCACATTCAACAAAGCACAGTTCATTGTAATAAACATCTCCGAATATTACGACTAAGTACAAATCCTAATAATTAGAACATTCTGTTTTACGACTGCATTTAAGTGGTGAGCACTTGGCGAGCTTCACTTCACCAACAACTTTGAGGTCAGTAGACGCTGTTTTCCTCTTGTTAAACCTTCACTGATCTAGAACGGGGCACAAGCTGCGCCAAGGCTGGACATGGGAGGCAAGACCAGAGAGGAGGGGTGAGACGGAGGCAGAACCGGAGGGCCCGGGGGGAGGGACCAGAGGGCAAGTGTGTGGAGGAGGCAGGACTAGTCCGGGGAGGGACCAGAGGGCAAGGGTGAAAGCGGGGGCATGTCGAAGAGGCTGTCTCGGAAATGAGACCAGGCTACTGGGAGCACGATGAAGAGACTGTGCCAGGAATGAGGCCAGACTGTTGGGGGCATGTTGAAGAGGCTTTCCAGAGAATGAGGACAGGCTGTTGCGGGTATTTTAGAGGGTTCAGCATGGCACGTGTGTCTTGGGTGGGGGAAGGCCACTCTGGGCAGTGACAGCAGCTTGACACAACTGTGGACAGCTGATTGGGAGACTCCACACAGATCTCCCACTGACCCCTGGAAAGAGCCGGAGACTTAGAAGTTGAGGGCCACTATGATCTTCAGAGCCACTGGCATGGGGTGTCCACCCACACAGTCGAAGCTGATCTCAGGCCCAATCATAAGACAAATGGAGGTCACAGCCTCCCTGGAGAGAAGGAGCCTCCTTCAGCATTGCACCTCGGACATATTGAGGTAGCTGCATCGCTGCCTGTAAACCCTGGCAGCAGGATAGTGACGTCTTCTGCAGCCCCCTCTGCCTTGGACTACCTGCTGGCCCTGCGCCCCTTGTGCCTGCGCCTCTTCTTCCGCAGGTCCCTCCCCTGGAAGCTGCATTGGGACACGTGGCCTCCTCTCCCTTCTGCCCCTCTCTTCCTCAGAGGAGGAGGTGCCACCAGCGGAGACCACAACCCCCTTACCAGGGTAACAGAGGCCTGTCTGATACCTGAAAGGGTCCACACAGTCTGAATCCTCTGGGGGCCTTGGATATGAGTCCTCATATGCAGCCTGGAAATGCTAACAATGAAGCCCTGAACAGAGATGAAGCTGCCAAGTGTCAATAAGCAACCAGCAGCAAACTACCTCCAAAACTCCTCGCTACTCACAGTGGCAATGCTGCTGGATCTTTTTATCCCGCCCTTGGATGAGGGTTTGCAAAATGTCGGCCGCCTGCCTGCCCGTTTTGCCCGTGCAATGAGCGCGAAATTGCACGGGCAACGTGAAATCTTGGTCAATTGCCTTTTTAATGGCCTTAAGTGGCCTTTTAATTGATGGCAGGTGTGGCTCCGACACCCCCGCGCGTGCCCGCCGACCGAAATATCGCGCGAGTGCGGGGTGACGCCAGGACGCTCGCCCAACGCCATCTCGCACCCAATCGGGTCGGCTGCACACCCGCCCCGATCAGCCGGGCTACATTTCAGAGACGGATGGGTGCTGCGGTGGGAGAGGGCGAGAGATGGATGGGTGCTGCGGTGGGAGAGGGCGAGAGACCGATGGGTGCTGCGGTGAGAGAGGGCGAGAGACGGATGGGTGCTGCAGTGAGAGAGGGCAAGGGAAGGATGGGTGCTGCGGTGGGAGGGGGCAAGAGACGGATGGATGCTGCGGTGGGAGAGGGCGAGAGATGGATGGGTGCTGCGGTGGGAGAGGGCGAGAGATGGATGGGTGCTGCGGTGACAGAGGGCGAGAGATGGATGGGTGCTGCAGTGGGAGAGGGCGAGAGTTGGATGGGTGCTGCGGTGGGAGAGGGCAAGAGACGGATGGGTGCTGCGGTGGGAGAGGGCGAGGGGGATGGATGCGTGCTGCGGTGGGAGAGGGTGAGGGACAGTGGGTGCTGCGGTGGGAGAGGGCGAGAGATGGATGGGTGCTGCGGTGGGAGAGGGCGAGAGACGGTGGGTGTTGCGGTGGGAGAGGGCGAGAGACGGATGGGTGCTGTGGTGGGAGAGGGCAAGAGACGGATGGGTGCTGTGGTGGGAGAGGGCGAGAGATGGATGGGTGCTGCGGTGGAAGAGGGCGAGGAACGGATGGGTGCTGCGGTGAGAGAGGGTGAGGGACATTGGGTGCTGCGGTGGGAGAGGGCGAGAGACGGATGGGTGCTGCGGTGGGAGGGGGTGAGAGACGGATGGGTGCTGCGGTGGGAGAGGGCGAGGGAAGGATGGGTGCTGCGGTGAGAGAGGGTGAGGGACGGTGGGTGCTGCGGTGGGAGAGGGCGAGGGAAGGATGGGTGCTGCGGTGAGAGAGGGTGAGGGACGGTGGGTGCTGCGGTGGGAGAGGGCGAGGGAAGGATGGGTGCTGCGGTGGGAGAGGGTGAAAGACAGATGGGTGCTGCGGTGGGAGAGGGCGAGAGACGGATGGGTGCTGCGGTGGGAGAGGGCGAGAGACGGATGGGTGCTGCGGTGGGAGAGGGCGAGGGAATTGGCGATGTTTTTTTTTGTCGTTGCTGAGCTGGGACCCACGTACCCGCACACCTCAAGGCCAAGTCTGTAGGAAATCGCTTCAATGCCCGGAATTCCCGAAGGTGACGGTAAGAAGCCGTTGCTCTCTCACAGCTGGGACTTGGAGTCTTCACCTCCTGGGCCTTGCGACTGCATCGTAAGGAAGAGAGCTGTTGGGCAATAGGAGAGGGGGCCATAAAAAAAACATCAAGCTTTTAGCTCTTCGGGGCTTTGCTGAGAGCCATAAAACTGTTCCATTCATCTTGGCAAAATGCTGCTGTTGCCTGTTAGCAATAATTAACTTGCTTATGGAACCACAGTTCTGAAATCGGTCCTGTCAGTGCAGACACACAGGGCGCTTTAAGAACACAAAAGCAATTCACTGTCAGCATTAAGCCCAATCACTTGTCGGTTTAAACTTATAGCTCAGTTACATGGCAAAAATCAAGGACTGCTGAACTTTTCCTTGCAAATCCCCCGGTATGAATATTTTGCCCCGTTCTTGGTTTTATAACTATGTTAATCTGAATGGTCTCGGGCAAATGCTATTCAGCTTTTAATAAAGGTCAGGGCTCGAAGCACAAATATTGCGTCTTTATTGATGTGCTGCACTAATTAAAGAATTGCCTCTCTTCCCGTCCAAAACTTAATTTGTCTTTGGATTAGAAAATAATGTGGTGCATGTGCTCCCTAGGTGGGTGAGGGCTATAAATAGAATACAGCAGAGGCTAGAAGGAAAATACGAGAGAGTGGCATAATTATAAGATAGGTTGCATCTTAGAGCGTGAGAGTAAAGCATAAATAGCTCAGGAATTTCACCTGAGCCCAGAGGTTGATTTTTAGTCTTTAACTCCTTCCAGGTACAGCCGAGTCTGGTGTGACTAGTTTTGCCCTTGGAATGAAATGAAGGAGTTGGGGTGCCCTGTGCCCAGTGAGTTACTCGGGCTCAGAATGAGCTGAAGTGAAATAAAAACAGGAAAAACACTCAGCGGGTCGGGCAGCGTCTGTGGATGTGGAGAGATTAAAAACGCAGAGTCAATCGGCTGAATTTTCCTGGTCTCCTGGAGGCAGATTAGCAGGTGGGACCGGGAGCAAAATGAGAAATTAGGGCGCTGGGGTTGCGCCCCTGGTGCGTTCCCGCCTCCGAGCACTCTTGCCAGAGGCGGAGTTCACCTGGCACCGGCTACTGTGGTGAGTAACCAATTTAGGACTATTAAGTGCCCATTGCTGTGCTATGATGTACATGTACCTTTAAGGGTGTGTCTTTTAAACTGCTGCCCATCACTACCCACTACGGGTCAAGGTGTGATGTTGAGCACCTGCTCAAGGTGGAACAGCACCTCATCTTCCGACTGGGCACTTTACAGCCTTCCGGACTGAATATTGAGTTCAACAACTTTAGATCATGAACTCTCTCCTCCATCCCCACCCCCTTTCCGATCCTCCTTTTTCCAATAATTTATATATATTTTTCTTTTCCCACCTATTTCCATTATTTTTAAATGTATTTCCATCCATTGTTTTATCTCTACCTTTTAGCCTATTTTGATCCCTTCCCCCCACCCCAGGCCCACTAGGGCTATCTGTACCTTGCTCATCCTGCTTTCTACCCTTAATGTCACCATTAGCACGTTTCTTAGCTAATATCACCACCATCAACACCTCTTTGTCCTTTTGTCTGTGACATCTTTTGGCTATCTCCACCTATCACTGGCCCTCTATCCAGCTCTACCTGTCCCACCCCCCCCTTAAACCAGCTTATATTTCATCTCTTTTCTATTTCTCCTTAGTTCTGATGAAGAGTCATTTGGACTCGAAACATTAACTGTGTTCCTCTCCGCAGATGCTGTAGGACCTGCTGAGTTTTTCCAGGTATTTTTGTTTTTGTTTTGGATTTCCAGCATCTGCAGTTTTTTGCTTTTATCTGTGATGTTTAATTCTCTGATTCCATGGACATGATAGAGCGGCTGTCCTACAGGTCAGGCATGTCTATATGGCCTCCCAGTTACCATTATCTGTACAAGTCTTATGTTCAAGTAAAGAAGTCCCATTATTGCTTTACCAATCATTGGCGTATGGTCCGTACGTTTACAACAAATAGAATAACAGAACAGTCGCTTAGGAGCAAACTGATGAAGCTGCCAGGGTTCTCCCATTGTCATATGGACCCCTCGTTGAGGCCAAAGCCCAGCAGTTGCCTGCGGGTGGACTCCCAGCAACAATCTGGGGGCCCATCTCAATGGGTCTCATCTCAATTTCCCCCTTATGGAGCTGTGGGGGTCGGGGGCCACACCCACAACCACAAGTTATCCTCTGGCGGGTTTCCCCCTCCACGATGATGGTTTATCAGCCATGCCCATTCTTTCTTTTTGAACTTGATTGAATTGTTCACCGGGCACCTCCACCTTGAGGTGCCCTCACACTCCCCTACCCACATCAGCAGCGTCTACCTCTCCTGGTGGGGCTTTCAGTCGGCCTGTGCTGCAGGCCTTCTGATTGGGCCTCCCACGTCAGGACCCTGCCTGCCATCCTTAATTGAAAGTGACCATTCGGAGGCCACAATCCCAGGACGTTGCACCCAGGGGTGCCCTGCGTGGGCTCAGGACCCCCAGACTTCTAGAATCTGCAGTTTTTTTGTTATTGAATTGAAATTAAATTTATTTTATTCTAGAGATCACAGATCACATAAGTGACCACTGGATTTGGTATGAGAGTATGTATAGGTCAACATGTGTTTAGCTGTGTTGGTGAAGAAGGCTAAGGCATATGGGGCGCAATGTCTTGCCCTCCACCCCCAGCCCCCAGAAGCAAAGTTGGCATAGAGCCAACATGTTCCATGCCAACCTGCCCTGTAGCTATAAGGCACTGCGAGGCAGCTAAACGAGGGCCAACTGGGACTTCCGCCCTTCCCTGGGGAGAAAGTCCCACCCTCTAGAGCTGCTGGCCAATCCGATTGGCCAGCAGCTCCATCAGTCCTGACAGCGCCAAAACCGCAACAGTGGCAGCGGCTGGGACTGCAGGGGAAGGAGGAAGGGGGCCCATGGATCCTCGGAGCCGGTAAGCCCGGGGTCTTGGATGGGGAGGGTTTGGGTAGGTCGGGGTGGTGGGGGAGGGAGAGGGTTTAAGGCTGTGGGCGGGCAGGAAGGAAGGAGGGAGGTTCCAACTTAGGCGGGGTTGGGGGGGGGGTCACACTGCGATTGGCAAAGGGCAGCCCCCAAAGAGCGAACTGCACTTCCCTCCCTTTGAAGTTGTTTTTTTTTTAATTGTTTTGCCTAATCCTGCCCAGTTGCCCATTCCAAACATTTCATGGGATGGGTAGCACATTATTAGGGTCAATTGGATTGATGACAAGCCTAGTTGACCTTTGATTACTTATTTTAATACGGTGACCCGGGCCTCCGATTGGGTAGGTGGGCACCTGCTCTATTTTACGTACCCCTCCCCCCAAAACACACCCGGGGGGTGGGGTGAGGGGTTGGGGCATGTAAAATAGAGCCCTTCTTTGTCTCTCTGAGTTTTGGAAAATGTGTGACCCCTGTTTACAAGTTAACTTTATAATGACCTACATTACTTGTTAAAAAGGCGTCATTTGCCTCTGGGTCAGGTGATTGTGGGTTCAATCCCAGGCCTAGGCAATTAAGCTGACGCTCCAGTGCAGTGCTGAGGGAGTGCTTCCTTTTGGATGAAAGGTCAGACCAAGGGCCCACCTGACCTCGCAGGAAAGTTCTCCCTGGTGTCCTGGCCAATATTTATCTCTCAATCAACATCACTGAAGTAGATTATCTGGCCACCATCATGGTGCTCTTGGGGGATACTTGTGTGAAATTTGGTTGTGGTCTTCCTACATTGCAAAAGTGACTACGCTTCAGAAAGTAATGTTTCCCTTTCGCAATCAACAACCAGTTGTTAGCATGCAAACAAAGGCTGATGAGCAGCACAGTCTGTATTGACTGTGTTCAGCATTGATAATACACATAATCAAAGGTGATGATGCGCATAATACATTTCTGCTGCATTTATATTCCTGAAGTACTTCAGATTTACTCACCGCTTGCCCAGTTTCTGCAAAAAGCATTTCAGAATCACAGAATCACACAGTGCAGAAGAGGCCTTTCGGCCCATCGAGTCTGCACCGACACATGAGAAACACCTGACCTACCTACCTAATCCCATTTACCAGCACTTGGCCCATAGCCTTGAATGTTATGACGTGCCAAGTGCTCATCCAGCTACTTTTTAAAGGATGTGAGGCAACCCGCCTCCACCACCCTCCTAGGCAGCGCATTCCAGACCGTCACCACCCTCTGGGTAAAAAAGTTTTTCCTCACATCCCTCCTAAACCTCCTGCCCCTCACCTTGAACTTGTGTACCCTCGTGACTGACCCTTCAACTAAGGGGAACAACTACTCCCTATCCACCCTGTCCATGCCCCTCATAACCTTGTACACCTCGATCAGGTAGCCCCTCAGTCTTCTCTGCTCCAACGAAAACAACCCAAGTCTATCCAACCTCTCTACATAACTTAAATGTTTCATCCCAGGCAACATCCTGGTGAATCTCCTCTGCACCCCCTCCAGTGCAATCACATCCTTCCTATAATGTGGCGACCAGAACTGCACACAGTACTCCAGCTGTGGCCTCACCAAGGTTCTATACAACTCCAACATGATCTCCCTACTTTTGTAATCTATGCCTCGACTGACAAAGGCAAGTGTCCCATATGCCTTTTTCACCACCCCACTAACATGCCCCTCCGCCTTCAGAGATTTTAGACGGTGGGACCAAGTCTAAAACAAGCCTATGTGCACACGCTAGCATTGGGTGGGGTTGGTGTAAGGTCACAGGTAATAAATATTTCTTTTATTAACCCCTTCAGGAGCTGTGGAAGGTCCCCAACAACCACCTAAAGGATCCCAGTGGAGCAGGGTGGAAAGCGTCAGACAGTCAACCTACCTCAGTCAAAGTAACAACATGACTGCCCCTGACAGCATAGGAATATAGAAACTTAGGGATGTAGGCACAGGAGCAGGCCATTCAGCCCCTCAAAACAGTTCCGCCGTTCAATTAGATCATGGCTGATCTACAGATCTTGCTCCTTCGACAGCCCCTTCCAAACCCATGACCGCTGCCATCTAGAAGGACAAGGGCAGCAGGTAGATGGGAACACCACCACCTGGAAGTTCCCCTCCAAGTCACTCACCATCCTCACTTGGAAATATATTGCCATTCCTTCACTGTCGCTGGGTCAAATCCTGGAACTCCCTAAGAGCACTGCAGGTGTACCACCACATGGACTGCAGCAGTTCAAGAAGGCGGCTCACCACCAGTAGGGCAACTAGGGATGGGCAATAAATGCTGGCCCAGCCAGCGAAGCCCACATCCCGTGAATGAATTTTAAAAAATCTTAACTCCATCTACCTGCTTTGGTTCCATGATTTTAATACCCCCTGAGCATAACGAAACCTCTCAATCTCAGGTTCAAATTTTGAAATTTTCAATCGACCCCACCCCCCAAAGCCAGGCTCAATTTATTTTGGGGGGATTACTAGATTCCCGTTACCCTTTGTATGAAGATGTGCTTCCTGACATCACCCTTGAATGGCCTGTACCCTTGTTCTGTACTCACCACCCCCACCAGAGAAATAGTTTCTCTTTATTTACTCCTTTGGATCCCTTAATCCTCCTAAATGCCTCAATTTGATCACCCTTAATCCCCTGTGCTCCAGGGAATACAAGCTCGGTCTGTGAAAGTTGCTTCGCATTCCTATGGCTGTCACTCAGTGGCACAGCGATCTGAGCTTCATGCTAAAACCATCGCTTGATGCAACTCACTGTCTCTGGGGGGGGTGGTGCTTGAATGACCTTTTGTCCACATTGTAGGTTTTCCACTGAGCTTAGAGTTGAAGGAAGTACCACACTGTGGACCAGCCATTGTAATTCTATAAAGTGGCTAGAAAGGGTGTGCATTTATCTGCAGTTAAATATGGATGAACCATTGCAAACATACTTTATTAAATAGAACTACACTTCAGCCTTGTCCTGTTCTGGGCATTTTACATTCCTTTAGTTCTGGTTTTGTGCACATCTCTGATTTCTACCATTCCGTGCCTTCAACTGTTTGGGAATTCTCACCTTAAACCTCACTGCCTCGCTCTCAACTCCTTTAAGTCACCCACTGTTATGTTCCTACTGTCAGGTCGCTTTGCTCAGCGAACACAGCCGCACGTCTATCTACCAGTGACTGAGTTGGTAAACAAGAGAGTGCAGTATCTTGTAAGATGAAGCACACGCTGTTTATTAACACAAATAACAGAGCACTAACACAATGTTTGCTTCTCCAACCAGACCCTACTCTAAACCACCGATTAACATTGTAGCCCACGTTACACAGCAAATGGGTAATACAGTCATGTGGTCAATCCGCTCGCATCCTCTTAAAGGTGTGTGTTGTACCTCAGATTACCACATTCATTAAAACCTACCTTTTAGACCAGGCTTTTGTTCACCAATTCTAATGTCTCCCATGTCGCTTAGTGTCAAATTCTGTTTGAGAACACTCCTGTGAAGGCCCTTAGGAAGTTTCGCTCTGATCAGCCTCATCTGGAGTACCAGTTCTAGGCACAACATCTGGAATAGCACATACAGGCCTCTGAGAAGGTACAGTGCAGATTCAGCAGAATGGCCCTGGGGCTAAAAGGATTAAATTGGGCATAAACGTAGCGTATTCCCTTGAGTTTTAAATACTGAGGAGTGACTGAATTGCAGTGTTTAAAATGGCAAAAGGATTTGGTAGGTTTATTACAGAGAAACTGATGGGGATAGAACAATAGGGACACAATCTTTCAAGGACAGTTAGGCCATTCAGGAGAGAAACCTTTTCACATAAAGAGTAGCAGAAATCTGAAATATGCTCTCCCAAAAGTCTGTGGGTCCTGGTGAGCCTCTAAGGCTGTGATCGATAGACTTTTGTGAGCCAAGGATGTCAAAGGATATGGATTAAAGATAGGTAGAATGGAGACACAGAGTAGTCATGATCTTCCACCACTGTAACATCGCCTGACTTTGCCTCGTCTCTTCCTATTAGCTGCTGAAAGCTTCATTCATGCCTTTTTTGTTATCTCCAGATCTAACTATTTCAACGGGCTCTTGGCTGGTCTCCCACATAAACTTGAGGTCATCCAAAACTCCGTTGCCCGTGTCTTAACACTGAAAAAGTTCCGTTCCCCTATCAGCCCTGCGCTCGCTGGTCTACACTGGCTCCCAATCAATGTCTCATCCTTGTCTTAGAAACCCTTCATGGCCTTGCCCCTCCCTATCTTTGTCATCTCTGCCAGCCCCTCCGAGATGGCTGCACTCCTCTAATTCCGGTCACTTGTACACCCCTGATTCTAATCGCTCCACCATCGGTGACTGGGCCTTCAGCCGCCTGGGCCCCAAGCTTCGGAATTCCCTCCCTGCACCTCTCCACCTCGCATTCCTCCTTTAAGACACTTTTTTGGAAGCAACCTCTTTCTGTAAACTTTTGGCCATTTGGCCTAATATCTCCTTACGTAGCTCGGTGTCATACTTTGTTTGATAATACTGTGAAACACTTTGGGATCTTTCATTGCGTTAAAGGTGCCAGATCAATATAAGCTGTTGTTGCTGTTGAATGACAGAATGGGCTGCCCTACTCCTGACCCGAATCAACATGCTTCACAACCAAATGATTGCGTTTATTTTTCAACTGTACTTTCGTTGTTTAAGGAAATTATGATTACATCACAGGCTGATCATACTTGAAGCGCAGAGACAATCATTAATCCCCACTGGAGTCCAGCATTTGCATAATAACAAAGGCAGCATACCTTTGCATGTTTACAGGGATGCACAAACACCCTGACCTCAAATGGAAGGCTAAAACAAGCTGCCTTCATTGTTATTCACTCCCTCAACCCAAACACACAAGTTAATCGCTTGGGCCTCTATCTAAGTTGCTCTTTTGCTGAATCAAAGCAACAGGGAAAACTTGCTTCACCCGAACTTGTTGCTGCAGCCAAGTATAGTCTTGGTCACTGGTGAGCTCTTGTGTCGGGGAGACGGTGGTTTAGAAGTAGCGAGAGGCCCAGGCTAATGTTCTGGCGGCATTACTCGAAATCACCCCACAGCGGCTGACGGAATTTAAATTTAATTCATTAATACGTTTGGAATTGAAGGTGAGTCACAGTGATGGCAATCAATAAACCATACTGATTGTTGCAGACATTAATGTCCTTTAGGGGAGGAAATCTACTATCTTTACCTGGCCTGGCCTAGATGTAATTCCAGGTCCACAGCAATGTAGTCGACTGTTATCTGCCCTCCCTGAAATGGCCTAGCAAACAATTCAGTTCAAGGGCAATTAGGGTTGGGTTGTGAACACTGACATTGCCAGTGACACCAATCTCCCATGAGAAAAGTAGCAGCTTGCACATAATGTTTGGCATGCCGATCAACTGCTGATGAAACCCCCTCTGTGCAGGGGATCAAAGTCTGATGACAGCCAACTGCTTCCCGTCGGTGAAGCCTTTTCCATTCTCACACGCAACAAAAATTAAGAACTGGACTGTGGATTGTTGTGTCCTCTTGGCTGGACTAGTCTCATGGCCGGGAAGATACATCTTCAAAGTGGCCTAGTCAGGGAGCTGGCATGAATTGCTTAGCATGCTGGCACACAGTTGGAAGTCGGTCAAAGCAAGGCAGTTCCTGTAAGGTTCTGGATTCTACCTCCCTCCCCTGCTAGGAAACACCTCTTCCACTGAGTGCCTCACACAGTGAAAAATCACAGTCATAAAT
Source organism: Cetorhinus maximus (assembly GCF_964194155.1). NCBI lineage: Eukaryota > Metazoa > Chordata > Chondrichthyes > Lamniformes > Cetorhinidae > Cetorhinus > Cetorhinus maximus. Next base: position 12,497,189 of record NC_135908.1, on the reverse strand, counting down.
GCAGGCAGCAGAAAATATCAGAACACTTCCCTCCACTGTTACCATGTAGTTTCCACATGAGCCATGGGTGGTTGGTATATCAAAAGGACAGCGTGCTCTGAAAATATACTGTCTGCAATGCACCACCACTTTGTTCTCACATCAAATTGCTCAGCCTCTTGTTTTCACCGAGGCTGCACTGTGAAATAAACAGCTTAACGCTTTTCTTTAAGCGAAAGGGAGAGAGGGGAACGTGATGCAGCATCGCACTGCTCACTGTCATGTTCAGGGTTGGCGTGAGGACCAATGCATTTCAGGCAGTGCGAATTTTATGCCACTAGGTGTCATCAGCACATTTAACAAATCGATCTTGGCAGGGACTGCCAAAAGCATTTCCAGACCACAGAAAATTGGTGGTGATGCACAACAAGCCAGTTAGCACGTGAAAGAATTTAATGCTCCAGATCCGATCCTTCATATGAACTGCACTCCTAATTTCTGAGTCGACTAATTTCTCAAGAGCTGTAGTGCAATATTTTGCCAGGAAATCAATGGAAATCCATAATACATAGTGCAAACCTCAATCCTATGTAATGTTTCATTAGCTGTTAACAGTATTGCACCCAGTCTTTAGCAAAACGCAGGGCTACAAGGAATTTGGGGTCCACCTCCATAACATCGCCCGACTTCACCCCTGACTCAGCTCTTCTGCTGCTGAAACCCTCATCCATGGCTTCGCTACCTCCCGGCTCCACTATTCCAATGCACTCCCGGCTGGTCTCCCACATCCCAACCTGAACTCATCCAGATCTCTGCTGCCCGTGCCTTAACTCACACCAAGCACCATGGCCCCTGTGCTGTCCCAGCCCACGGCTGCTGCCAAGGAGACATGGCCCTGAAAGACAAAGAGACTGCAGCTCCTGGGTTCAATGACGCGTCCCTCGAGGGCTGTTTGCACACAGTGGAGGCCCACCATGAGGTCCTCTACCCCCGCTCTAGCCGCAGGATGGGCAGCAACCTCACTAATCTGAGTTGGGAGGTGGTTGTTAGCGCCAATGCCCTGCAAAAGAGTACAGACACCTAGTGCCACAAGAGGATGAATGATCTCCATTCTGCCAGGATAGGTCACTCTTCTCATCGCTCTCAACTCACACATTCACAAACCCATTGCACATCCACAGGGTCTTCACTCAATGCTAGTTCAAGGGAGATCACCATTCACTCTCTCACACACACCTTCATTCTCCTCATCCCATCCATGGGACCACTCACCACCCACACATGTCAGGCATACTTATCATCTGGCCTGGCAGGAGTCCTACTTACACTGTCTCCGTCTTTGGCAAGCTGGCACACAACAAGAGGGAGAGGTCTCAGACTGGTGGAGGAATGCCTGAAATCAAGGTCCTCGGGGACTTTGAAAACACAGCCATCCAGCTGGCCGATGAGAATCTGGACCGGTCCTGTGCTAATGGTGAGGTCGGCGCTACTCAGCCAAGTGAGGATCCAGCAATGCAACATTCATCAGATAACCAGGCTGTGAGTGATGTGTCCTGTTTCACAGGTCACTGCCACGCACTAATTATCTCCCCTTGCTTTCACAGGCACATCTGCCAAACAGCCGACAGAGTCCATGACCCAGGGCCTCCAATCAAGCTCTGAAGAAACCTCTGGAGAGGAATCTGAAGGCACCCTCCTTGAAGTCCCGTCACAGCGCTCACCCACACCCTCCACCAGCACAGAGACACACACCTCGGTGGGACCAAGCTTTAGAGCAGCCTCAGGATCACAATCTGGTGAGCACATCACACTGTCTGATCCACAGCAGGTAGAGGCAGGGACCTCCCAGGTCCCCGGCACTCAGAGGGCTGCTGGAGGCCAGAACGTTGCTGAGTCCGAGTCAGATGAGGAGCCTCTGGACTCGGTCATGTCTCAGTTGCTGGAGCTGCAAAGGCAAGCTCGGGAACATCAGGAAGGGATGTCCACTGCACTCCTCAGATTGCAAGGCACATGGAGGGGTCTGTCCACCTTCACTCTGGGGTGATAGCATCTGCAGGCCAATGCTCTGAGGGCAACACTGGCAGGATGGCGGCCGCCATGGAGACCTTGGTCCAGGGCATCACTCCTGCACTGCTGCGTGGGCTCAACTCCATCGCTGGCGCTATAGTTGGCCTCCAACAGTGTGTACGTGAGAGGGATGCTGGGCAGCTCGATCTCACTCCAACTACGCCCCTTCTCCACAAAGAGTCAGCCAGGGGCCCTCGGGCCCCCATAGGGAGGAGGATCAGCAGGTGCAGACTCCGGGGCCATCCATCCAGGTGACTCTGGGATTGTCCAGCCCATCTGACTCCGCTCTTCCTGTAAGCCTAGCAGCTCCAGATCCACAGCTCGAGGAAGGTGCCACTGGAATACAGCAGGTCCCTGAAAGCAGGCCGAAGCCCTCCAATTCTCGGCCATCCAGAGAACGCCCGCCAAGGTCATCACAGCCAGGGCGTCGCAGTCAGCAGCTGCCTCCACCTCCACTGTGGATGTCCGGGGAGCACCAAGACATAGCGGCAGAATTAGGAAGGTTAAGAAGATGTAGTTGCACAGCCAGGGCACGGGTATTAATCACTCGTACATAATGTTCACTACTGTCAATAAACTCCCAAGAATGTCTTCCTGTCTATGGCTCCTTGTTCTGAGCAGTGTTTGTGTCACTCAGACGTGAACATTTTTTACACAAGATAAAGGCAGGTGTCTCAGTCCAGGGCCTCTTCCCTGTGCTTTGTGCAGCCTTCAGACCACAGTGATGGTCCAGCCTCACACTCCCTGGATACATTACTGATGCCTGCACCTCGATGGTGCTGGTCATTGCTGGTCAGAATGTAGTGGGCAGGCGCCACAGAGTTCCCTCATTCTCTCTGTGTGCTCTCAGCACCTTTCAGGTGGGGCTGGCCCCTATCTCTTCAGCATCTGTGACCAGTGATGCTGTTCTCCTGAAGGGCTCAGGTGCTGAAGGCAGACAAAGGATCAGATGCTTCTAAAGTTTCATGGCTACATCTCTATATGACCCTGATCACAGAGCACAAGTGAGCTGCCCTCGGCCAGACAGGAGTCACACATTCTCAGAGGCCATGTGAAGATCTATGGAGTGTCCTCACTGCATGTCATCATCATCCTCCTGCAATCAAGGGACTATTAGGATCTCCACTGCATCTCCATGACAGGAGCATTCTCACAGAGGGTATTTGAGCTGCCATAAGCCAGACTGCAGTCAAACGTTCACAGATGCAATGTGAGAATCTATGCTGTCTCCTCACTGCATGTTGGCATCATCCTCCACAAATCGAGCAGCTATGAGGGCCTCCCGAGTGCGCCTGCCTCATGTGGCCAGTGCGAGGGCCTCATCCCCGTAATCATCCCCTTCGAGGACTTCCTCACCCACATCCCCATCGGCATCCTCCTCATCGGAGGAGACCTCCAGCTCCTCCATCTCCTCCTTAGCCAGCTTGTCTCCCCGTGGCAGCGCCAGGTTGTAAAGGGCGCAGAGCACGATGACGATGTGGCACACCCTCTGTGGACTGTATTGCAGGGCTGCACTGGAACCTCATTTTCAGCCTCCCGATGGTTTGCTCCATGAAGTTGCGAGTTGCAGCAATAGCCTCGTTACACCTTCTCTCTGCTGCAGTCTGAGGCCGCTGCACGGGTCTCATCAACCATGGTCTCTGCGGGTAGCCCTTGTCCCTGAGGAGTCATCCCTGCAGCCTCTGCGGACCCTGGAATACATCTGGGATCTGTGACCGACTGAGAATGTAGGAGAATTTTGCATTTTGTATATCATTATAAAACCTTGTACAACAAATGGCCACTATCTGTTAATGAGAGGAATTACTTCAGTATTATGGTGAAGTTTTGAGTTGAGGGATGATATTTTCATGCAGACTGAGAGTCATCTTGTGATCCCAATAGCAAACATTCATATAAAAAGAAAAAGTGAACGTATATTTATATAATGTCTTCCACAGTCTCAAGGCATTCCACAGCCCTTCACAGACGTACTTTCCAAGTGTAGCTCTCATTATAATGTAGAAAACATGGCAGCTTATGGAACTTAATTGTGTGACAGGGCTCACTCCCGCTGGCTGGAGGGCTAGTGAAAGGCCCCTGTCACATCCTTTGGGGAAGGACCACCAAATTAAGTGCCAGTCAGGCATTCAGGTGGCCAGTAGTGGGCCTTCCCTGGGATCCCCGGGAGGGTAAATGCCACCTCTCAAGAGCTGCCGGCCAATCAGAGGCCTGCAGGTCCTAATTGCCATCAGTGCCACTGAGAGGGCGGTGGTTGCTGCTGGCATTGTACCCACCACAGGCTCTGAATCAGCGAGGGTCCCAGGTCACAGGTGAGTGAGGGCAGGATGGGGTCGTGGAAAAGGGCTCCCTAGCCAATGAGGGGGCAGGGGTATCGGAAGAAAGGGCAGGCGGTGGCTCTAAGCAGGTGTCCCCTTCCCAATGCCTGGTCCCTTGATTAGGTACTGAGTGACTTTGAACAAAGGAACCCCACCCCCACACCCCGGCCAGGGCTAGGAAACCCCAAGCAACCCAATAGGGCGTTGCTTTTCAAGCTCCCCTCATGGTGACTGCCTGCCAGTTGTTAGTTGAACCAGCAGATGTGAAATAAGGCCCTTAAGTGGGCATTAATTGTGTTGCGTGATACATTAGCATGGTTAGAGGATTGGCTAACTAATCAGAGATAGGGAGTCGGGATAAAGGATCACTTTCAAGTTGGCAAACTGTAACTAGTGGAGTGCCACAGGGATCAGTGCTGTGGCCCCCAACTGTTTGCAATCCATATTAGTGACTTAGATGAATGAACTGACTTGATTGTAGCCAAATTTGCTGATGACAAAGATAGGGATGAAAGTGAGCTGTGAGGAGGATACAAAACATCTACAAAGGGAAATGGGTAGTATAGGTGAATGGGAAGAAAATTTGGCAGATGAGTATAACATGGGAAAAGGTGAGATTGTCCACTTTGCTCAGAAGAATGGAAGTAAAGCTCAAAGCATGCACTCGAAAACAGAAGAATAGACAAGTAGAATATTATTTAAATGGACAGAGATTGCAGAATGTGCAGTACAGAGGGATCTGGGTGTCCTTAGGCATGAATCACAAAAGGTTAACATGCAGGTACAGCAAGTGATTAAAAAGGCAAAGGGAATGTTGCCCTTTCTTGCAAAGGGAATGGAGTATAAAAGTAGAGAAGTCTTGTGACAATTGTACAGGGCATTGGTAAGACCACGCCTGGAGTATTGTGTACATTTTTGGTCTCCTTACTTAGCGGGGGACATACTTGCATTGGAAGCAGTTCAGAGAAGGTTCACTGGGCTGATTCCTGGGATGAAGGGGATGTCTTACGAGGAAAGGTTGAGCGGGCTGGGCCTATACTTATTGGAGTTTAGCTGAGGGAGAGGTGACCTTATTGAAACATGTAAGATTCTGAGGGGACCTGACAGGGTAGATGCTGAGAGGATGTTTCCCCTCGTGGGGGGAATCTAGATCCAGGGGACACAGTTTGAAAATAAGGAGCCTCCCATTTAAGACAGAGATGAGGAGGAGTTTCACCTCTCAGGTGGTCATTCATCTTTGGAATTCTCTTCCAAGAGCACAGTGGAGACCAGATCATTGAGTATATTCAAGGCTGGGTTACACAGGTTTTTGATTGACAAGGGAGACAAAGGGTTAAGGAGACAGACAGGAAAGTGGAGTTAAGGCCACGATCCAATCAACTATGATGAATGGTCGAACAGGCTCGATGGACCGAACCTCCGACTCCTGCTCCTATTTCTTATGATTTTATGATCTTATGGATTAGAACGTGAGACAAGAGGGAACTGGGAAATGTGATTCGTGCCAAATAGTTTACAATGGATGGATTCGGGATGGAATCATGTTTATGCATTCAGGTTGAGAAAAAGGACCTAAAGTGCTCGGTGCCGTTCAACAACTGATTTGACCTCTATGCCCCAATGTGTCCCTTCTCCCCACCTCCTGACTGAGATAATAGAGCAATAGCTAACTGCTGTAAAATTTATCCCTAACAGTCATGGGTGAACGAGTGCTAACCCTAGGAGGTCCCTGACCCACTTTACTTTCCAGAATAATTTATTCCAAAGTTGAAGCAGCAGATTTACCCAGAACGTATCCTTGTCTCTGAATCAGAAGGTCATAGACTCAAACTGTACTACAGTACCCAGGCAGATAATCTAGGTGCATTGCTGAAGAAGTGCTGTAAGAATGTTTTTTTATTCCTTCTCAGGATGTGTGCATCACTGGCTGGGCCAGCATTTATTGTCCATCCCTAATTGCCCTTGAGAAGGTGGTGGTGAGCTGCCTTCTTGAACCGCTGCAGTCCATGTGGTGTAGGTACATCCACAGTGCTATTAGGAAGGGAGTTCCAGCAATTTGACCCAGCGACAGTGAAGGAACGGCGATATAGTTCAAAGTCAGCATGGTATGTGGCTTGGAGGGGAACTTCCAGGTTGTGGTGTTCCCATGTGCCTGCTGCCCTTGTCCCTCTCGGTGGTATAGATAGTGGGTTTGAAAGGTGCTATCAAAGGAGCCTTGGTGAGTTATTGCAATGCACCTTGTAGATGGTACACACTGCTGTCACTGTGCGTCAGTGGTGGAGGGAGTGAATGTTTAAGGTGTAGAATGGGGTGCTCTAAGTGGGCTGCTTTGTCCTGGGTGGTGTTGAGCTTCTTGAGTGTTGTGGGAGTTCATCCAGGCAAGTGGAGAGTATTCCATCACACTCCTGACTTGTGCCTTGTAGATGGTGGGCGGGCTTTGGAGAGTGAGAATGTGAGTTAGTCTCCACAGAATTCCCAGTCTCTGACCTGCTCTTGTAGCCACCGTATTTATATACAGTTCAGCTTCTGGTCAATGGTAACCCCCCAGGATGTTGACAGTTGCTGTATAAAAAAATTTATAAAATGAGAATTTTAAGAAATTTATTGGATATTATAGAAATTTTTATGAAGAAATATTCCATAGCAGCTTGCTGGCTGAAAAACAAAAGCCAGGGGCCTGTTATCTCTGCCAGGGACATGTCTCTAGCACTGACATTCCTGATAGGACTGGATCTCATGACTCCCTAAGGGAATAAAAACACATGGGGCAGGACGGGGTTTTTGGATGAGATCCATGCCTGGCAGACTTCTTCAAATGGAGGAAGACCAGGAGGAGAGAAATTCCTCACATCTCAGTTAGTTTGAGAAGAAAGAGAACAAAAGGTGTGTCTGCAAAAACATAACAGACAAGGGACTCCCTCCCCCAGCTGCAGACAGTCTGATCCATCCATTAGCCCTCTGGGACCGGTAAACCATCCTGACCTGTCACGGATCATCTGCTTTACTTTTCATCATGTTCAAACTGCTCTTTTTTTAATGAACGACTTACGAAACGAATCTAAAATCACTCACAAGCCCCGACCCCCCTTTTTTTTGGGTGACCTTTGACTCCTGCAATTAAATCTTATGGTGCTGCATTGTTGGGTTAGATGTTAACCTGACAACCTGTCCGAGTACTCTGTGAGATAAAGAATAAGGAGTTCTCCCAATGTCCTGACCAGCATTCCTCCCTTGGCATTCACCAGCAAAGTCAGATTATCGGGCTTTTGTTGATTGTGCAGCCAAGTTAGCTATTGTGTTTCCCCACTAACAGCAGGCACTGCACTCAAAAGCTGTGCATTGGTTACAAAACAGCTGTAGGATGTCTCAAAGCTATGAAATGCTCCATACAAGTGTAACTTATTTTGTTTGTGCCAATTTGTGAATGCCAATCAATATAAATCAATAGCAGTGAAACTGGACAGTGGTACAAAACAGTGTCGCATTAATGGCCATTAAAAACCCCACGTGACATTCAGTTCCATTGACTATTGATGCATTCCATCGACAAGATGCACTGCAGGAACTCACCAAGCCTCCTCAGACAGCACCTTCCAAACCCACGACCGCTACCATCTAGAAGGACAAGGGCAGCAGACACATGGTAACACCATCGCCTGGAAGTTTCCCTCCAAGCCACACACCATCCTGACTTGGAAATATATCGCCGTTCCTTCACTGTCATCGGGTCAAAATCCTGGAACTCCCTCCCTAACAGCGCTGTGGGTGTACTTACACCACATGGACTGCAGCGGTTCAAGAAGGCAGCTCACCACCACCTTCTCGAGGGCTATTAGGGATGGGCAATAAATGCTGGCCCAGCCAGCGACACCAAAATACCATCAAAGAGTAAAAAAAGAGATGTTGAATATCAAGCTGGTCATATAGCAAGCATCAATGCAACACTGCTTATTTGCACCATCAACCAAGATGAATTTGTACACACTGTCAGGTTCAGCATGACCTATCCTTTTAAGATTAAAAGAAATATAAATCCCCCAGATCACAAAAGCTTAATTCTTAGGAGCTCCAAAGCTCTGGCATGAATCTTGAAGAAATCCAAATACCCATCCCTGTAACTAATTGACTTAAATCTCATTTTTATCTTTTCCACAGTTAGTTACTAGGTCCCCAGGCAATGAAAATCACCTAATATACACATAACAATCATTTTCACATACAACTCCATGGGCAGGAGCAGAGATTTAACTTTTCGGAAGTTTAACAGTTCCTTAAGGAATGGAAGCAAACCTCAAATCGTACTCCTGAAGTCAGACACAAATGCCAGATGACTTTTGCTCGTTCAATGTTGTAAGTGTGGCATTATCTATGCTGATAGCTAGCATTAATATCAGGTACTTACCTTTTACGTAATGCCCTTGTTGGCTGGGGGTTGCTAATCATGCCTTAGGCCATGCTGAGGTACAGTGAGCATTTAGGCCCCAAGAGCTACCTTCACCTATATTGGGATTGAACCTGTGCTGTTGGCATTATCCAGCACCACACTCTAGCCATCTAAGCTAACCGACCTCCTCAGTTATGAACCGTAAAACCAAAACTACTCAGTTTTCACATAACACCGTGTCACATCCTCAAAATCTCTCGAGGTGCTTTGCACATTGGATTATTTTTTGGAGAACAATGAGCTGTAGCAACAACTAATAGGACAGCCTTTCTTCACCAGCTGAAGTTAGCTACAGCTGAGCCAGCAAATGTGATGGTGGTGGTGGGAGTGGGTTGGGGGGAGGGTGGGGTGCAACAGGAGGGGCACAATTGAAAGCTTGGTTGACACGTGTTGGCATGGGTCAGTGTGTTCAATTGTTTTGGGCTGTTCATCCTCATAGAGTTCAGGGGTGTTAGAGTCTGAGTGCCAACTGGTCTTGAAAGGAGAGGCGAGGTGGAGGGTAAAGGGATTGAGGGAGAGAATAACAAAGGCAATTAAAGTCTTCAGTGCCAATGGTGGAGCAAAGGGGATGGAAGGGGAGGCAGTCAATTTGAGTCGGAGAAGGGGTTATCTTATGAGGAAGAGTTGAGTAGGTTTGGCCAAGCCTCATTGGAGTTTAGAAGAGTGAAATATTGAAACGTTTAGAGTTCTGAAGGGCCTTGACAGGGAGGATGCTGGGAGGATGTCTCCCCTCGGGGAGGATTTTCCCCTTGTCGGGCGGGCAGGAAGCCAACCACCGCCCACGATCGGGGCCGGACATCTTTTGCACGTTGGCAGACCAATTAAGGCCCACCCAGCGTGAAATGCGAGCGGCTGCGCTGCCTGTGTTGGGGGAGGGGGTGAACTTTGCGCATGTGCATGCTGGAAAAGATGAAGATTTTTAAAATGTTATAAAACACGTCCCCTCACGTGACTGTCACATGAGCAGGGACATGTTACAAATGAAACGTTAATGTTTTTATTTTATTTCTATTTGCTGTTGGAAACCTCATCCCCGCCCGTGGATGAGGTTTCCTCAAAAGTGCCAAGGCCGCTTTGGCCTTTTCGCCTGCCTGGCAGCCTTGAGGTTGGACTTTTAATAAAGGGCCTTTTAATTGTCGGTGGGCGTGCTGCCAAGTCCGCGTGTGCCCGCCGACCGAAATATCGCACGAGTGCGGGGTGACGTCGGGACGCTCGCCCAACATCATCACGCGTCCTTTTATGCTGGGTTGGGTTGGGCGCACGCTCGCCCGAAGAGCTAAAAATTCCCCCTCCCCTCCTGGATTCCCCCCCTCCAACTTTGAAACTAAGGGGTCTCCCATTTAAGACTGAGATGAGGAGGAATATTTTCTCTCAGGGGGTCGTTAATCTTTGGAATTCTCTTCCCCAGAGAGCCGTGGAGGCTGGATCATTGAACATACTCACAACGGAGTTAGACAGATTCTTTCATCCACAAGGGACTCAAGGGCTATGGGGGCAGGCAGTAAAATGGAGTTTTGGCCACAATCAGTTTAGCAATGACGTCATTAAATGGCGGAGCAGGGCTCAAGGGGCCGAATGGCCTACTCCTGCTCCCGTTTCTTATGGTCTTTTATCTTAAGGGAGGAGAGTTGGTGGAGAGAACACCATCTTGGTTTTTGAATGGTGCTGTGGTCTATCCAACAGGACAAGTAGACAAGGCATCTCAACCTTAATGTGCCTTCACATCTCTGTGTTCTGAAAGACATTTTTTTCAAGCTTAAACAGCAATGGTATATGACAGGAGAAACATGCCATCTAGACTAAGTGTAAAGGAATGCTATCCCAAGTGAATTCTCTTCAGCAGCTAAGAGATTGATTAAGGAGTGCTAGATGAATAAAAAACACAATGAGTGAATCTGACATTTGATCACAGACAGACCGAGGACTCTCAAACTCTAGGCCGCACCAGTCAGGCTGAATCTGTCAAGACCATGCACAGCTCAAAAGGAGTACCTACATACTTGCAAGAGGGTGATGTGGAAGAAGCAGAATACAATGAAAAATGATTGTTAAGAGGATGTTGACACAGATTATAAAGAATGCGGCTGATCCAAGACTCGGGCTAGTGGAAATGTTACTGGGCTAGTAACCCAAACTAATGCTCCAAAGACATGTTCAAATCTCACTGCAACATCTGGAGGAATTTGAATTCAGTTAATTAATACATCTGTAATTAAAATGCTAGTCTCATTAATAATAATAACAATGAAAGCATTGGATTGCTATAAAGACCCATCTGGTTTGCCAATGAAATTTCAGGGGAGGAAATCTGCCATCCTTATCTGACCTGGCCTGTGACTTCAGGTCCACAGTAACGTGGTTGACTCTTGCAAAATACTGCGGATGCTGGTAATCTGAAATAAAAACAGAAAAGGCTGGGAAAAACTCAGCAGGTCTGACAGCATCTGTGGAGGGAGAGAGAGAGAGAGAGAAACAGAGTTTACATTTCGAGTCCATATGACTCTTCTTCAGAGCTAAAGAGAAGTATAAATGCGATGGGATTAATACTGTTTAAGGGGGGCGGAGCAGGTAAAGTAGGATAGAAGGTCAGCGATAGGTGGGGACTAAGGAGAGATAATTGACTCTTAACTGCCCTCTGGACCACAGAGGTACAAGGGATGGCTCACCACTCCCTTCACAATTAGGGATGAATAAAAGCAAAATCCCAACCTGTGATTTTAGCACCGCACTGTGTCATACAACATTGATGGCTGACAATTAAGTTGGCGCATAAATACACAAAAAGGCCAGACGATTGTTGTAGAGGGACAGGACCAGGCAGCCACGAGGCTACAATCCCTATCCCGAGGACAACCAAATTATATCATTCTTTGTTCTCGGTTAATTACCGCTTCTATACTCATGTATTAATCCTGGTTGACGCTCCGAATAGTATCAATTACAGTGTCTGGACTCGATCTAACTTATATCAGCGATGGGGTATTGCCAGAAATATTTTCCACAAAACTGAGAGATTTTACGCTGTGAGGGAAAAAAAGCATGGGACATTACCATTTCAATAGCAACCCGTGCAATTTCAATTATCACCACCCTTTGTACCAGCGTTCTAATAATATCAGATGCAACAAACAGCAGAGCTACAGGAGACATCAGAAATGTATTGCTTATTTAATCTTCACCGCATTTACTTTCTAATTTCCACAGCAGAGGGGATTTTATGAATATATTATTCAGATCTTTACAAATTTGGAGAGCTAGCGCACATTACAATGTACCAAAAGCTAATTATAATTAGCTTTTCTGTTCTACATAGAATGGATGCTAAGTGCAGAGCTTATTCCGTAAACCGCAGAAACGCACCGCTCACAGGGCAGAATTTTGCCCTCGTCGGGCAGGCTCTGCGGGAGCAGGCGGGCAGCTGACCGCTGCCCACTGCCCACGATTGGGGCCGGGCCGCGATTTCACCCTGGGCGGCCCAGTTAAGGCCCGCCCAGCGTGAAGGTCGGCTGCAGGACCTCCGCGAAGGGACAGGGCAGGGGCGGGGGCGGGGACCTGTCGTCCGCTGGGTCCAATGGCGACCCGGCGGCCGGTTCAAAAAAACGGCGCAGAGGCTGCCCACGCCGGAGTTGGCTGCCAGCGAGAAGGCAGAGGCCAGGCGGCTGGCGAGGTCGGCTGGGCACTTGGCCCCTGGCGTTTCTCCCAGACGAGCGCCTCGCCGCCCTCCCGGAGGAGGTGGCTGCCCCCTTGTCCCCGGAGATGGGAGGAGGCGGCCACCGCACCTGGCAAAGCGGGCACGGGAGGAGGTGGCAGCCACAGCGTGGTGCGGTGCGCCAGGGCGCAGTGCCGGAAGTGCTTCTCTGACCTGCTGCGCTCGGGGGAGGGTGAGTGCCGTGTTGGCATGGGTCAGTGTGTGCAATTGTTTTGGGTTGTCCATCCCCATTGGAGTTTAGAGCCTGACCCTTCTTATCCCGCCCGTGGATGAGGTTTTACAAATTGTGGGCTGGCCACCGGCCTGTTTTGACCGTGTGACAAGCGAAAAATCACATGGTCAACACAGTCAAATTACCATCACTTGGGCTGTCAAGGGCCCTAACTGGCCTGTTAATTAATGGCGGGCACAGCTCCAACTCCCGACTGAAACAGCGCATGAGTTTGCAACGACGTCGGGACCCTCGCCCAACGTCATTTTATACTTGTTTGGGCCGGGTGCGCATCTGCCCGACCAGCGAAAAATCCCGCCCATAGGTCCTCACAACACAGAAGGAGGCTATTCGGCCCATTGTGCCTGTGCCAGCCCTTTGAAAGAGTCATCCTTTTAGCCTACTCCCCTCCTCTTTTCCAGTACCCCTGCACTCTAGATCACACCAACTCGCCAAGTGAAAATAACTCTCCTCATCTCCAGGTGGCTTCTGCTTTTTTTGCCAATTATCTTAAATTTGTGTCCTCTAGTTACTGACCCTCCTGTCGGTGAAAACAATGTCTCCATATTTACTCTGTCAAAAACCCTCATAATTTCGAGAGTTCTATTATTCACCATGGATGTCCAATCCCTCTACACCTCCATCCCCCACCGGGATGGTCTGATGGCCCTTAGCTTCTTCCTCGAACAGAGGCCCAAATAATCCCCATCCACCACTACTCTCCTCCGTCTGGCTGAACTTGTTCTCACACTGAACAATTTCTCCTTTAACTCCTCTCACTTCCTCCAAATAAAAGGTGTGGCTATGGGTACCCGCATGGGCCCCAGCTATGCCTGTCTCTTTATGGGGTATGTGGAACATTCCTTGTTCCAGTCCTACTCCGGCCCCCTCCCACAACTCTTTCTCCGGTACATCGATGATTACTTCGGTGCTGCTTCATGCTCTCGTCGGGACCTGGAAAAATTTATTAATTTTGCTTCCAATCTCCACCCCTCCATCATTTTCACATGGTCCATCTCTGACACTTCTCTTCCCTTCCTTGACCTCTCTGTCTCAATTTCTGATGATAGACTGTCCACCAATATCCATTACAAGCCTACCGACTCCCACAGCTACCTCGACTACAGCTCCTCACACCCCGTTTCCTGTAAGGACTCCATCCCATTCTCTCAGTTCCTTCGTCTCCGTCGCATCTGTTCTGATGACGCTACCTTCAAAAACAGCTCCTCTGACATGTCCTCCTTCTTCCTTAACCGAGGTTTTCCACCCACGGTCGTTGACAGGGCCCTCAACCGTGTCCGGCCCATATCCCGCGCATCCTCCCTCACGCCTTCTCCTCCTTCCCAGAAACATGATAGGGTCCCCCTTGTCCTCACTTATCACCCCACCAGCCTCCGCATTCAAAGGATCATCCTCCGCCATTTCCGCCAACTCCAGCATGATGCCACCACCAAACACATCTTCCCTTCACCCCACCTGACGGCATTCCGTAGGGATCGTTCCCTCCGGGACACCCTGGTCCACTCCTCCATCACCCCCTACTTCTCAACCCCCACCTATGGCACCTCCCCATGCCCACGCAGAAGATGCAACACCTGCCCCTTCACTTCCTCTCTCCGCACCGTCCAAGGGCCCAAACACTCCTTTCAAGTGAAGCAGCATTTCACTTGCATTTCCCCTAACTTAGTCTACTGCATTCGTTGCTCCCAATGCGGTCTCTTCTACATTGGAGAGACCAAACGCAAACTGGGTGACCGCTTTGCAGAACACCTGCGGTCTGTCCGCAAGAAAGACCCAAACCTCCCTGTCGCTTGCCATTTTAACACTCCACCCTGTTCTCTTGCCCACATGTCTGTCCTTGGCTTGCTGCATTGTTCCAGTGAAGCCCAACGCAAACTGGAGGAACAGCACCTCATCTTCCGACTAGGCACTTTACAGCCTTCCGGGCTGAATATTGAATTCAACAACTTTAGATCTTAAACTCCCCCTCCCCCCATCCCCACCCCGTTTCTCCCCCCTCCCCTTTTTTTTCAATAATTTATATAGATTCTTCTTTTCCCACCTATTTCCATTATTTTTAAATCTAAAACTAAAACTTTGTTAGTCTTTCCACCCCACCCCCACTAGAGCTGTACCTTGAGTGTCCTGCCATCCATTCTTAATTAGCACTTTTCTTAGATAATATCACCACCTTCAACACCTCTTTGATCCTTTTGTCTGTGACATCTTTTGATTATCTGCTCCTATCACTGCTTGCTTATCTCCACAATCACCCTACCCTCAACTTCTCTCTCCCCCCGCCCCCCCCACCTTAAACCAGCTTATATTTCACCCCTCTCCTAACTATGCTTCAGTTCTGCCGAAGGGTCGTGAAGATTCGAAACGTTAACTGATTTCTTCTCCGCCGATGCTGCCAGACCTGCTGAGTTTTTCCAGGTAATTCTGTTTTTGTTTTGGATTTCCAGCATCCGCAGTAGCTTTTAGCTTTTTGTTTTTATTTAATTAAGTTACTTTTGTTCACAGGTAAAGTCTAAATTGAAAGGTATTTTTTCTCCTTCAGCTACCCAGAGCAGAATTTTACCTATTGGACAGATGGCATCACACCAGCAGGAAGTGGGTATTGCTGGCATGCATGGGTGGCCAACAGGACCTTCCCCTGGGTTTTGTGGGTATCAAAGGGTTGGCGGCTCACCAGCCCCCTGGAGCAGTGGCCTCCTGAGGCATGGGCTGCCTTCAGCGGGTGGGAAAGCAATAAGATCAATTCGGGGCTGAGCATTGGTGAGGGAAGCCCTCTGGGGATAACGCTAGGGCCAAGGGGGTCTGCCCTCCCTTCCAGAGCCCCCTTTGCTTTGAAAAAAAAACCTCCCTCCCCTAGCCACCTCACCCCTGGCTGCCACTGGGAGGCCACCGCGAATTAGCTGGCAGCCTGTTCATGCGACCGGCCATCATCAGCAAAATATCAACGGCACAGTAAGACCATAAAACATAGCAGCAGAAATTAGGCCATTCGGCCCATCGAGTCTGCTCCGCCATTCAATCATGGCTGATAAGTTTCTCAACCCCATTCTCCCGCCTTCTCCCCGTAACCTTTGATCCCCTTACCAATCAAGAATCTATCTATCTCGGTCTTAAATACACTCAATGACCTGGCCTCCACAGCCTTCTGTGGCAATGAATTCCATAGATTCACCACTCTCTGGCTAAAGAAGTTTCTCCTCATCTCTTTTCTAAAAGGTCTTCCCTTTACTCTGAGGCTGTGCCCTCGGGTCCTAGTCTCTCCTACTAATGGAAACATCTTCCCCACGTCCACTCTATCCAGGCCTTTCAGTATTCTGTAAGTTTCAATCAGATCCCCCCTCATCCTTCTAAACTCCATCGAGTATAGACCCAGAGTCCTCAAACGTTCCTCATATGTTAAGCCTTTCATTCCTGGGATCGTTCTCGTGAACCTCCTCTGGACCCTCTCCAAGGCCAGCAAAATTCTCAATAAATCCATATATGATAAAAGGGCGCTTAATAGGGCCTTTACATATGTAAACTCTACATTTATATGTCCAATTCCAAGCTTTCCATCAGTAAAATTCCCTATTGGTAAAACATGGTTGGAAAGCTGATCTGACATGTCTCCCCGTGTTTTTATTAGCACCCCACCCCCACCCCCACCCCGCTTCGTGGGGTCTTTAAAATTCACTCTCCAGCGTTAACGTTAATCACTCTTCGATCTGATAATGCACGGTCATACTTACTATAAAGCTCCATGATCTCCTGCCAACATGATTTCTCGATCTCAGCACAACAGCTGCAACTGCAGCATAATGACATCTTTCCACTCCAGTTACGCTGTGGCCCACTTGGCATTTCCTCGCCGCAGGGTCATGTCTGCCACATGGAGAAGTAACAATGTTCACTCATTTTGCCTTTGGCTAGGTTTGCGCTCAACTTGGAGAAGCTTAAAAAGCTGCTACATCATCCCTGGCCCCCACCAACCTAAGTTTCAATTGATACGGACATTAGGGGGAAAAAAATTGAGCTTCGTTGGTGGATTAATTAGAACGTATATCACTCTGGGTGAGATTGAGCCAATAGATGAGGACCATCGGATGTCAGAACCTTGTCTGTGCTGAGCACGTTCACTCCAGCTTGTGTAAGCTTGCTAGAGTTGGCGAGCGTATCCCTACCGTGTAGATGAGAGAGAATGATCTCTGGGGTGGATTTTACATGGTGGGAGAGGGAAATGGATTACCCCCGCCCCCCTCCGCAAGTTCCCCTGACTGCAAAATGACTGCCCCAACCAGAAACCCTCCTACCCCTCAGCGATATTCTGCTGGAGGCAGCCTTAATTGGGTCAGAGTGGGACTTCTGCTCCCATCTGGGTGGAGGTCCCACCCGAAAGAGCCGCTGGCCAATAGCTCTGTAGTCTTTGCAGTGCCAGAATTGAGCAGTGGTCTCTGCTAGGACCACAAGCAGTACCCAGAGGAGAAGCATCATTGTTCCTCGACTTCAGGTAAGTCCATAGATTTTAGACGGGCCTGCCTGGCAGACACCAGAGAGGTGGGGGGAAGAGGGGGTGGGGAAGCGTGTTTTAGAGACGAGGGGGATAGGCTTTAATGGGGGTGGGGGGGTTACGATCTTGTGATGGGGGGATACCTCCGATGGACACAGGAGACCACACCCCCAGAGAAGGTGCCTCCATTTCTGCCCGGCAACAGCCCACGGAGCGAAAGCTGCTGGGCTGCCGTCCTTGCTTCCAGCTCCCTCTGCCGTGCGTATTATTGTGGCAAAGGCAGAACAAACCCCTTAAATGGTCATTATTTGGCCACTTATGAGACTCAATAGGTCCAAGAGCGGGTGGGCAGGCTGCCTGTTGCCTTGCCTGCCCAATGTAACATGGGAGACAGGTCAAGGGTGTGCGGGGAAAGCAGCGGGATGGCCACCTGCTTTATTTTACAAGTCCCCCACCTTCTAATATGCTGGTGGGGGGGGGATAATGTTCACTGCCATGTCTCCTCGTCCAGTGCAATTCTGGGGACTTTGGGTGAAAACTGGGCAGCTTCATTCCAGATGGTCCTTATAGTCCGATGGTCTGTTGACAATCATTGTCTGGACTTTGGAAGAATTCCCACTTGGACATGGTTTGATATTTGACTGGTGACATTGGAAGTGCCTCCCAGCACAAATCCGCTCTTTCAGGGGATAAGGAAAGAAAAATGTTCGAAAAGAAAGAAGGAGGACCTTTGACTAAGTGCTGTAGATACAACAAAATTAACAAATGAGGGCCCCAAACATTCCTTCCAGCCAGAACAGTGATTTATGTGTACTTCTTTCAATTTAGTACACTATTCACTGCTCACAGCGCGGTCTCCTCTACATTTCGGGGAGCATATGCAGACTGGGTGCTCGCTTTGCTGAATACCTCTTTTCAGTCGCAAGTTTGACCCTGAGCCTCAGGTCACCTGTCCTTTTAATTCTCTGCCCTACTCCCACACTGACCCCTCTGCCCTTGGCTTCCTACACTATTCCAACGAAACAGTCGCTTGGTAGTACAGAAGCTTGGGATACCCATAATTCCCCACTGCTTTCTCCATGACAACACTTCAGCCAATCATGGGCAACTTACCAGCCAATCAGCACCCTTTACTCCTGAAGTATAAATCATTGCGATTGTTTGAAATTTGGCATTCTTGCATTTGTCCTGATGAGTGACATCAGGCGAAAAGTTTTGGCAACACGCCTGTCTTGTTCAAGTTCCAATGAAGCTCAAAGTAGGCTTGAGGAACAGCATCTCAACTTTCAACTGGGCTTCTTACTGCCTTCTGGCCTCAACGTTAAGTTTAATAATTTCAGGCTATAACCTCTGCCCCCATTTTTTTTTTCTTTCTTCTTTTTGCGTTTCCTTTCGTTTTATCGTTTTTTTGGGGGCGCTAGCTGTTCGATTGTGACCCCGTGTTTCCCATTCATATCTCCTCCAGCCACTTCTTTTGTTTCTTCACTTGCCTTATTACCACTTTCTTCTGCCTTGCACCATCTCCTCATTTGTCATTTAATCTCTCTTGCCTTCCAACCCACCACCGATCTTCCTTTCAGTTCTTTTCCCCTCCCCCCACCTCCCCAACCTTTCTTGTACTTGCTCCAAACCTGCCACATCGCTAACTTTT
Organism: Cetorhinus maximus; assembly: GCF_964194155.1. Taxonomy (NCBI): domain Eukaryota; kingdom Metazoa; phylum Chordata; class Chondrichthyes; order Lamniformes; family Cetorhinidae; genus Cetorhinus; species Cetorhinus maximus. The sequence goes on along the minus strand of NC_135908.1, from coordinate 12,478,306 downwards.
CCCAGTTCTGATGAAAGGTCATCGACTTGAGACTCTGTTTTGCTCTCTCCATTGATGCCGACAGACTTGCTGAGTGTTTCCAGAATGTTCTGTGTTTACTTCAATGAATTGAATCTCTTGGAACTGTGGCTGTGTATAGTCCAGGGCGCTTTGATAAGATCTCACATTCTCCCCATTCGGGACACCATGTTAACAGAAAGGGGGAACTAATAGATAAAAATGTTTGAGGCTTAAGTAAATGATGTTAGATGTGAGACCGCACCTGGAGTATTGTGTGCAGTTTTGGTCTCCTTACCTAAGAAAGGATACACTTGCCATTAGAGGGAGTGCAGTGAAGGTTCACCAGACTGATTCCTGGGATTGTCATACGAGGAGAGATTGGGCTGACTAGGCCTGTTCTCACTGGAGTTTAGAAGGAAGAGAGAAGATCTCATTGAAACATATAAATATCTGACAGGGCTGGACAGTCTGGATACAGGGATGATGTTTCCTCTGGCTGGAGGGTCTAGAACAAAGGGTCACAATCTCAGGATATGGGTTAGGCCATTTAGGACTGAGATGAGGAGAAACTTCTTCACTCAGAGGGTGGTGAACCTGTGGAATTCTCTACCACAGAGGGCTGTGGAGGCCAAGTCACTGAATATATTTAAGAAGGAAATAAATATATTTCTAGACTTTAAAGGCATCAAGGGGTATGGGGAGAGAGCAGGAGTACGGCGTTGAGGTACAGGATCAGCCATGATCATATTGAATGGCGGAGCAGGCTCGAAGGGCCGAATGACCTACTCCTGCTTCTATTTTCTATGTTTCTATGTTAAGTCTGTGAAAAATAAGAAAACTGAAAAGGGAAGGATAACATCTGAAGAAAGACCCGAGCAAATGTCTGGGACTGCGGAACTCTTATCTGCCGATACTTGAAGATGCAAACATTGTCCCGGGTTGGAGGGTTGGAGTCATGTTTGTGGCCAGGATGGGCACTTCAGCCCCCTGCCAATGGCAGAATGTCACCATTCCATTCCAACAGCATAGAGGGCCTGGCAAGGAATACAACGAGCATCGCTCTCAATCTTCTCGAGTAATGGGGAAGATAAATCAATCTCCTCCCTTTATCTTTCTGTCATCAGGGTCTGGAGGCTTCATCAGGCTCCCAGCTGGAGAGAGTTTCACTGAGGCCATATCAGAGTAGGATGGATGTACTTGCCTAGATGGTTTGTGAACTACCCCACCCTTGATGTACTGGAGATAAGCAGAAGATGTACTCAAATCCCCACCAGAATTTAAAACAGCGTTATAAATGCAATGGAATCCCAGTAGAACCAACTTCTGAGGTAAATTCTGGGCCTAATGTGTTGCATTCTTCCATGTTTTGCAAACGTACTTATCATACAACCAGGATTGACTAAACAATAATGCAAGTTCTTTATTTGAAGCCAAGACTATACACATACAAAGTTAACCAAAGGGCTATGTAGACATGTCTGACCTGTAGGACTGCGCCTTTGCTCTGTGTACAGCCATGGGATTATACATCACATCTTGTCTTGCGGTAGGTAGTGATGGACAGCAGTTTAAGATATGCTGCCTTAAAGGTACATGTACATCACAACATACTGAAGCAGAAATCTTGTTCTCGTGGAGTTTAGGGACTAAAACCCAAGAATAATAGAGATGTGAATGAGTTATCAGATCAATTTAGTTTTAAAAACATTTGTCATGTTTGCTTCCCCATTAAACATGAGAATCAAATCTCAGACCTAAAATTGTCCAATTTGTTGGAGACTAGCAGGTCCCTTTAAAAATGCAACCACCATTTTACCACAATGAATTCTAAATTATTGACACCAATGTGATTAATCTCTAATAAGTTGTCAGTGTTACAGAGGCACTGAGTTTTGAAAATTTTAATTTTATGTTATATCACAATTGGTGGCTCTACGAGGCTGGATTTACATTGCTTAAACATTTATTCCCAGTGTTGGAATAATAAAATGGCACTGTGCATACACGGAGGTAAGAAATGTCACATTAATCCTGGCGTTGGACATCTCCTGACATTAATTTACTGCCACCTTGCAATGCAGGAGGTAAATAGGCACCATCTGTGGAGTCTCAGCAATTAATACGCTATTTAATCACCCATTGGGGCTTTCAAACTCATAGAATTATAGAAGCACAGAAGGAGGCCTTCTTTGATAAAGCAATCCACTTCATGCCACCCTCAAAGCCCTTTTCGTTTGTCCTTCAAGTATTTCTCCAATTCTTATTTGAATGTTACTGCTTCCACTACACTTTCAGACAGTGCATTCCAGATCACAAAAACTCACTGTAGCAAAAAAAAATGTTTCCCCATGTTGCAATTGGTTCTATTGCCAATCAACTTAAACCTGCGTCCTCTGGTTACCGACTCTCCTGCCACTGCAAACAGTGCCTCTTTATCTGCTCTACCAACATCATTCATGACATGGGGCACCATGTCAAATCTTAGTGACTTTCTACTAGCTCAGAGATGGAAACGTCAGAGAGTTAGAGTAGTTTCAGTCCAGGTTCTGGGAGAGGTCCTCCTTCTTCAGCTAAGAGGATGTTGGCGACCATGGCCTTGCATTGGATTGGTCCATGATTTTACTTGGCAATGTACTGCTGCGATTTGCCGTTGCCTTCTGCAGTATGGCTGACCAGGAAACTCTCCCGATCTTACCACCCGCCATCAGGTGTACTGGAAGGATTTACAGGCTGATAATCGACCTGTTTGGTCATGTTATGAAGGCACCTCCCATTGCCATCATGGATCTTCTGGCCCAGGGGTAGGGATGCTTCCCACTGCACCACAAAACCTTCCAGTAGGGAAATAGTCATAAAACTAATTCTAATTTGTCAACAATATTACCTACAATGTAGAAAAATGTACTTCACAGGCCCATAATTTTTTAAAAAGCACGAAAGGACACTATATTGGGCACATGATCAGATAACAGGCCAGGTCGCTCCTGGGGCAGAGTTTTAAGGTTGGTGTGCGGGCACGGGCCATACCCGATCGGACGCAAAATCACGTGAGATGATGTCGGGCGAGCAGCCCAGCGTCACCCAGCGCTCGCGCAATATTCCGATTGGCCGACGTGCGTGAGTGTCGAAAGCGCGCCCCCCAACAATCAACAAGATAGTTAAAGTTGTTAAGGTTCCAATTGTCTCCGATTTTTCGTGGCACGTCCAACCTTACGGTTGACGGATGGGTGAACGTGCCAGGCAGACTTAGCATTTTTGATGAAGCCTCGTCCAAGGGTGGGGGGTGAGGTTTCCGTTATTAAATTTAAAAATAAACAAAAATGTATGGACAGAATTTTCATCGTGTGTATGATTGTGGAGCATGGACATTTTTTTTCCTGGGTTTTAAACGTTTTATTTATTGGTTTTAAAGGCTTCGGCTCCCTGAGGCAGCTCTCTGCCTTCAGGGAGATTTCATTCAGCGCTCACCCGTGCCCGGACTTACATCAGCCCCGCTCTCCTCCCACCCCCACCCCGGCAGCGCTGAGCATGTCACCTCGTTCGTCACGCTCGCTGACCGTTAATTGGCCAGCCAGCGTGAAGTCGCGGGGTCAGCGGCCAATCGCGAGTGGCAGTCCGTTCTCCGCCCACCCACCTAAATTCCTGCCCATGGTGCATTGGGCAAGGCTAACTCTTGTCCATCCAAATACCAAGGGCTGTAATGTCTTTTCCATGCCACATCCTTGCAAGAGGCTGGAAATTCAGCTTGGGCTGTAACATGTAACGTTATTAGGAAGGCTGTGCATGACCGTCATTAAAAATTAGTGCATTCAGGAGAGAAGAGAAGGAAATTGGAAGGCAAGAGTGCATAACAATGTGACAAAGCTTCAGACAGGATGCTAACAGTGTCCTTATCAGAGCAGTTTACTTGTATACAGCAGCTAACCCATGTCATAGCTAAACTGGCAATGATGGGTGAGGGGCAGGAGGTTTAGGGGGGGATGTGAGGAAAAGCTTTTTTACCCAGAGGGTGGTAATGGTCTGGAATGTGCTGCCTGGGAGGGTGGTGGAGGCGGGTTGCCTCACACCCTTTGAAAAGTAGCTGGATGAGCACTTGGCACGTCATAACATTCAAGGCTATGGGCCAAGTGCTGGTAAATGGGATTAGGTAGGTAGGTCATGTGTCGGTGCAGACTCGATGGGCCGAAGGGCCTCTTCTGCACTGTGCGATTCTGTGATTCTGTGATTGAATCCAACATTGCGAGGCAAAAGGAGTGACACTTCTTCACCCAAAATGGCTAACCTTTACCTGTTCTGTTCACAAAGTTCCTTAGAAGTGTTTTACCCGGTACAATTACAGTGCATTCTGTCGGGTTATGGGCCTGAATCTTCTGGTCAGTGTGCAGGGGAGGGGGCCAGCTCGCCGACGGGTAAAACGATGCGCGGTGATGTCGGGCGTGGGTCCGGACCTGACCGCGCGCCATTTCGATTTTCAGTTCGGCGGGCGCCCGTCCAACCTTAAGGTCGGCGGGGGTTGGGGGGGCAGGCGAAGAGCCCAGGCGGCCTTCGCATTTATCATGAAACCTGATCCACGGGCGGGATGAGGTTTCATGAAGTGTTTATAAATCAAATAAATGTTTTAATTAAAATTCATTGACGTGTCCCAGCTCAGGTGACACTGTCACATGAGGGGACATGTCTGAAATTTTTTTTTTCCTTTATTTAAATTTTGCATAATGAAATTAAACTCACTGAGGCGGCTCCGTGTCCCAGGGAGATTTCTGCGCCCTTTCGCGCGCATACGCAGGCCCCGACTCTCCCTCTTCCCCCTCCCCCCCACCCACCGCCCGCACAGCGAGTGCTCGGCACTTCCGGGTGCGCGTCACGCTGGGTGGGCCTTAATTGGACCGCCCACGTAAAATGGTGGCGCGCAGCCAATCGTAGGCAACCGGACCACGTCCGCTCCCACTCAGCCCCGCCCCCAACGACGGGAAGAAAATTCTCCCCATGGTGTTTTTTTTAAAAATTCCAAATAACCTCTTCTAGCAAATTGGGCATCAGTTCAAAAATTTAACATCCTTTAGAATTCATTTATATTAAAAAAGGGAAACTTAGATTTACATAACACTTCTTACAACCTCAGGACGTTGCAAAATACTTTACAGCCAATGGATTACCTCTGTCACTGCTGTTAGGCAGGGAATGCGGCAACCAATTTGCCCACAGGAAGCTCCCACAAATTGCAATGTGATAATGCTTTAGTGATGTTGATTGAAGGACAAGTATTGGCCGGGACCCACTGGGGAGAGCACCCGTTGTCCCCTTCTCCAAAATAGCATCGCGGGATCACTTATGTCCACCTGAGGGGCTGCAGTTTAACATCGCATCTGAAAGCCAGCACCTTCAGCAGTACAGCACTCCCTCCGTACCACATTGGAGTGTCAATCTAGATTCTGGTGCTCAAGTCCCTGGAGTGGGACTTGCCCAACTTTTAGAGGTAGGGGAGTGCGCTGTCCACTGATGGAGGGCTGGCTTCCTCTGTAGACCAGCTAACAAGAATCCAACACTTTTGCTGTTCTGTCTACGCAACTTGCAGAAAACAGTCTAGCCATAATTGATTTATTTTACCTCAGTATATTAAAAAAATGAATTTAATTTTGTGTAGCGATATTGCCAAATTTAAGCTGACGCTCCAGGTTATTGAGTTTACACATTCTAATGGCCTTGTGCTCTTACACGAATCTCACTGTGATGCCATGTCATTTTCAAAGCACTTGCATCGGTCTGAACTCGCCAAGTGACATGTGTGGTATCACCTCAGACGTATAATGAAAGGGCCATGCTTTTCATGTCTAAAATAATCGTGACAAAGCAGCATCTCAGCACTTTCGGTTTCCCATAATAAGCTGAAATTATGCGGCTGTGCTGTTTCAAATCATGCCGAGATCTTAGTGTCAGAATTCATCACATTAGGGACGGCTGCACCTATTTTTTTCTTCTCCCCCTGAGTGAATCTTTGATATGTCAGGGCTGGTTTTAGTTCAGGAACCTGGTGTGTCGTGATGCTCTGTCTTTTAAATGAAGACCTGACCGTGGGACTGGGTAAATAGCTTTAGACAGCGAGGTTGGGAGAATTTACGCAGCCCGGGACAGGTGTAATGAGAATCCTAATGAAGCGCTGCCATTTTCAACGTGCTGACTGGCGAACGCAGAAGCGGAAGAAATGAAGGAGGGGCACCAGTGAATAGAGTCATCAGAAGTCACCAGCAAATGGGGGAATTCGGGGAGGGCACTAACAATTGGGAGAATTAGGTGGGGGGGATACCAAAATGGGGGAGGGTCAGTAAATGAGGGAATTGGGGGGAGGGCACTAGTAACTGGGGAAATTGGGGGAGGGCATTACTAATTGGGGCAATTGGGGTGGGCACTGGTAACTGGGGGAATTGGGGGAGGGCATTACTAATTGGGGCAATTGGGGTGGGCACTAGTAACTGGGGGAACTGGGGGAGGGCGCTAAAATGGGGGAATCGAGCGAGGGCACTAGTAATTGCATAAATTGGGGGAGTGCACCAGTAACTGATGAATAGTGGGGGCAGCACCAGTAATTGGGGGAATCGGACAAGGGCACCAAGATGGGAGAATTAGGGAAGGGCATTAGCAATTGGGAGATTGGGGGAGAGCCCCAGTAAATGAGCTATCTTCTCCATAAAAAAGGTACAGAGGTGATCTGCCTGAACTTTAACATTCTGATTAAAGTTCCTATTTTTATTAACGAGGTGAGTTCAATGACTAATACGTCGAATCAGGAATTCAGAAGAAACTTCTTTGCCCAGGGAGCGGTGAGAGTGTGAAACACATTGTTACAAGCAGTGGTTGAGATGAATACCAGAGATACGTTTAAGCGGGAATTGGATAAACATGTGTGGGAGAAAGGAAAAGAAGGATACATTGAGAGGATTAGTTAAAGGAACGTGTAGGAGGCTCGAGAGGAGCAGGAATGGTCTGTTTTCAAGCTGTCAATCTACCACCGTAAAAAAAAACAGATTATGAGGTTTAAATAAATGCTTGTTTGGAGCTAATCAGTAGAAAAATTATTTCCTTACTTTATCATAACTTAATGGTATTGCGCTTAGCTGTGCTGTGATTGGCCGGCAGCTCTGGACGGACTGGGCTTCCATGGTCGGGGTCCTTTATCCCGGGGAAGGCCCGCCACTGCCCAGTGAAGTGCCTGATTGGCACTTAGTATGGCGGCCGTTCCTGAGAAGAGGCAACATGGGGCTTTTGCCAGCTCTCCAATCGGCGGGTTGTTGCCTACTTAAATTCTGCCCGGTGGCAAAGGCTTGAAGGACCAACATAGGAACAAGAATAAACCATTCAGCTCCTCGAACCTGTCCCATCATTCAGTCAGATCATGGCTGATTTGTGGCTTAACTCCCATCTACCCAACAATGTTTCTGTAACCCTTAAGACCCTCACCTCACTAAAACCTACCGACTTCCATTTGGAAATGTTTAATTGACCTCCAGCCTCGACTGCTTTTTGTGTGCCAAGAATTCCAGATTTTCAATCCACTTTGTGTGAAGAAATGTTTCTTGACAATACTCCGGAATGGCCCAGCTCTCATTGTAAGGTTTTGGACTCTCCCACCATTACAAATAGTCCTTCTTGATCTACTCATCTAATCCCCTAATCACCTTAAACATCCCAATTGGATAACCCCTTAATCTTAAGGAAAAGCCCTTAAGGGAAACAAGCCTTGTCTATTGCAAACAGTTAACTGCTATTCTTTCTTGTTCTTCATTTCCCTGTGTAACTCATGTGAAGAAAGTATAAACAGGTTCTCTGTAGCTTTTACCGGTTACATTGAACTATGCTGAGGTGAGGTGAGAGTGACTGCCCTTGACATCAAGGCTGCATTTGACTGAGTGTGGCATCAAGGAGCCCTAGCAAATCTGGACTCAATGGGAATCAGGGGGAAAACTCTCTGCTGGTTAGAGTCATACCTAGCACAAAGGAAGATGGTTGTGGTTGTTGGAGGTCAATCATCTCAGCTCCAGGACATCACTGCAGGAGTTCCTCAGGGTTGTGTCCTCGGCACAACCATCTTCAGCTGCTTCATCAATGACCTTCCTTCCATCATAAGGTCAGAAGTGAGGATGTTCGCTGATGGTTGCACAATGTTCACTGATGGTTGCACAATGTTCACTGATGGTTGCACAATGTTCAGCACCGTTCCTGACTCCATATATTGAAGTACTCCAGGCAGCTGCAACAATCCAGGGATGGGCTGACAAGTGGCAAGTAACATTCACACCACACAAGTGCCAGGCGATGACCATCTCCAGCAAGGGAGATTCTAACCATTGCCCTTTGACATTCAATGGCATTACCATCACTGAATCTCCCACTATCAACATCCTGGGGGTTACCATTGACCAAAAACTGAACTGACTAGCCATACAAATACTGTGGCTACAAGAGCAGGGCAGAGGCTCAGAATCCTGCAGTAATTCACCTCCTGATTCCCCGAAGCCTGTCCACCATCTACAAGGCACAAGTCAGGAGTGTGATGGAATACTCTCCACTTGCCTGGATGAGTGCAGCTCCAACAACACTCAAGAAGCTTTACACCATCCAGGACAAAGCAGCCCCGCTTGATTGGCACCATATCCACAAACATTCACTCCCTCCACCACCGACGTACAGTGGCAGCAGTGTGTACCATCTACAAGATGCACTGTAAGAATTCACCAAAGCTCCTTAAGCAGCACCTTCCAAACCCACAACCACTACCACCTAGAAGAACAAGGGCAGGAGCTACGTGGGGACACCACTACCTGGAGGTTCCCCTCCAAGTCACTCACCCTCCTGACTTGGAAGTATATCACCGTTCCTTCACAGCCACTGGGTCAAAATCCTTTATAACATCACTGTGGGTGTACCTACACCACATGGACTGCAGCGGTTCAAGAAGGCAGCTCACCACCACCTTCTCAAGGGCAATTAGGGATGGGCAATAAATGCTGGCCCAGCCAGTGACACTTATATCCCTTGAATGAATTTTTAAAAAGTTATCAAAATCATAGAGACAGAAAATGGAGGGAACAGAAGTAGGACATTTAGCCCATTGTGTGTCTGCTGGCCAATAAAGAGCTATCCAGTCTAATCACACTTTCCAAATCTTGGTTGGTAGCCCTGTAGATTCAAGCACATATCCAATTATGCTTCAAGTGTGATGAGGGTTTCTGCTTGTACCACTCCTTAAGGCAATAATTTCCAAAACTTGCCAATACCCCTCCCCCACCCCTGACTAACCTCTGGATGGAAACATTTCTCAATTCCTTCTAATCTTTCTACCAATTATTTTAACCTACCGTCCCCGATCTTTCTGCTAAGAGAATTAGATCCTTCCCATCCACTCTGGGGAGCGTTTCCTCCCTGTCGGGTGGGCCGGTGGGGAGCCGATCGCTGCCCGTGGTCAGCGGTGTGCCGCCATTTTACACGGGTGGGGCAGTGACGTGCAGTCGGTAGCCCTCACCTGTGCGGGTGGGGGGAGGAGGGAGATTTGGGGTCTGCACTCTTTCGTGCGAAAGAGGGCAGGAATCTCCCTGAGACTCAGAGCTGCCTCAGGGAGATTAAGCTCAGTTTCGAAATTTAAAATAAAGAAAGGTAAAAATCATTTACACATGTCCCCCTCCTACATGAGCTGGGACATGTTTAGGAAATGTTTAAAAAATATTAATTACTTCAATAAACCCTTCATGAAGCTTCGTCCCGCCCGTGGATGAGGTTTCATGAGAAATGCGAAGGCTGCCTGGGCTCCTCGCCTGCTCCTCCCCGCCGCCAGCCTTAAGGTTGGACGGGCAGCCCTGTCAAATTGGTTAAGTAGTTAGTTAATGGCCTTAACAGGCCTTTGACCGTTCGGCGGGTGCGCAGCTGCCTCTGGTGTGTGCCGCCGAATGGAGGACCGGAATGAGGCGCGGAGACGTCGGGACACACGCCCGACGTCACCACCCGTCATTTTACACATCGGCTTGTGGGGCCCCGCCCCCACCCTCGCTGAACAGGAAATGATGCCCCCCTGTCTAGGCCACTTGTAATTTTACACACCTCAGCCAAATCTCCCTCCAGCCTCCTCTGTTCCAAAGGAAACAAACCCCACCCTATCCATTCTTTCCTCATAGCTACAATTCTCTATTATGCTATGTAAACATTCTCTGTTATGCCATTTTCATGTTTGCAATTTTTTCATGTTAATTTTTAAAAATTCCATCACAGGATCTCGGCCTCACTGGCAAGGCCAACGTTTGTTACCTGTTCCCAGTCGCCCTTAAGATGGTGGTGGTGAGACACCATCTTAAACCCTGCAGCCCATGTGGTGAACAGCTACAGTGCTGTTAGGGAGGGAGTTCCAGGATTTTGACCCAGTGTACACTTACAGTGCTGTTAAGGAGGGAGTTGCAGGATATTAACCCAGTGTACACTTACAGTGCTGTTAGGGAGGGAGTTCCAGGATTTTGACCCAGTGTACACTTACAGTGCTGTTAGGGAGGGAGTTCCAGGATATTGACGCAGTGTACACTTACAGTGCTGTTAGGGAGGGAGTTCCGGGATATTGACCCAGTGTACACTTACAGTGCTGTTAGGGAGGGAGTTCCAGGATATTGACGCAGTGTGCACTTACAGTGCTGTTAGGGAGGGAGTTCTGGGATATTGACCCAGTGTACACTTACAGTGCTGTTAGGGAGGGAGTTCCAGGATATTGACCCAGTGTACACTTACAGTGCTGTTAGGGAGGGAGTTCCAGGATATTGACCCAGTGTACACCTACAGTGCTGTTAGGAAGGAGATTCTAGGTTATTGACCCAGCGACATTGAAGGAACAATGGTATGGTTCCAAGTCAGGACGGTGAGTGACTTGGAGGGAAAACTTGAGGTGGTGGTGTCCCCATGTGCCTGCTACCCGTTTGTCCTTCTAGGTGGTAGAGGTCAGTGGTTTGGGAGGTGCTGTTGAAGCTAACAACACAATATTAACCCCTCATCAGAGTACTTCCATGTCGAGTAGATCTCATGGGGAGCAAAACATCTTTTGCTGCACTTGCTGAGCTGGAAGTATTGTTGTCCCATTTTGGAAATGCATACATCAGTTTTATTTGCTTTGCATAAACAAAGCATCAGAAGAATCGGATAATAAATAATCTCTGAGTTTTGTAACAGTGGGAAGTAGGGCAGTATTCTTTAAGTAGAACACCACAGTATTAAATCCAGCACTGACTGTCATTAATCTGGTTAAAATGTTCAATTGGCAAGCTTATACAAGAATTAATTTTGTCATATTTCCTCTTTTACAGCAAAGCTCCTGAGCTTTGAGGGGTGATGTTGTATGTTGAAGTTATAAAGACAATAGGAATAATTGCCAATACACTGAATGATTAGTCTGCATTTTAAATGTCACAACTGCCATGCTCAGACAGTTAAAATAGTACATTTCATTTATTCATTCAGATGAAAGGAATTGGACATATTCTGTGCTGATAAATTTCTTCCATCCTGCACTGTACACGATAGAGCCTTCACTCATCTTCAAACATTGCAACATCCATCTTAAAGGGCAACAGGAGATATAAAAGATTATTTTTATTGCTACACGAATTCTTTTGATGTTGGAATACAAGGAATGCATCCTAGTTATTTTACTGCAGGCAGGCAGGCAGCACGCATCTTTGATCGCGTGTGTATTTGGCTGACAATGTTCCTTGTGTACATACCACCTAGAACAAGCGTCTTTAAGCACCAAAATAAAAGCAAAACACTGCGGATGATGGAAATCTGAAATAAAGGCAGAACCTTGTGGGAACAGGAATCATATTCGACTTGAAATGATAACTCTGTTTGTCTCTCCACAGATGCTGCCAGACCTGCTGAGCTTTTCCAGCACTTCCTGTTTAAATTTCAATTGTTCCGTGTTTGATTATCTGTTCTGGGGGCTGATCTATACTCACCGTGCTTGATTCGTTAAGCCTGGGTGTGGACCCAGAGCAAAGTAAACAGACGCCACAGAAGCTATGAGAAGCTGAGCTGGAAACATGACTGCAGACATTTTGTGATGGCAGAGGTTTTAAAACTCTTGTAAGTAAACCTGTTGCACCTTTAGAAACTAGCGTCATCTCAGCGTCTTTCAGAAATATATAATATCTGCGACAGCCAGAATTTTGCCACATGAAGATCTGCCCGCCAACCTCCCCCCCAACCCCCACCCCATATGGAGGCCTCCAGCTTATTGGGAACAGCCCAGGAGGGCCATTGGAGCCAGAGACCACATGCTCCATAGAGGGGGCGCAGGCAGGAGAGGTAGCCGCCATGGCGCCAAAGACCTACTTGGAGAGGTTGCCCCTCCAATCGGTGTGGTCTTTCACCTCAGCCATCCTAAATTGTCTACTTACCTCATCCCACGGTGACCCGCATTGAGGTGCCCTCTCGAAAATCTACAAGCCTTAGCAACGCCAACCTTTCCCAGTGGGGCCATCGAGGTTTCAGAGTTGCGGGCCCTTTGGTTGGGCGAGCAGCGTAAGGACCCCACCCACCATCCTGATTCGGGCAGCAGGGCTGGAGGTGGCCAATCAGGAAGCCAGGAAAACCGCAGAGCCGGCCCACCTGACAGCAAATGCAGGCTCGGGGAGGGGGGGCCCATCATCAGGGTCCCAAAGCCGACATGAAAATTCAGGACAGTGACCTTGAGAAAATGTTACATGAAAGCGCCACGTCGTCTGTATTTAATTGGTTCATCGCTTAGAGAATGGACCTGGAGTTACGATCTCAAAATGCCCAGTATGTGCTTCCAAAGTAAAATTACAAATCTAGAACAGAATTAATCCTGAATCTCACATGTAATCACAAATGAATGTATATGTTGGATGAATAAAGGGTGTTTAAAGGAGTTAAGATGCACTCCCTGTCTAATGGATCACACGTTGTGATGTGTTTTCTTGGCAATAAACAGCCACATTTAACTATCCATATGGGTTACATCCTTTGCAGATGACACACCCTGGGATACCCTCCTTCCCCAGTACAGCCCTCGCCCTGCAGCCTCTTCCCTTGCCTCAGGCCACTTCTCCCCCTTAGCCAAGCAAGCCCTAGCCCTGCAGCCATTGACAATCCACCCATATATGGCTGATCTGGTAGGTAGAAACCCGCCTGACCACCCCTAAAAGTGATGTGGTGCTGCCTGTGAAGCCTGGAGCTGATGACTATGAGTGCTGACTGAAATAGGCAAAGAAACTCATGAAGTCCCGAGTGAAGTACAGCCCGCCAGGTGCACGTCGCTTGTGTGCTGCTGTGAAACACGTCGGCGTGTTTTCCCGCTGATGTGGACGCGGACAATCCAGCAGCGGGGGAGGGACCGATTCAGGAGGGCAGGCCTGATAACGACATGCTGATGTACTACAATGAGGTTCCTGACGTCCGATGGCGGGGAACACCGCCTGTTATCAGCGGGCTTAGCGGACAATCACGAACTGGTTTCACGCCATCGTGAAACCGATCGCGCCATATTGTCCACTCACAGCACCGAACATGTCAGACACCAGAAAATAACCAATGTTATTTTATTAGGTAAATAGTTTGATAAAAGGTAAACTTTTAGTTTAGAAAGAAAAGGAAATGGTTTGATATGATGACATGTACCTTTAAGGGTGCTCATCTTAAAAGATGTCACTCATTACCGCCTCAAAGGATGTGATGTATTAGCTGCATGATTTATAATCAGTCTGCAAGGAGCAGCAGTAGATACTAAATGTATTATACTTAGCCTCCCAGCAAACATTATCTGTATTTGATCTTATCTTCAAACAAACAACCCATATTATTGCTTCACCAACATGATTGGTATGTTTCCATTAAAGGGAAGAAGGTAACAACTATGTCAAACAACTATAGCCTCCAAATTTAATTTTGGCATTATCTTATTTTAAATGTCAAAGGATTAAATGTAAATATTACAAATATTCATTTTCTAGCCTCTCATTTCTATCTGGTTACTTCTGTAGTTTACACTTAAGCTTTGAAGGTTGTTTTTTATTCTTTCACAGGATGTGGGTGTCACTGGCTAGGTCAGCATTTATTGCTCAGTTTTCCTTGAGAAGGTGGTGGTGAGCTGCCTTCTTGAGCCGCTGCAGTCCATGTGGTGTAGATACACCCACAGTGCTGTTAGGAAGGGAGTTCCAGGATTTTGACCCAGCGCCAGTGAAGGAACGGTGATATATTTCCAAGTCAGGATGGTGAGTGGCTTGGAGGGGAACTTCCAGGTGGTGGTCTTCCCACGTCCTGCCCTTGTCCTTCTAGATGGTAGAGGTTGTGGGTTTGGAAGGTGCTGCCTAAGGATGCTTGGTGAGTTCCTGCAGTGCATTTTGTAGATGGCACACAGGGTGTTGACAGTGGTGGATTCAGTGATGGTAATGCCATTTAATGTGAAGGGGAGATGGTTAGATTCTCTCTTGTTGGAGATGGTCATTGCCTGGCACTTGGGTGGCATGAATGTTACTTGGTACTTGTGAGCCCAAGCCTAGATATTGTCCAGTTCTTACTGCGTCTGGACATGGACTGCTTCAGGTGAGGAGGAGTTGAGGTATCTGAGGAGTTGCAAATGGTGCTGAACATTGTGCAATCATCAGTAGACATCCCCACTTTTGACCTTATGTTGGAAGGAAGGTCATTGATGAAGCAGCTGAAGATGGGTTGGGCCCAGATCGCACGGTGAAATCATTTTTCCAAGGCTCTACTCACAGCATGAGGCTGCACGAGAAAGGTGGGTGATACATGACAAGGCTACAACTTGCAGTACCAGCTCTGGAATCCACATGTCCTTCCAGCGAGGCGCTAAGCTGAGTGTGGACCCTGGTGAAATCACCTGAATATGTTTCCCTTTCCTGTTCCCTTATTTCAAAACTAGGAGGGGGTTAACAGGGATTTTGTACCCATTTACACACTTTGGGAATGCACTCTTCATTAGTCTAGGCCTGACTACATCCTGGTTCTAAGAGTGCAATTCTCTAATGATGAGCTGTCAGCATTAATACATATTCTTCAGCCTACAAGACAAGACCTACAAAGCCTTTAAATCTCGGAAAAGCCATAGAGCTGAAGGTCTCTGGTAAATCTCAGGACATTCCATCCATTGGAAATTATACGAACTATGAATCAGGTATGTAGACCTCTTCATCTCGGTTCCTGATATATGGTCTCACCTCAACGAGCACTCTATGCTGAAAGTGGTACCCCGAGATCTGCAGAAAGTAGAGATAGATACATTTCACCCCATACAGAAAATGGTTGTATTCAGGTTAGATGGAAAACCGTTTCCATGGTCACCGCTTCCCTAGCCAGCAGTAAACTGATTAGGGAAAGTACATTCCAAATCCATTAGGAAAATACTTGAGACTGACGTCCTTCCTACCTTCACACCCCTTGCGGAGGGGGGGCCGGGAGGGAGGAGGGCCTCCTCGTGAGCATGCTCCTAGGCCTGGCCAGGTTGGCTTTTAACAGGTCCAGGCAGCAGGCGATCAAGGGGGTTGTCCAACCTGACTGTCTGGCCCTCTTCCGCAGCTACATTCGTGGCCAGGCGTCTCTGGAAAAGGGAGCACGCAGTGTCCACTGGCACCATCGAGGTCTTCCATGCTCGGTGGGCACTGCGGGGACTGGGGTGTTTTATTGACCCTCTTAATCACATTTTGGTTTATTATTTGTAAGTTTCCCTTCAATTTTGTCTTTAGTTTGTGCAGTTTCCCTTTAAGGGGCTGCCTTTTAATTTGTCGCACGATTTGTTAATTTAGTTTATTTGTTTTGACTCGAAAGAGTTCCTGCCTTCACTCGCCCAATGCACTCTTTGGGCTATTGAGGAATTCGGTAGCAGTCCACCACAAAGTGGAGAAAAGCTCTTTCACTATTTTCAACATCACGACCAGAAAAAACCTTCCTCTGTTAGGGTCTCCTTACTTAAGAAAGGATATAATTGCATTGGAAGCAGTCCAGAGAAGACTCACACAGCTGATTCCTGGGGCTGAATTTTGTCGTTGGTGAGCAGGGGGCGGGCCCCGCTCGCCGACATGCAAAATGACGCGGGGTGACATCGGGGGGAACCTCCAACGTCATCCTGCCCCATTTAAACCTTCAGGAAGGCGAGGGCACAGCCAAATCAGCTATGCGCCCGCCGACCTGTCAATGGCCAACTGAGGCCATTGACAGGATCATTTAAACAATTAAAGGACCTGCCCATCCAACCTTAAGATTGGTGGGTCGGCCAAAAGCCCCGGTGGGGAATAAAAAAAACATGAAACCTCATCCAGCGGCGGGATGAAGTTTCATGTGGGGTTTAAAAAACTTTAATAAAGTTTTAGTGAAATTTATTAACATGTCCCATCTCGCGTGACATTGTTACATGAGGGGGACATGTTAAGGATTTTTTTATTTTTCTATTTTTAAAGTTTGAACAACTTTCAGCGATCTCCCTGAGGCTGCACTTAGCCTCAGGGAGATGTGCGCTCTATCGTGCGCATGCGCGAAAGAGCGCACTCTCGCATTTGGGGAACCCAATCCCCCTCCCGCCCGCACAGGGAGCACATAGCGCTTCCCACCGGGCGTCACTCTGGGTGGGGCCTTAATTGGCCCACCCACTTAAAATGGCGGCAGGGCCCGCTTCTCCGGTGGGGATCGGCTCCCCGCCCGCCGGAGATTGGGTCGGGCCCACCCGCCCGCCCGACAGGCAGAAAATTCTGCCCCTGGAATACAGGGGCCATCTTATGGGGAAAGGTTGAGCAGATTGGGCCTATACCCCTTGGAGTTTAGAAGAATGAGAGTTGATCTTATTGAAACGTATAGGATCCACAGAGGATTTGACAGGGTGGATGCTGAGAGGCTGTTTCCTCTTGTAGAGGAGTCTAGAACTAGGGGACACAGTTTAAAAATGAGGCGTCTCTCATTTCACACAGAGATAAGAAGATTTTCTTTTCTCTCAGAGGGTCATTAGTCCTTGCAATTTTCTTCCTCAGAGAGCAGGGAGGCTGGGTCATTAAATATATTCAAGGCTGAGTTAGACAGATTTCTGATTGACAAGGTGTCAAGGGTTATGGGGGAGGCAGGCAGGAAAGTGGAGTAAAGGCCACAATCAAATCAACCATGATCTTAGCTCTTGCGTTCTTGTGCGTTTTGTTGCTAGGAGTTTATTAGACGAACAAGGAGCAGGAGTAGGCCATTCAGCCCCTCTAACCTGCCCCGCCATTTTATAAAATCATGACTGATCTGTTAGTAAGCTGAAATCTGCATCCCGCCTACCCCCAATAACCTATCAACCCCCTTGCTTACCAAGAGCCAAGAACTGCCTTAAAAATATTCAAAGACTCTGCTTCCACCATCTTTTCAGGAAGAGAGTTCCAAAGCTGCACAACCCTCTGAGTGTATACTGTACTCCAAATGCGGTCTCACTAGTGCCCTGTACAATTGAAGCATAACCTCCCTACTTTTGTATTCAATTCCCCTCGCAATAAATTATAACATTCTATTAGCTCTCCTAATTACCTGCTGTACTTGCGTAGTAGCCTTTAAGTGATTCATGCACTAGGACACCCAGATCCCTCTGCACCTCAGAGCTCTGCAATCTCTCACCATTTAGATAATATGCTTCTCTTTCATTCTTCCTGCCAAAATGCATAATTTCACATTTTCCCACATTATACTCCATTTGCCAGATCTTTGCCCACTCACTTAACCTCTCTGTATCCTTTTGTAGCTTCCTTATGTCCTCTTCACAGCTTACTTTCCTACCTATCATTGTGTCAGCAGCAAATTTGGCTACCATCCCTTCAATCCGTCGATCCAAGTAATTTGTATAAATTGTAAACAATTGAGGTCCTAGCACTGATCCCTGTGGCACACCAGTCTTTACAGCTGAAAAAGACCCATGTATGCCTACTCTCTGCTTCCTGTTAGCCAGCCAATCTTCTATCCATGCCAATATATTACCCCCTATACCATGAACTTTTATTCTCCGTATAACCTTTGATGTGGGACTTTATCAAATTCCTTCTGGAAATCAAAGTACAGTACATCCACTGGTTCCCCTTTATCCACAGCACGTTACTTCCTCAAAAAACTCCAATAAGTTGGTTAAACACAATTTCCCTTTCAAAAAACCATGTTGACTCTGCCTGATTACCTTGGGCTTATCCATGTGCCCTGCTATAACTTCTTTAATAATACCTCCTGACATTTTCCCTACAACATATGTTAAGCTAATTGGTCTATAGTTTCCTGCTTTCTGTCTCCCTCCTTTTTTGAACAATGGAGTTAAGTTTGTTATCTTCCAATCCAATGGGACCTTCCACAAATCTAGGGAGTTTTGGAAAATTAAAACCAATGCATCAATTATCTCACTAGACACCTCTTTTAAAACCCTAGGATGAAGTCAATCAGGATCCGAGCTCTTGTCAGCCCACAGCTCCAACAATTTACTCAGTACCACTTCTCTGGTGACTGTAATTTTCCTGACTTCCTTCCCCACTTCCATTTCCTGGTTTATAGCTGCTTCTGGGATGTTACTTGTATCCTCTTTAGTGAAAAATTATGCAAAATACTTGTTCCGTTCATCTGCCATCTCCTTGTTTTCCATTATCAATTCTCCAGACTCCCTTTCTATTGGAACAATGCTCAATTTGTTAACTCTTTTCTTTTTAAAATATTTATAAAAACTCTTACTATCTGTTTTTATATTTCTGGCTAGCTTTCTCTCATACTCTAATTTTTCTTTCCTTTTTAGTCTTTTAGTCATTCTTTGCTTTTCCTTATATTCTGTCCAATCTTCTGGCCTTCTACCTATCTTTGCACAATTATATGCTTTCTCTTTAAGTTTGTTGCTATCTTTAACCTTCCTCGTTAACCACAGATAGTGTGTCCGTCCCTTGGACTTTTTTCTACTCGTTGGAAAGTATAACTACTTCTTGCAGCACTTTGTCTCCCAAGCAGGTATTGATGAAAATGCTCACAAGCAAACACAATAGCCAGGCACTCTTTCTCGATCTGCGTGTAGCATCATTCAGTTTACACTAACGCCTGGGTGCAAACGTGACTGGCTGGGCTTGGTGCATTAGGATTGCTCCAAGACCTGTCTCGTTGGCTTCACACTGCACTGTGACTTCATCATTGACATCCTAGTACTTTTAGCGCTGGCATTACCATCACTAATTATTTAATTTTAGTGAACGTTGCCTCCTGTTCTGTGCCCCAATACCACTGCACCTCCTTGACAGTGAGCTTGTGTAATTGTTCACACGCCGATGACAAATTAGGCAAGATGCTCCTAGGTAATTCATGAATCCAACCATTTGTTGCACTGCTCTCACACCCGTTGGTTGCTGATATGGTTTTCACCTGTTCAGGGTCCAGGTGAAGACCTCTTGTTGTCAGTACATGACCTATGTACTCGACTTCAGGGCATTTTCAGTTGCAATTTTTTCTTGTTCGGCTTCAGGTTCACGTGGCGAGCTCTCTCTAGCAGTCGTATTGGATTCTGATCATTGTCAGCTATGGCTTCTTCCATTGTGTCTCCGAATCCACAGACTAGCAGATCATCACCACGGCTTCCACTCCGGAAAGATCACCGACCATCTCATGCTGTCTGCGTTGATGCTCTTCTGGAGCCGTGGATCTGCCAAACGGCATACACAACCATCTCTATCTCCTGGACGGTGTCCAGAATGTCGCTAGAAAGCTACTGCTGTTATCCAGCTTCACTTGCCAGTGACCATCCTTCACATCTAGGGTAGTAAAGATCTTCGTCTTGGCAAGTTGTGGCAAAATTCCTTCGACGGTTGGCATGGGGTATGAGGTCTCTTTAACACTTTATTTAGATCCTTTGGGTCTGAGCATATTCTCAGCTTTCCAGGTTGTTTCACTGTTACCATACTGCTAATCCCGTCTGTAGGAGTTGTCACTTTCTTGATTAGTCCCTTCTTTTCCAGCTCTTCTACCTTGTTTTTTAGGCTTGGCTTGAGGGCAGCTGGAACTCGTATCAGATTCTGAATTCTGGCACTTTCATCTACTTTGAGATGATATTGACCAGGTAGACATCCAAACCCTGTGCACACGTCTTTGTACTCCTCTGGGATCTGTTCAGCGGTCAGTGCTTTAGTGCGCTGTGACACGTTGTCAATCTCTTTCGGCATGTTTACCAGTCCAAGCTTTAGACTTGCTCCAGCTGAGATGAGTGGCTTCTGCATACCATCCAAGGCCTGGAATTCCAGATTTTCATTCTTGCCATTGCATTGAGCTCCGAGATTTACTCGTCCTCTCGATATTAGTATTGTGCCATTATATAGCCTCAACCTTAATTTTTGGATCGCCAGGTTGAGCCAATTCGCACAAGTCTGTGAAGGTCATGATGTGAAGGTCTTGACGCTCTCCTGCGGTCATTATTGTAACAGTCACAAACCATTTATCACCTATAGACTTGACAGGACCAACCTGTTGCATGGTGTGTGGTGCTTCATCAGACTTTTCGTCTCACCATCTCTCCAGTGGCCATCTTTATAGGCTTGTTTTGCTTCTTTCTAGCCACACAATTTCCTGCCAAGTGATTCAGCTTCTTGCAGTTAAAACGCTGCTTTTCCCACACTAGCTAATCCTTTTTTTCCCTTTTGTGTGACGTCTTCCACAGTATCTGCATCCTGCCCTTTGACCGTGTTTGTTCTGTTCTTTCGGCCTGGAATGTCTATCAGCCTAATGCATCTCCTGGTCTGTTTTGTCATACGTGTGCTCCAGCTGGTATTCCAAAGAAGAGCAGGGGAGGTCATCCCCAGTGACAAATATTTATCCTCAAATCAACATCACAAAAATGGACCATCTGGTCGTCATCATGTTGCTGATTTTGACAAGCTTCCTGTGCACGATTTGGCTACCATGTTTCCTACAACACTGGCTACACTCCAAGAAGCACTTCATACAAACATACAAAATAGGAGCAGGAGTAGGCCATTCGGCCCCTCGAGCCTGCTCCGCCATTCAATAAGATCATGGACGAACTGTTTGTGTTTCTAATTCCACATTCCCATCGACCCCCGATAGCCCTTGATTCCCTTGCCTAACAAGAATCTATCTACCCCCGCCTTAAAAACATTCAGTGATCCCGCCTCCACTGCCTTGGCTGTAAAGCCCTTTAGGACATCCTATGGTCATGAAAGATGCTACATACCCACAAGTCTTTCTTGTTTATTGGTCACCCAATATGCCTATACTCACGGCGGACTGCCTGCCCACACCGATTGGAAATCATGCAGACTCTTTACTGTCCCATTGGAAGATCTCAATCATACAATCTTTTGCTCAATGCCGAATATTTTTATAACTTATCATCAAAAGTAATATCTATTTTGTAAAGGCACCTGGCTTCTTTTTTCCCCTGGGTTGTCCTGGCAATTGTGTTTTTTTTTTAAATTCCTGGAGCCTCCAGGACAATCCTGGAGAGTTGGCAACCCAAGTGTGGCTGTAAATCACGCTGGCCTGGGGATTGTCTCAGGAGGGGCTGGATGTGCTCACTCATGCGAGCACAACACCCAGGCCAATACTCCATGCATCATTAGCCAGGGACTGTAGGCTTCTCTATCTGTTTCAGAGACGGACAAATGGTTATAGCACTCTACAACAGGCTAGGCTGGCCAGGGATCTCTCCCTCTGTTACAACCTGCCATGGGCGTGTTTGAAGGATTAGCGGCTTGATTACCAATCTGGCCGTGTCACAAATGCCATTTCTATAACCAACATGTCCTGGATGGGGCTTGAACCTGGACCCTGAGAGTTCAGAGGCAGGGTTCCCGCCCACTGCTCCCCCAGAACACCAGGCCATAACCCACTCATCAGGAACATTAAATGCTATTAGCAGGGTCTATGCACGCTCTTCCCAATTCATCATCAGATCGAAAGAAGGAATGTGAGCTTATGCTTTAGTTCCAGTCACTAACAGCATCCAGCTCCCTCTTAGTGGCAGCAGGAGCCCAATGGTAGAGTAGGGGCTGTGCAAATACACTGGACGGAATCATCCGTGCCCGCTGGCATCGGGCATGCTGGGCAGCGAGAGCGGGCAACATGGCGAGAAGGCCAAAATCACGACGTCGTGAAAGCAGTTTGTGATCGTCCGCTCAGCCCGCCGAAGGCAGGGCATGTGTTCCCCACCATCGGACGTTGGGAACTTCATTGTGATACGTATGCACATCAATATAAGGCCAGCCCGCCGGAATCATCGCCCCTCCACCCACCACCACCCACCCCTCTGCCCCCAGCCCCCGGCTGGATCACCTGCCCACGTCGGCATGATTGCACCCCCGTGCAGAACACCTCGTGACCAGTGCCGGCGAAAGCAAGGAGAGATAATTAGTGCATGGCAGTGATCTGTGAAACAGGACACATCACTCACAGCCTGGTTGTCTGATGGATGTTGCACTGCTGGATCCTCACTTGGTAGAGCAGCGCCGACCTCACCATCAGCACAGGACCGGTCCCGTCATTAAACCGGGGTGTGGGGGAGGGGTGCTGCCGTCTTTTCTCCTTTGCTGGCCATGTCTCCTGGGCTGCGGTGGTGAGCTTGTGGTGATGAGCGGTGTGCTGGTGGCTGCCTGTTAAACACGGTGGCCGGTGTGATGGGGCAGCAGGGTGGGAGGGCAAATGAGAGCCCGCCTGCCATGGAAATGGCATGTTTCGCGGGAACGCATAAATAATGAGGCGGGTTTGGGACAATACGGTGTGAAAACCCGCCACCAGAGCCAGTGGGTAACACATCGTTTTACTCGTCCACTACCGCACTTAGTGCAAACCTGGGGAAATTCCGCTCATTGTCTCTCTGCGGGATTTCCCATGCTTCTCTTTAGTCTCGGCTGAGCAGCTACAACTGTGCATCCCTCCTCTGGGCTCCTCTTTTGTTTCCATTCTTAGCTCATTATCACCTTATAGAAACTCAGAAAACTTCCGGCATAGGAGGTGACCATTCACCCCTTGCTCAACAATAAAGGACCAATTTGGCCTAATGCCAATTCTCTACCTTGTGGCTTGGGGCACTTCAGGTGTATATCCAAGTATATTTTAAACCTGACTCCATTTCAGACAGCAGGATCCAGACCCACCAGCATTTCCCTCGAATTCGTCTACCAATTAGTCAAAACCTCTGCCCTGTGGTTATTGACCTTCCTGCTCGCAGAAGTCAGTCGTTTGTCCAGTCACTTTGTCCAGGCTGCCCGTAATTTTGTGCCCCTCAACTAAATCTCCCCTCAGCCTCCCTTCTGTCTTGTACCTTTATCATTCTTATATTTTAATCCTGCCTTCCCCCGCCTATCATTGGTGTTGCTATCCTTTTTTATTTCTTTCCTGTTCTCTTTTCCCAAGCTCCATATAAGGCTTCTGAACATCTGATAACCCTGAAACATTACCTCACCTCTGTTCCTCTCTCCACAGATGCTGCCTGACCTGCTGAGTCCTTCCAGAATGTTCTGCTTCTAGGACTAAAGCTGGAGAGAAAAATGGCAGTATTCAGCGGCCGGCATCAAATGGCTTCACACGGGTCACAGCTGGTTCCACATTCGGTTCCACTCAATATGGCACATTCATAGCCTTTGCCTCCTACGGGGATTTACATGATTATTACATTTAACTTATTATACTCCTCAGCTTTGCAGATGTGAAGGGGTTCCTAATTCTTGAAACAGCTTTGTGACTGTAAATGAGAGTTTCATTCTTGGCTTAAATGAAAGCTTTGGTGCTAACTGTCATCCCAACCTGCAGCCTTGACACTGTGTGAGCGGTGACATGTTAGTGCACACACCAATTGAGCATTGGTTAACAATTGGTGCAATCATTAGATCTAATGTTGACACTGCAGTCTTCCTGGTGCAGGTGCCCTTTTAAGTTTTGTGTGCATTGCTTGTGTGGTGCACTGGTTAACATATTTAAATTACTGCACATTCCGAATATAATTGCTGACCTTTTCAAAATAAAACAGGTTGATGGTTGTGCTTAGATAGCACAGATTGGAAACCAGCGAGCGTGGGACACAGAGGAAATTAAACCCTGACGTGTTTCATGGTACCAAGTTAAATAGAATCAAATTAGTTAAATGGAGAATTGAAAATCAGTGATTAAAGGGGTTGATGGAAAGGAACTACTCCCTGGGTTGTCCTGGCGATAGCTCTTTCATTCCTAAAGACTCGAGAACAATTCTGGCTGGGGCAGGAGTCCAGGGGGCACAATCTTAAAATTACAGCAGCAAAGTTGTCAGGAAGCACTTCTTCACACAAAGGGTAGTGGAAATCTGGAACTCCGTCCCTCCACAAAACTGCTGAAGGTGAAGGTGAAATGAAATTTCAAAACGCAGATCAATAGGTTTGTGTTTGGCAAAGGTATTATGGGTTACAGAAGCAAGGCAGCTAAATAAAGTTGAGATACAGATCAGCCAAGATCTAACTAAATAGTGGTACAGGCATCTTCAGCTGCTTTGTCAATGACCTTCCTTCCATCATAAGGTCAATGGTAGTGGGAGTGTTCGCTGATGATTGCACAATGTTCAGCACCATTCGCGACTCCTCAGATACTGAAGCAGTCCGTGTCCAAATGCAGCAAGACCTGGACAATATCCAGGCTTGGGCTGACAAGTGGCAAGTAACATTCATGCCACACAAGTGCCAGACAATGACCATCTCCAACAAGTGAGAATCCAACCATTCCCCTTGACATTCAACATTCAATGGCACTACCATTGCTGAATCCCTGACCAACAACATCCTGAGGTTTACCATTGACCAGAAACTGAACTGGACATGCCATGTAAATACTGTGGCTGCAAGAGCAGGTCAGAAGTCAGGAATTCTGCAGAGAGTAACTCACCTCCTGATTCCCCAAACCATCATCTGCAAGACTCAAGTCAGGAGTGTGATGAAATACTCTCCACTTGGCTGGATGAGTGCAGCTCCTACAACACTCAAGCAGCAGACACCATCCAGGAGGGTTCCAAAGACACACAACCCTCGGAGTGAAAAAATTTTGCCTCATCTCTTTTAAATGGGCGACCCCTTATTTTTAAACAGTGGCCCCTCGTTCTAGATTCTTCCACAAGAGGAAACATCCTCTCCACTTCTACCCTGTCAAGACCCCTCAGGATCTTACACGTTTCAATCAAGTTGCCTCTTACTCTCCTAAATTCCTGCGTATACAAGCCTAGTCAGTCCAACCTTTCCTCATAAGACAACCCGCCCATTCCAGGTGTTAGTCTGGTAGACCTTCTCTGAACTGCTTCCAACACATTTACATCCAGACCAAGGGTGAAGTGACTACACTTCAAACATGCCAGATTGGCTGTGAATGGTTTTAATGTCCAGAAGCCAAGGAATCCAGTAAACAAATAGACATTCTTTCTTTTATAAAACTTTGGCATTTCCCCTAAACAAATAGTGAACGTGCATTAAATGCCAGCCATTTTATATAAATAAATATATAAATAAAAAAGCGCTTATAGCTCACTTACTGAGAATGTTTGACACTAATCAATGTTTCAAGAATACATCATGCATTCTTGTACCTAGTTTCAGAATTGAACTACAAATCAGATAACTTTTGATTAAAATCCCTGCTGATGTCACCCCTCAGGCTACTTTTCTCATCTATTTGACCTTTTTAGTGTTTCCTGAGGTCAGGGTAAGCTATCTGGAGATTGAAGGAAATTGCTCGCAAGCCTCCAAAAATATTAATTAGAGTCATAAGTTCCAGAAAGTGCATCATTACTCTGCATAAGTTGCCCTCAGTGAATCTTTAATGAGTTAAGTGGCTAATGCTTGCATAACCTATTGAAGATTGGTGCTGAATAAAATGGAAACAGTGGTTAAGGTCAAAGGTGACTGTGACAAAGAAGGAGGAATCTTGTCCTTTATATATGTACAGACTGTCATGAAGCTATTAATGTATACAATATTTGGGAAAGTAGTTTTCTTTTAAAATAGAGGTTTAGTCTGTGGGTGTGTCTTAATTGGATTAAAGACAACTAGTCTGGGTGCTTTGATGTGTACTAGTATTGAAATGTAGGAGAGATCACATGCATTTGCATTTTTCGAATAGAGCATTCAAGAAGTGGGGTGATAACATGACACCTTGCTAACAGCTACCAGGCAATATGTTTATATTACTAATACAATTGGTTCAGTGAATGGGGTTTCATTATTGAAATGTAAAGTTCAAAGAGACTGGTGAGACAATGAGAATTTGAATTCAAGCAGTGGTGGTAGGTATAACTTCAGCAGTTTTCGGGTGTGCAGAGCAGAGGTAATGTGAGATCAAAAGGCAGCTGCAAGCCTCCAACTGGCTCCACAGTGAAAGAACCTCATTTTTAATTCGTAAAGTGAAAATGCTTTGCCTGGTGTCTGGTTAAGTCTATGGGTTGCTGTTGCCTTAATGGAGATTAGTTTGGGAATTTGTTAAAAGTTATGCCACTAGTAATTTGTAGCCATGTGTATATATATTTTTACACTATGTAAATTAACAAAATGTCTCAATTAGTTCAATGTAAAACCTCAAGAACTGGTGGTCTGATTCCTGAATTTAGAGTCGCATCTCAAACATAACACTTAAAATTATAGGTTATGACAGTTGTTTAAAGTTTCCATCTGTGAATTTTAAGTAACTCCACTTTACCAACTGCATTGGTCATAACAAGATTGGAACCTGAACAAACACACCACTATTCCTCCTGGCACAGTTATCAAATTCTATCAAATAAATATACTGCCATAATGTGTTAAAGACGGCCATAATTTGTTGTGTCTTTACACTCTTTCTTCGGAGAATGGTGTGAAGTAATGGAAGGATTTGCAAGCTTATTAAGGGTCTGATCAGTCATTAACACTCCTTCCATGCCCGTAACCAACTTAATAGATCTTGGAAGGATTTTATAGGATGGGGGTGGGGGGGATGGTGCCCACAAGTAGGTAAGAGATGGTCTTCACTGGCAAAGTCACTCAACACTGGAGGGCAGAAATTAGAGGTAGTACAAATATCAGACCAGGAGTTAGCTGGTCAGAGATACAAGTTTTGGTACCCCTGCTGACGAGGACAGAGATGCTGACTGCGGCAGTCCAGAAAGAAAGTATTCCATGTGCACTAGCAGCAGCTCAAAGCCTGCTGAAGAGCTGGAACCCTGCACCAGAGAATATGCAGGAGCCTGCTCCCAGCTGTTCCCATGTAATGATCAACAGGCTAAAGTCTATCACGGAGTTTGTGGATTTCTCCAATGGACACAGTAAATGGGCCTTCTGACCAAGAGGGTGTGGCACTCCCTCATCCTTTTAAATTTGTTCTTGGGATGCGAGCGTTGCTTCATTGTCCATCCCTAAGTGCACTTGAGAAAGCGGTGGTGAGCCATCTACCACTGAGTGGCTTGCTAAGCCATTTCGGAGGGCAGTTCAGAGTCAGTGCTGTGGGTCTAGAATCATACATAGGCCAGACCGGCCAAGAACAGCAGACTTCCTACACTGAAGGACATTAATGAATGGGTTTTTACAGCAATCCAGTATTTTCATGATCATTATTACTGAGACTAGCTTTTTAGTTCAGGTTGTTTAAATATTTGAATTTAAATTTCCCCTGCTGACGTGGTGAGGATTTGAACTTGTGCATTCAGAGTATTCGTCCGGGTCCCTGGACATTCAGTAACATTATCATTACACTGCAGCCCCCATACCGGTGTTACTCAGGCTCTGGGCTTCAACATTTCCAGGACCTTCAGAAAGCTGCGGATAAGCATCGAATCCAATCTTCTCATAGATCCATACAGTCTGCTCTCTCACAGATCAGTGGGAACACTAAGCCGTAGCACCTTGGGAGTGCCAATGGTATAATGGGTGGAGCGTGTGTTTTCCTCAGGCTTGTGCCCTCTGCCATCCCCTCTATTGCCCACAATGATGCCAAGAGGCTGGGCTAGGCCCAAAATCCCTGGCAGTAGCTAAGTTTGGCCTTCTCAGGAGCCTGGAAGACACCAACAATGACCATCTCAGAAGCTCACATCCAAGGACCAACAGCCTTCCACCCTGGAGTAAAACTTCATATCAATGGCAGATAAAGAGGGAAACAGCAGCAGAATTGCACTCGAACACAACCTGTAGCCTCATGGCCCAGCATATCCCCCACTCTATCATTGCATTAAGCCAGAGGATCAATCCTGATTCAATGAAGAGTGCAGGAGGGCATGCCAGAAGCAGTACCAGGCATACCTAAAAATGAGGTGTCAACCTGGTGAAGCTAAAACACAGGACTACTTGTGTGCCGAACAACATAAGCAGCAAGTGATAGACAGAGCTAAGCGATCCTAAAAGCAACGGATCAGGCTTGTGAATAATGGTGGACAATTAAGCAACTCATTGGAGTTGGAGTTGGAGGAGGAGGTTCCACAAATTTCCTAATCCTCAATGATTGGAGAGCATCAGTGCAAAGGATAACACCAAAGAATTTGCGACAGCCTTCAGCTAGAAGTGCTGAGTGGATGATCCATCTCGGCCTCCTCCAGAGGTCCCCAGCATCACAGATGCCAGTCTTCAGCCAATTCAATCCTCTCTACGTGATATCAATGAACGGCTAAAGGCACTGGATACTACAAAGGCCATGGGCCCTGACAATATTCCGCCAATAGTACTGAAGGCTTGTGCAGTACCTGCCGCACCCCTATCCTGTTCCAGTGCAGCTACAACACTATCATTTACCCGGCAATGTGGAAAATTGCCTAGGTATGTCCAGTCCACAAAAAAAAGCAGAACGAATCCAACCCAGCCAATTACTGCCTCATCAGTCTACTCTCCATCATCACTAAAGTGTTGGAAGGGGTCATTAACAGTGCTATCAAACAACACTTCCTTAGCAATAACCTGCTCTCTGATGTACAGTTTGTGTTCTGCTAGGGTCACTCAGCTGCTGACCTCATTACACATTTGGTCCAAACATGGACAAAAGAGCTGAACCCCAGAGGTGAGGTGAGAGTGACTGCCCTTGACATCAAGGCCGCATTTGACCGAGTGTGGCATCAAGGAGCCCTAGCAAAACTGGAGTCAATGGGAATCGGCCGGCGGGGGGAAAACTCTCCACTGGTTGCAGTCATAACTAGCACAAAAGAACATGGCTGTGCTGTTGGAGGTCAGTCATCTCAGCTCCAGGACATCACTGCAGGAGTTCATCAGGCTAGTGTCCTAGGTTCAACCATCTTCAGCTGCTTCATCAATGACCTTCCTTCCATCATAAGGTCAGAAGTGGGGATGTTCACTGATGATTGCACAATGTTCAGCACCATTCGCGACTCCTCAGATACTGAAGCAGTCCATGTCCAAATGCAGCAAGACCTGGACAATATCCAGGCTTGGCTGAAAAGTGGCAAGTAACATTCACGCAACACAAATGCCAGGCAATGGCCATCTTCAACTGGAGAAAATCTATCCGTCTCCCCTTAACATTCAGTGGCATTACTATCACTGAATCCCCTGCTATCAACATCCTGGGGGTTACCGCTGACCAGAAACTGAACTGGACTAGCCATATAAATATTGTGGCTACTAGAGCAGGTCAGAAGCTAAAAATCCCGTGGCAAGTAACTCACCTCCTGACCCTTCAAAGCCTGTCCACCATCTACAAGGCATAAGTTAGGAGTGTGACAGAATACTTTCTACTTGCCTGGATGAGTGCAGCTCCAACAACACTCAAGAAGCTTGACACAATCCAGGACAAAGCAACCCACTTGATTGGCATCCCATCCACAAACATTCAGTCCCTCTACCACCAATGCACAGTGGCAACAGTGTGTATCATCTGCAAAACGCACTTCAAGAACTCACCAAGGCTCCTTAAACAGCACCTTCAAAAACCACAACCGCCACCATTTAGAAGGACAAGGGCAACAGACACATGGAAACACCACCCCCTGGAAGTTCCCCTCCAAGTCATTCAGCATCCTGACTTGGAACTCTATCGCCATTCCTTCACTGTCACTGGGTCAAAATCCTGAAACTCTCTCCCTAACAGCACTGGGGGTGTACCTACACCACAGGGACTGCGGCGGTTCAAGAAGGCAGCTCACCACTGCCTTCTCCAGGGCAATTATGGGTGGGCAATAAATGCTGGCCTAGCCATTGATGCCCACATCCCATGAATGAATTTTTTGAAAATAATCTTACCAAAAACAATAGAAAGAACAGGAGACAGTGTGTAGAGTTTGTGTAGAGTTTGAAGCAGCACAAGGAAGAGGCAGGTTGGCTACTTTAGTATTTCCCACTGCTGAGCACACCGACATTGTTTCTCTGTGGGGGTGTTTCATTGTGAATTGACTTTGAAGAGAAAAACAGAGGTATATTTGCAATATTAAGCACAGAATGTTGAATAAATAAAAAAGTAATATGTAAAGAGAAATGTTTTTTGAAAAATGGGGGAGGCGATTGCTTGGTGTGTGGTCTCACATGGACATGAAATTATTATGTGGAATCCTGGTAAATGGACAGTGTGTTCATCCCTCTTACTGTTCCAGCAGCGGAGTTAGCTCCTTCGAAACGTATTGGTCATTTGTCTCAGTAAAGGCAATAATAGCCACACATCAAAAGTGGTCATTTGGTGGTTGAGTATTGCTGAAAAAGGAGGTTTTTTTTTGTCAAAGCTTTTTATCTTACACTTATCGGGGCAATTCGCCATCAACTGTTGCAATCTCCATGGCAACACCTCTACCAATCAAAGTCCACTTGCCAACCAATCAGCACTCTCTTCTCATACAGTATAAATTGTTGTTCCCTTTCCCTTTGGTATTCTTGTGAATTGTCCTGATGAGTGCAAGACGAAAAGCTTCGACCAAAAAAAAAATGTTTCTTTTATTCAGCAATACTTCAAAAGTGGCCGGTTTATGATTCTTCCTCAGAGGTCCGGCAAAGTGAAGCCTTTCTTGTTGAAGAAGTGTTAAAAAAAAAACTTGCGGGGAAGTTCTAGCCTTGTACTTGAGGCAGGCGGAGAATAAATTGCAGTTGACGGTGTGAACGCAGTGGCTTTGGGGCTGATGCTGCCGCTGGAGCTGACAGGAAAGGTGATGCTGTCGCACGGGCTGTCAAGTATGACAGGAACCATCTCGTACCACAACTCAGAGATGATCAAGCTTTGACTGAGCCACAGAGCTGGATCAGTTTTAAATATTGTCCAGAAAGAAGCGGAGAAGAACAAAAATCTGGCAGCATCTACTGCCCTAGAAAGAATCTAATCATCTCTGGAGCTGGCTCCTTCCTAACATTTTGACATAACAGATGTCATTTCAATCGCGGCAGTGGGTGGATGATGAAGTGACCTAGTTTCAAGCAGGAGTCGATAACTGTCCTTGAAGACCAGAGTTGTGTTGTGATCTTACTGTCAAGAATATGCCTCACGGACTGTTCCTTCCTATCCTTGGATAAAATAAATGAAAACAACACATTGCTGTCTGTATTTTAAAACGTGGAAGGTCAAATCTTGCTTGAGAAATAATGTTGTGTTAATCACGCACGCCATTGTAAATGTGCAAATCAGTCAGCGAGTTCAAGGGATTAGAGATTTGGCACGCGTTGGCAATCTGTAGAACTTTGTTGACTTATGCTTATTGCCCTTAATCCTCTCTGTTATTGTTAAGAACTTGCACGTTAATTCCCCATTAACATGTTGCAGGAAGTTAAGGCTCATAACTAACAGTATGAATACATTTCGATTTACACTTATTTCCTCAGGTCTCATGTGAGACAATGGGCAGCAAGGCTCTGCCACTGGCCCCGGTCCATCGCAATCCCTTTCACTCCAGGTGGTGCCACTCTGGATGCAAAATACCAGTCATCTCTCCATCAGGATGTACCGCGGGTGCCTCTGAACAGCCCTCTCTTGCACTTTCCCATTGGTTGGTGGTGGAGTAGTGGTATTGTCACTGGGCTAGTATTCCAGAGACCCAGGGTAATGCTCTGGGGACCTGGGTTCGAATCCCACCATGGCAGGTGGTGAAATTTGAATTCAATTTTAAAAATCTGGAATTAAAAGTCTAATGATGACCATGAAACCATTGTCAGTTGTTGTAAAAACCCGCCCGGTTCACTAATGTCCCTTAGGGAAGGAAATCTGCTGTCCTTACCTGGTCTGGTCTACATATGACTCCAGGCCCACAGCAACGTGGGTAACTCTTAAATGCGTCCCCCGCAAACCATTCAGTTCTCAAGGGCAATTAGGGATGGGCAATAAATGCTGGCCTAGCCAGTGACACCCCCGACCCATGAACGAATAAAAAAAATACTGTCTCTCCATGTGATTCCCAGGATCTAATGTAGGCAGTATTGTTAAAAGATGTCCAACTCACATGATACCTTTGCTGTTCTCTTCTATGACTCGATGTCATGGATTGCGGTTGGTACTACTATGGACATGTAAAGTAACAGCTTCATGGCCGTGTGGATGGTATTGGATGCCTACAGTGTGTGAAGTTACTGGAAGACCAATGCTGCTTTGCTGATTCCTGTGTGGACATCGATCTGTACATCACGCCTGCTCCCCCAGCCCCCCACCAGAGATCTAGAGGAAGTTGTCCATATCCTCAATGTTCTATTGTCTGATGTTGATGGGAAGGGATCTTGTTGCCATCTAGTTATCATTGCCTTAATGATGTTACAATTATTAATGCTGTGCCAATCAATCAATCAATCTATCTCACTGGCCCAGAAGGGGAACAATTGAAATGATTGTGCCTTGTTCCTGTACCATCGCAACCATGTAAAAGGCATTTCTTTAAGTGGTCCATGAGGGTGTGTGCGTGTGTGTGTGCATGTGTATGTGCATGTGTATCTGTGTGCGTGTGTGTCTGTGTGTATGTGTATGCGTGTGTGTGTTTGCATGTGTGTGTGTGTGTATGCGTGCATGTGTGTGTGTAGTTCTCTTTTAATTTATGAGTGATTCAATTTAAAAATAACCCACCAGACAAGCTTTAGTCTTAAACAAGGTAAAAGTTAATTTATTGCAAATACCACTGCTGAAAGCTGCTTCGGTAAAAATTATATTAAGTTATTAACTAAAATACAGATACAAAGACTAAAATGCATATAAAGTAAGAAAGGTGCTTAAAGGTGAGTTCTCAAATCAGTCTCTGTGAGATATTTTCTGGGCCCATTGCTTGAATTCCTTTATTTCTGAAGTGAAGGAGTTGAAACTTGAGGTTTGGTTAGCAGCTGCAATGGCTTCTGCAGTCAACCAGTCAGCGTTTGCCTTTTTCAGATGGACTCAGCATTTCATTAGGTTTTTGGGAGAGAGGGAAGGTTTCCCACTCCTCACTAATTTCTGCAGTTACAACACATGCAGATTTCCTGGATTTTTTCAGCAGAAACAGCAGTTGATTTCTTAAAAAAAATCCTTCCTCTTCGTCCTCTCTTGGCCAAGAACCCTGTCTGAAGCTGTTTCTCAAAATTCTTCCTGGGGTCCTGCATACAAAATTGCTGTTTGCAGCCTGTCTTTATACAGCTCCAAAATTTAAAAATGGCTGGTATCCCAAACTGCCGGATCATGCTCCCATATTAGCCATTGGGTTAGCCTGGGACATAGTCCAATCCATTGACTTTTAAACCGAGGTAATTAACCATTCAGATGTCTCAGCCATTGACCTGAATGGTTCCCATCCTTCCATGTGTGAGGAGATAGGAAAGACCCATCCACAGCTCTAGGGAAAGCCATTGTGTGTTTGAGGACTCAGTGAATTTCGGAAGTCTTTACATGTCTGTGTTTGTCTGCTTGTAATCCAATCAGAGCCTTCTGGAAGCTTGACAACATTGCAGTCGAAAGCAATGGTCAGGTGACTTTTGGCAGCCATCTTCAATGCTTCTTGTGTCCATTTAAAAAAGGAAGATTACCTTTTTGTTTTACAAAATCTATAATATCATAACTACACGTTTGTGACAATCAGGCTCAGACAATCAGCAAATGTCAAATTTTCATTTTTTATTTTACTTTTCCTTTTTGTCTCTTCTTTTCACGCTCTTTAATTCAAGTGCTCTTCCCCTCTCTTTTTTCTCTTTCTCTACCTGATTTCATTCTAATTTGCCCTATTTCCTTCTCCGATGTTTTCCCGCTCCTTTCTCAATCTTTAAATCTCATTGCTTAAGGAGATAGACTGTTGGTCCCATTGGTCACTGAGGTTCCAGAAGCCCTGTTGCCTTCACCATGTCATTGTCAATTCACACTCCCAGAAAGTTAGGCATAAGTTATATTCGAGCTAAAGCAAATGGAAGAGGTCTGATGCAGCTTACCGCAAGATGCCGCACTCCAAAAAGATTTGGCCCAGAATGTTTTGCCTTTTGACAAGCACTAAGCAATCTGAGCTGTAAAGCCAGTATAAGTGCCAGGCACAGTGTGAATTCAATGGCTTTCCATACGAGTGGGATTAGTTTATTGGGATTATCTTGGCAAGGAGCACTGCCTAGGGCCGAGCCTCCTGGGAACCTAGTAGTACGAACAGGTATGGAGACGGCAGTCAATTTCACTCTTTAGATTTAAATACAATTAATCAGCAGAAACTCAAGGTCATCGTGGATCAGCCCGATTTCTCTGGTGAATTCTCCAACCTATGCTTTGGCCAAGGTTCAGCTCGTCAAAGTAACCCTGGTGAAACTCATATTCTCTGGAATTTAAAAGAATGAGAAGTGATCCCACAGAAATGCAGACAATTCTTACAACAAAGATGGATCATTTAGGACTGAGATGCGGTGATCACTCAGAGGGTTGTGAATCTTGGGAGTTTTCTATCCCAGAGAGCTGTGAATGTTCAGTCATTGCATATATTCAAGGCTGAGATCAATAGAGTCCCAAGGGAATTAAGGGATATGGGGATAATGGGGGAAAGTGGAGTTGATTCAGATTAGCCATGACCCTATTGAATGGTGAAGCTGAAACTGGGGGGACAATATGGCCTTGCTCCTATTTCTAATGTTCTTAGATGGGGGAAGAACATTTAAAACAATATGGTTGGCAG
This sequence comes from Cetorhinus maximus, assembly GCF_964194155.1. Classification (NCBI taxonomy): domain Eukaryota; kingdom Metazoa; phylum Chordata; class Chondrichthyes; order Lamniformes; family Cetorhinidae; genus Cetorhinus; species Cetorhinus maximus. The sequence continues at coordinate 12,443,274 of NC_135908.1, read as the reverse complement.
TGGACATGTTAGCAGATGAGTAATCTCGAACCTAGACTAATAATCTAAAAATCTCTTAACAAGACAGTCAGCTGTATCAAGAACCACTCCTAAAGAAAAGCACACAGATTGCAGTCCCATCCCTCACAGATTGTCTTGGATTCTCTGGGAATTCAAATTAATCTAAGAGTTCCTGCAGGTAACCCAGGAGAAAGCATTAAAAACGTGTATGTTGTTTATTTATTTTTTTGTGCTACACGCTCACTTATTATTTCTGGGAAGGAAGGCTATCTTATTGGGTGAAGCAGTGGGAGGCGGGAGATCAGGTGAGAAAATCTCCAGGAAAATGTTCAACCAGAGTTGGCAATCCTGGAAGTGCTTCCAGATGGTGGCCAACCACTAGTTCCTCAGGGCAATTAAGGATGGGCAGCAACTGCCAACCTTGTCAACGATGCCCACATTTCATCATGGGTTATATAACAATACTGAAACCTCTCCAGCACTCTTCAATGTACCCTCAAATAATTGGAAGCTGGGTAAACATGTGAGCAAGAAAGGAATAGAAGGGTATGCTGATAGGGTTAGATGAATTAGGGTAGGAAGAGCTCATGGTAGAGCATAAACACTGGCAGAGTAAAAATTCATAGAATTTACAGCACAGAAACAGACCATTCAGCCCAACCGGTCTGTGCTGGTATTTATGCACTAAACAAGCCTCCTCCCACTCTCCTTCCTCTAATTGTAGCAACATAGTCTTCTATTCCTTTCTCCGTCTTGTGTTTACCTAGCTTTCCCTTAAATGTATCTATGCTACTTGTCTCTACTACTCTTTGTGGTAGCGACTTGCACTTTCTGACCCTCTTTAGGAAAGGAGATTTCTCCTGAATTCCTTATTGGATTTATTAGTGACTATCTTATGTTTACGCACCCCCAGGTTTTGGACTCCCACAAGTGGAAACACCTTTTCTATGTCTCGCCCTATCCCAACCACTACGTAATTTTAAAGGCTTCTAAAATTAAGATGCCTCATAGAACTTTGAAGTGGCTGGAGCAGAGAAAGTGAACGTGCGCTGAGACATAAAGAATTGGCACCCCTCGCACTAAAAACAGATGATCTATTACAATGAGCAGAAGTATTGCTAGCTCTATGAGTCTCTCCCCTGGAGACTTCAGATGTTCTGGTGAAAAATTAGGCAATTACAATTTGATAATGAAAGTAATTATCAAGCATAATAATGTAAAATTACCAACACGATGCAAGTTTTCAAAGATCAAGGCAGATCTGAATTTGAAACACAGTAATTAAATCTAGCAGTTCTCAATGCACGGAAAGCGTTTTCTGGATCATTAGTATAGAATAATGAAAGTATTTACCAGAGTACGTTACATAATAGGATAGCTGTTTGTAATTTTTGTGAAAAATTGCTCTCTCTGTATTCAGGGGAAACAATCAAACTTGAACATTAATTAAGTAACACCGTGATCCTAATTAATACTGTTGATACTTTGCAACAATACAAACCCCGGGGTTTATTTTTTGACTCTCCCTAAGTGGTTGGTGTCTGTAACTTGGCATCAGTCCTTATAGAGGCTGGAATGGTACAAAGAAACAGGGAAATGCAGGTCGTTCATAGCTCAACAAGAATCTAGTAATGAGGGATATCATCCAGTCACACACTAAAGATTACACTTTGAAAAGGTTCCACATTTGAGTGCCTTTCTCTGTTGATCTCTCCAAGGCTATAACTGGCTTGGACACTGTTGAAAACAAAAACAGAATTACCTGGAAAAACTCAGCAGGTCTGGCAGCATCGGCGGAGAAAAAAAAGGTAGATGTTTCAAGTCCTCATGACCCTTCATCAGAACACAGTTCTGTTGAAAGGTCATGAGGACTCGAAACGTCAACTTTTTTCTTCTCCGCCGATGCTGCCAGACCTGCTGAGTTTTTCCAGGTAATTCTGTTTTTGTTTTGGATTTCCAGCATCCGCAGTTTTTTGTTTTTATTTTGGACACTGTTGAGTCAGGTTGGAGGTGATGGGGAAATTTCAGGACTAATGTTTTCTACTCCTGATTATAATGCCATGATTAAGCAACAGCTTAATGTATGAAAAAAGGCTGGGCTGCCATGAAACTAACATTTTTTTTTCATTGTATTATCGTTGTTTATTGTAAAGTAGGTTTATGGGGGTAAATATATTGTGATTTAATTACATTTTGTAGTCAAGTAGACTGCAAGTTTGAAATCATCAAAAGAAGCTAGGTGCTTGACATGCTGATGAGTAAACATGGATGCTGGGTGTGAAGGGAATGAAGAGAGTGTGCCGGTGATAAATGAAGGGATATTTGGATTTCAAAGGGATCTTAGTCTGTTTACAACCAGCCAGATAAGCAAGGCTAAGGAATGTGTTTATTTTTTTCCCAAAGGCTCCTGACAATATATAGCGGCGACATGAAAGTTTTTGTATGATGAGGAAGATACGGTTTCAAAGACTTATGGAACCTTGGATATATGGAAAAAGAGAGAAACATATAAAGGAGAATGAAAGGCTGTGTGTCAGAAGTCCATGTAAGATCTAACACGAGTATGTGAAACAGCCTTAATGAAGCTGCCAGCATTTGTGCAAAAGTCTGCTATATAACAAAACTGAAATTGGGGAAAAGCCATTTGGAATTATACTCTGGAGGGTATTGTATTAATTTGCTGAGTTTGTTTTAAATCTAAAATCTAGTTTGGACTGTTGCCTTAAAGGAGGTAGAACTGAAATTCAGGCTAATTGGGAATTTTAGGAGTTATTATAGTAATACGTAATTTGTAGTCTTATGTATGTACTTGAAATCTTATATATCTTGTTAATAAATATTTCACTTAATTTTTAAAATCTCTGAAGGTCTTGGTGGACTTATTCCTTCTGAATTCAGTGCAAACATCTCATAATAAATACAAATTGCAAAATCATTGTGATAGCGCGGCCAAGTTTCCCTTGTGGATTTGGTTCACCTGGCACGCATCATCTGCCACATCATAACATGGGCGTACTTGAAGGCTGCCAGTGTTCATGGAACCACAAGGTACAGATCTTCAGGAGAGGGGGAGAAAAATGCCAGTTGGCCTCCTAAACTTGCCTTTAACAATTCTCTTAATGAGCCTATTTGCTGGCCCATCCCATGGGAGCAGCTGGCCTTTCTGGTCCCGAACTCATCACTACCAAAATGGTGGGTGTTATATTGTTATAATATTCCAAAATGATTTTTGAATGATATTCTCTTGCGGAAGTGTTGTATATTTTATATCCCAGAGCTAAGCGGAAATGTGTGAAACAGATTTTATTCACAGCGCTTTAAAATGCCTACTCCTTCCTTACAACCCTGGCTTCCAACTCTTTCTACATCTTTGTTTGCTATCCTCTGAGTCCACACCCAGGCTTAACCAATCAAGTACAGTGAACATCAATAGTAAACAGACTCACATAATCAAACACAGAACAATTAAATACTGCAATGGGTAGAAATATATATACAGAGTTCCACATCTGCATGGCTTTAGTGTACCAAAACAACAGTGTATCATTCTGCAACACTTGATGAGATCTGACTGAAAATTCAATGAAAAATCCAGTATCTGTGTTTAAAAGTGTGATTATTTTGGATCTCTGGGAATCACAAGATGTAACAGTGAGCATCTGGAATGGTGTCCTTCAACTGAACCACCAGCCAGCACCAGTATTTTCGCTACATTCCCCCATCCCAGCCCCCAACGCCTCTATTCCTGCCTTCAGGGATCCTGAAAATTCAGCCCCATAGACCCCAGCCAGGATGGAGATGATTGAGTAATTTTCCCTGTCAATCACACTTAGAGGCGGCATGGATACGAGTAACTGGGATTGAATTTCAATCACATCATTTGTATTAACAATATTTTTTTGTTTATTCATTGCTTGTCCAGCATTTATTGCCCATCCCTAATTGCTCTTGAGAAGATGGTGTTGAGCTGCCTTCTTGAACTGCTGCAGCCCATGTGGTGTAGGTACATCCACAGTGCTGTTAGGAAGGGAGTTCAATTATTTTGATCCAATGACAGTGAAGGAATGGCGATGTATTTCCAAGTCAGGAAGGTGAGTGAGTTGGAGGGGGTCTTCCAGGTGGTAGTGTTCCCATGTGTCTGCTGCCCTTGTCCTTCTAGATGGTGGTGGTTGTGGGTTTGGAAGGTGCTGTCGAAGGAGCCTTGGTGAATTCCTTCAGTGCACCTTGTAGATGGTACACACTGCTGCTACTGTGTCGATGGTGGAGGGAGTGAATGTTTGTCGATGTGGTGCCAATCAAGCGGGCTGCTTTGACCTGGATGGTGTTGAGCTTCTTGAGTGTTGTTGGAGCTGCATTCATCCAGGCAAGTGGAGAGTATTCCATCACACTCCTGACTTGTGCTTTGTAGGTAGTGGACAGGCTTTGGGGAATCAGGAGGTGAATTACTCATCACAGGATTCCTAGCCTCTGATCTGCTCTAGTAGCCACAGTATTTATATGGCTAGTCCAGTTCAGTTTCTGGTCAATGGTGACCCCCAGGATGTTGATTGTGGGGGATTCAGCAATGGAATGCCATTGAACATCAAGGGGTGATGGTTAGATTCTCTCTAGTTGGAGATGGTCATTGTCTGGCACTTGTGTGGCATAAATGTTACTTGCCACTTGTCAGCCCAAGCCTGGGTATTGTCCAGGTCTTGCTGCACTTGAACATGGGCTGCTTCAGTATCTGAGCCATTGCGAATTGTGCTGAGCATTGTACAGTCATCAGCGAACATTCCCACTTCTGATCTTATGATGGAAGGAAGGTCATTGATGAGGCAGCTGAAGATGATTGAGTCTAGGACACTACCCTGAGGAGCTGTCAGGGTCAGGAGCTGAGTGATCCTGACATCAGGGAATAACCAAGTCAGCTGGACACAGCAAAGGCTATGGGCCTCAATGACATCATGATGCCCGCAGTGAAGACCTGTGTTGGGAGATCTGGCCGTGCAGTTCGCTAAGCTGTCCCAGTACAGCTGCAACACTCATATTTACCTGACAATTTGGAAAATCGCCCAGGTATGTCCTGCCCACAAAAAAGCATGACAAATCCAACCCAGCCAATTTCATTAAACAGCTCCCTCTCCCTTTCAGCGTTCATCTATTCTGCATCAAAGGGGTAACTCTAATGAGCTAACAAGCAGCTTGCAACAACCTTTGTGCTGGCTATTAGACCAAGTGGTGAAGATCAGATATATGTAAAATCTCAATCTTCCATGGCTGAATATAAGCTGAGGAGGCACCACCATTGTATTCTTCACCCCTGTGTTGCCAATTATAGGATTAAGAGACAAATCTCTGATTGCTATTTTCTTCTGACTACTGCATTTATGAAGCACAAAACTTTCAGGCATGTTTTCTATTAATTAGGAATAATGAATGCACTATAGGAGGGGAAACAGTGTAATCGGGCCAAAAGCCTCAGAGGCGTTCTTTCTTCCCTAACAATGTCGCGCAGCATGATTTTTGATGACCCAAATTTCACATTCTGATTCTGAAAAAATCTTACACGTGTTTTCCAATCTAACCCAAAGATTTGTGCTCATTACCTCCGAACAACAAATTGTGATTGCAATGACGCCCCTCACTTCGTGGTTTCCTTGCATCTTTGAGTAAGTTTATATCCGGGAGATTTCAATAGGAGTAGAAAATGAATTATAGAATCAGATGGAGGCCATTCAACCCATTGCACCTGTGCCGGCTCTTTGAAAGGGTTATCCAATTAGTCTCACTCCTCTGTGCTTTCCTGTAAATGATTTTGTTTTCCTTTGAAAGTTTCAATTCAATCTACTTTCATCATCCTTTGCAACAAATAATGACTTTTTTTATTGTTAATAATTAAGGGCTGTAACGTGATACGAAAGGGGTTGATCGGGTAGTCATAGACAAAGTGTTTTCCTAGAGGTTATAAATATGAGAGTCACTAATAAATCGAAGAGGAACTTCAGGATAATCCAGTAAGTGGTGAGAATTTGGAAGTTGTTACTGTTGTGAGATGATCCTTCTATCTTGGACTCTGAGCGTGGTACTTGGCTAATAGACAGACTGTAGGAATACTCTGGTATTTGCTTAACACTTGCTTATTTGTAATACAGCTAAACAGGGGTCTGTTAGCTTAGATTGCTAGAGTGTGATGCAGAATGATGCCAACAATGGGAGTTCAATCCCTGTACCAGCTATGGTAGCTCATGGAGGCCTTGCCCCATGTTTATGGAGAGGTGCCCGCAAGCTACAAGTAGCCAAAAATGTCTCTCTGATGGAGAGAGATGCCTGTGTTCCTTTGTGAATATGATTGAGTGCACATCTAAACAGGTTACAGAGTAAGCATGTTGCTCCCAGGCAAGATCCCAACCTCTTTCCCAAGAGTCTAACATATGACTGACTGATGTCAGTGGTTCAACATCTATGTTATACGTTAGCAAATGCCATCTGTTAACCTCTTCTAGTACAGCTACCACAATTAGTTGAGGCAAGTAGTATCTATACAATGCATTCAAGGGAAAGCTAGATAAACATATGAGGGACAAAGGAATAGAAGGATGTGCATGTAGTACTGTCTGAACTGTTTCCGTGCTGTACCCTCAGTGTAACTCCCGTGATGATATTGGGAAAATTAATTTTGAACATCAACTTATATTTACATAGCACCTTTAATGGACTAAAACATCCCAAGGCCCTTCACAGGAACATTATAAAACAAAGTTTGATACCTAGACACTTGAGGAGATATTAGATCAGATGCCCAAAAGTTTGGTCAAAGAATTAGATTTCATATAGTGTCTAAATGGAGGGAAGAAAGGTAGAGAGGTGGGGAGATGTAGGAATTCCAGAGTTTAGGGCCTGGGTGTAGACACAAATGGTGGAGTAATTAAAACCAGGGATGCTCAGGAGGCCAGAATTAGATGAGTGCAGATACCTCAGAGGGTGGAGATCACAGAGTGAGGGAGGGGAAAGACCATGGAAGAATTTGAAAGCAAGGATGAGGATTTTGAAATGAAGACATTGCTTGACTCAGATAATAGGTGAATAGGAATTGGAGTGAGTTAACACATGGGCAGCAGATGACCTCGAATTTACGGAGGGTAAAATGTGGGAGACCAGACAAGAGTGTGTTGGAATATTCAAGGCTATGGGTAACAGGGGCATCAGAGTTTCAGATAAGCTGAGAAAGGGACAAAATCGGGCGATGTTATGGAGGTGGAAATAGACGGCTTTAGTGCTGGTGTGAATATGAAGTCAGAAGCTCATCCTAGTTAGCCAAAAACATTTTCTTGGGGCAATAATTTTGAGAATGATATAAAATGGATTCAATGAATAATCCTGCTGGGGACATCATAAACATAGCATTAGGATATCCTGCATCTGCTCTATTATTGAAATTGTAAAAAGAAAAATTCTAAGTACAACAACTTGTATTTATATAGCACCTTGTAGTAAAACATCCCAAGGTGTCTCACTGAAGTGTTATCAAACAAAATTTGACACTAAACCACATAAAGAGATCTTAGGACAGGTTAATGAGGTAGGTTTTAAGAAGCTTCTTAAAAGGAGGTGAGAGTGATAGAGGGCAGTGAGGTTTAGGAAGGGAATTCCAGAACTTACGGCCCAGGCAGCTGAAGGCACAGCCGCCAATGGTAGAGTGGTGAAAATTGGGGATGCTCAAGAGGACAGATCAGAGGAGCACAGAGATCTTGGGATGTTGTAGAGCTGAGGGACGTTCCAGAGATAGGGAGGGGTGAAATCATGGACAGTACTTAAAAGAAGGATGAGAGTTTTAAAATCGTGGAGTCCTACTTATGATTTCACCAGGGATAGTGATCAAAGGCAGTCTTCCTTCTAAGTTTCTAACAGTTAGTGGTCAGAAGAAATATTCTCCCTGCATCAGCCTCCATTCAGATGCATAGTTTAGAGAAACTTAGAAAGTGTCATTGTGGGATAGGCAAAGTACGGATATAGCCAGTGAATGTGAAGCTGGAGTTTCAAGTATTTTCCCTTATTTACAGTGTTTTAGCAACATCATCAAAGTAAGTTCTATTTCATTGCTTCAAACTGAAAGTTGAGAACTTGAGTTATAAATGCCGGGAATTTCCTTTGTAGGCTTTTGATTGGCTGCCGTAACTTTGGCAGAATGTTGGTGGAAGTCCTGCTTTCAGAAATCAAGTTGCTCCAGAGTTTAAGAGATGGAGAAGTGGCTTACTGCATTGCCTATTGAACTAACCATGGGGATGCAAGATGCCTTCTCGGTACTGGCTCCAAAGTTGCTGAATTGGTCTCAAAGTCCGAGTGCCGTCATTGGCCAATGACAAGAAAGAAAGAAGTTGCATTGATATAGCACACTTCATGGCCTCGGACATACCAAATACTTTTCAAGAAATACTTTTGAAAGAGATACTTTTAAAGTGTAATGTCGGAAACACAGCAGCTAACATAAACAGCAAATATCAGATAACCCGTTTTTTGAGATGTTGGATAAGTATTGGCTAGGTTGCCAGGAAAAACTCCCTTGCTCTTATTAGAAATAGTAATGGGATCTTTACATCCCCCTGAGGGCAGTTGGGCCCTCGGTTTAACATCTCCTCCAAGCATTGGACCAATTCCAAATATGGCCTATTCAAAAAGAAACAATGGTGTCCTACTTTTGCCGTGACCATTTCCAGAACACATTGTCATGGCAACCTTTCATCCACCTGAGGGCAGCTGTGGCTTTGGTTTAACGTCTTCTCCAAGAGATAGCCTCTCAAACAGTGCAGCACTCCCTTGGTGTTGGACTGGAGTGTTATCCTGGGCCATGAGCAGGAATGGGACTTGAACACAGAACCTTCTAAGTCGGAGGTGAGAGTGCTGCCAAATAAACCGTGATTGACATCTAGACTTTCCACCCGCAGTGAATGAGTCTATGCCAGGTGCCAGGGATCAAATGAGGATGACTTCGCTGCTGATTTTCCATTGGCCTTTATTGGGTATTAATTGTTCTCTGCTCAGCAGCTCCCCCAACAGCTGCTGGTAAAGAGAGTGAGGGCCCACCTCAAACAGCATGGACCTGAAATGACCACCTTTCACATAGCGCATGCAAGCACTCTCTTATCAAATTATGGCAGGTAACACCTTGACTTAAAATTATTAATAATGTTTGGCAACAACACATGAAATCATAGAATCATAAAAAAACGTACGGCACAGAATGAGGCCATTCAGCCTATCATGTCTGTGCCAGATTTTTTGGAGGGCCAGCCAGTTCATCCCACTCCCCTCTTCTTTCCCACATGTTCATGCACCATTTAGCCAATTCTAAGTGTGACCTATTCAAAAAAGAAACAATGGTGTCCTCCCTGCGCCCCAGCCATCGCCAGAACACATCGTCATGGTCACGGACATCACCCGCGTCCTGTGGGAGCTTACTGTGCACAACCTGGTCGCCTTGTTTCCCCCCACACCACACCCGTGACGGCATTTCAAAACAACTCATTTTCTGTGAAGTGCTGAGGGGCATCCCGGAGACAGTGAAAGCTGCTGGGTTAACCACAGGCTCAAGGGAATGAATGACCTAAGCAGCAATTTTAATATTTCATTCGAGAAAAAAAAACTTTGGCCCAAACCTTCTGGTGCCTATATTGCCAAAATTGGAACATTAAGTTGGGGAGTTGTGCGTCGGGACCCTGCAGTAGTCCTGAAATGCACACATGCGCTGAGATTATCCGGCATGTTTAAACTTCCGCTGGGCTGATTTCCACTTCCCAGAGCCTTCCGATAAAGTCTCCGGCACTGAGCTCAGTGTCAGGCACTTGAGCCAGGTTTGCGGGACTTACCTACATAATCACTCAGGAAATGTTACGCTGGCTAATACCTGGTCTAACTCAAGAGATTAGCCAGTGTAACTGGACTGAACACCACAACTGACCACCTCCCCCCCATCAAAATTACCCCCTGATCCAACCCGACTACCCCCAACTCAGCTCTCTCCAACTACCACCCCCCTGATCCAAATACCCTGCCCCAACTCGATTACCCTGCGCCGCTAACTCCCACCACCACACCCCTGACCTGACTGTTCCCTCACCCACTCACTCTCTCACCCACTCACCCACTCACTCTCTCACCCACTCACCCACTCACTCTCTCACCCACTCACCCACTCACTCTCTCACCCACTCACTCTCTAACCCATTCAGCCACACACCCACTCACTCTCTCACCCACTCACTCTCTAACCCACTCACTCTCTAACCCATTCAGCCACACACCCACTCACTCTCTCACCTACTCACTCTCTCACCCACTCACTCTCTCACCCACTCACTCTCTCACCCACTCACTCTCTCACCCACGCACTCTCTCACCCACTCACTCTCTAACCCATTCAGCCACACACCCACTCACTCTCTCACCCACTCACTCTCTAACCCACTCACTCTCTAACCCATTCAGCCACACACCCACTCACTCTCTCACCTACTCACTCTCTCACCCACTCACTCTCTCACCCACTCACTCTCTCACCCACTCACTCTCTCACCCACTCACCCACCCACCCATTCAACCACTCGAGACTTGAGGACTTCAAAATCTTACCTGAACACAGCAGCTAAGGTTGTGAAAAGGGAGTGTGTTCTCTCTTTGTCCGTCTTCTTCTGCGCTCACCGTGTCCTCCGCTAGAATGGCTACACTGCTGCCGGAGCTGGGATCAGAAATCCTGGCCAGAAAATCGCAAAGCAGGTCGGTCGCAGAAACCTTCACATCAGGGGCATTGGGTGCAGCACCGACACTGATTAGAAGGCCTGGATCATTATGTTGGGGAGGGGAAAGTTGAGCTGAATTGCATCATAGCAACTGGCCCAACATCAAGGTGAAGTGTCAGAGTGACATAAGGGAGAAGAATCTGATATAGGCTTTGAGGAATCATCAGAGCAGAGGTAGGGCTCCTGGCTTGGAAATATATCGCCGTTCCTTCACTGTCGCTGGGTCAAAATCCTGGAATTTCCTTCCTAACAGCACTGTGGATGTACCTACACTGCATGGACTGCAGCGGCTCAAGAAGGCAGCTCACCACCACCTTCTCAAGGGGCAACTAGGGATGGGCAATAAATGCTGGCCCAGCCAGGGAAGCCCACATCCCGTGAATGAATTTTTAAAAAATCACATTGAAACCTAACTTGCGCGTGAACTAATTTGAAACCACAGCTCAGAAGCCTGACTAAAGCAGTAGCGCCTGTTTTGTCCATTATGAAAATGCTCCCACTAATCCTTTAACATTGTCGAAAGAGAAAAAGAAGGAATAGTGTACTCGGTTTACACGCTCTGGAAATCATTTGAACATTGTGTTGACAAACTGTTACAGGAGGCACATATCTTTAGCGCTTTGATGCACCAGTAAAAAGATAAGCCCCTGGCTACAGTTGTTGGGTGATTGTACAAATGATTTGTGAATGGTAGAGTATCTGTCAGATCAATAAAGTGCTGTTCTCAGCAGCAGATTGTGGAGGAGTCCTAACACCACACAGACTCGCAATGTGAAGGCAGACGTTGCCCGTGGAAACCATACTCCTGCAAGTGTTGATCCCTTCAATATGGCAGAAAATTAGATGAGGCACACAGGAAAACAAAAACAAAGCTGATTCAGCTGTAGTCTTGCGGGAACAATAAAAAGGCTATTTTGCTTATCAATCATGATCTGTCATTTTGTTACTCGTAATATTTCCTTTCCTTTTAACTCCAGTTTTTCATCCTTGGCCCATTAAGTCCCAATTATCCCAAAATCCAATGCCTCTTGAGTGAGAGATTCCCAAAACCCTTTATGTGAAAATGAGATTCCTCATTTTGTTCTAAATGACTTAGCTCAAATTTTAATATTATGTCCCGCCCCTTATCCTTGATCCTTCTACCAGAGAAAATAGCTTCTCTGTATCTACCCGATCAATTCTCAACACCTCAACCAGATCTCCAATACTCAAGGGAATATGATCATGATCAATGCCATTCAGAATGGATCTGAGGTTCCTGGTCCTCTTCCTAACCCCTTGTTTTGGCGACAGGTACTAACACCATAATGCGAAGGCCTTGTGGTGTATTGGGTTGCGTCCCTGTCAGAAGCTTCAAGTTCAGGTCCCACCCTGGACTTGATGACTAAGGAAGATGCGTTCATAACATGGCCAAACAGGTTGACTATCAACCTGCACATCCTTCCAACACACACCAATAGAAAGCGGCAAAAGCAGGAGAGATTCCTTGTCGGCCATGTGATGGAAAGAACGTTGAAGCCTTTACCTTCACAATCCATAACTCCAGACAACAACATGTATGGAAAAGTGTATGTTGGCACAGCAACTCGGTCTCTCAAAATGAACTATATAACACACCACAACTAATCAAATAATCCTTTTGTGCTGGTATATATCTACGTGGAAGCCTTTAAGACACCACAGGCATATTTTTAAACCAACAATTCTTGACACATTATGAGAACTCCAGTGAAATATACTGATAAGAATGACTAAATGCTCAGATCAAAGTGTAAGAACTTCACTGCAATAAGTTTATCTTGCATGACTGGGTGAGGAGAGCTACTTTTTCAAAGGGGCTTAATTCCTACAAAAAAACAGATTTGTTAAAGCAAATGAATCCTGTTATCTATCTTAGTCAACTGAGCAACTATCAGATCCCATGTACTAATATATTCTCTATATATAAATGTACAGAGGAACTCTTCAATGCAGTGCATCTGAGGTCATGAGCAGTGTGTCTGATGGAAATGTTATAGCCTTTGAAATATTAAAAGGGAAGGAAATGGAAAATTAGGATTTTGGTAGATGATTTGATGAGCAACACATTTAGTTGCCCCAGTTTTTGCCTTGCCAATATTGTCATGGCAACTAATTTATGCACTAGGCAACCAACTGATTGATTAAAAGAACGAACTGAGCCATTAAAAAAACTGAGTCATTAAAAAAACTGTTCAAGGCCAGAGATTAGAGTAATCTTGTTTGTCCGACTGGCAGCATGCCTGCTGGGAAAGGGTGTCAGTATTGGTACTGCTCTGGACCAACAACATATTCAAGGGTACCAGATCTTTAACTGCACCACTTATATTAACACTGTGGCTAAAACAGGAGAGCAGAGATTGGGTACTCAACAATTAAATAGTTCACCTATTTACTCTTCAAAGCTTTGGAAGGCTTAAGTGAAGAATGTGATGGAAAGGCTCAGTATTCACCTGGATCCAAGCGATCGCCACACTCAAGAAGCTCAAAGCATCCAAGGCAATGATCACTGCCATTGTCATTGGACTCCCTCCATCACTGACACTCTGGCTGCAATTTGGATGATCTACAAAATGCACTAGAGCAACTCATTCAGGTTTATTCAACTTGACCCTCCACTCCTGCAACTTCTACCATTATGAGGCTCAAGACCAGTGATGGGGTGAGAGCACTTTCACCTCCAAGTCCCACGTCAGCCTGATTTAAACTACTATTGCTCCTGCTGTGGGAATATCGTGGAATTCCTTACCAAGCACCACCATTGGTGCACCATCACCAAAAAGACGGGAATGGTCCAATGGACATTGGGATGAGCCTCACTAATGTTATCCATATTTTGAAAAGAAAGAAAAATGATCACTAGCAGATTAATCAAGGAGACCCAGTTTATGAATGTTTTCTGTAGCTTCTCTTCTTATGTGACTAGTAGAGTAGTTATTGAACAAATATTTCCCATACCCAAGGGACACTCATGTCTTGATTGTGACCTTTGCATGTCATGCAATACGTGTGTATGTTGGTTTTCAGTAAGTGCCTGTGACGTACGCTGACAATTTAGTGTGGGACAGAAAGAGCACTGCACGAGTGTCTTCCCTCTAGTGAGATGTTCAGCCTGTTCTGTGTTGCTATTCGAACATGGAGCTCTCCTGGTGTCCTGACCAACTTGCTCCCCCAACCAACACCGCCACAAAGAGGCTAACTGCTCATTCATTGCACTGTCGTGGGATCTTCCGCCCATATGTTTACCTTTATGAAGTCAGTCCTCTTCATAGCAATTAATTGTACGTGAGGCATTGTTAAGGTATTTTATGAAAGTGAGATAGGAGCTGTAAGGCCAGAAATTTACGGTGAATGAGCGAGTGTACGCCAGACCCGAAATCACATGAAATAGTGCGAGAAGATGTCGGGTGTGTGTCCTGACATCTTTGCATGCACGCAACATTACAGTCGGTGGGCGCATATGTGAGTTGGAAGGGCTCCTGTCGGCAATTAAGTGGGCAATTAAGCCCATTAAGGAGGAAATTATTAGTGATTTTATGCGGCCTGTGCACTTTTACGATTGGCGGATGGGCCAATTGGCCTTCACATTTTCACTTCAAAGTTGATTCAGAGCGGGATAAAATGTCCAGGATTAAATGAAATAAAAGGTGTTGGAGGTTTGAGATGTTGTGAGTTCTGCTGAGTGTTGCTTGATTTTATATTACAGAGTCCAAGGACCACAACTGGTGAAAAAGGACTGCGCAGCCATTCAGAAACCTGAAGAAATGAAGACTGTCTTAAACAGCGACATGGAAGAGCAGCAGACGAAACCCGAGGAGACTCTGCTGAATGACAGAATTCAAGATTAAGCGAGCGGGTTTCGCAAAGAAAAGGAAAACCCGTTGAAAGACCTTCACACGCGACAAGGTCAAAATTTGCACCTCTGGGAATTTAGGAAGAGAAACAGGAAGAATTCAATGCCGCTCTGAACAAACTGAAGAACCAGTTGGCAGGGAGGATGCAGCAATGTTCAAGGCTCCAGGAGGAAGCCAACAGATACCAGAAGGAGACAGAAGAGCTGAAGAATCCGCTGAATGAAGCTAAAGAGGCTTTGGAAGTAAAAGTCGTAGAACTTTCCAAGATACAAGAAGATAACGAAATCATGGGTAACTCAGCTACCGAGCTAAGACAAGTTGAGAATTCACCTGAGAGAAGACTGGCCGACAGCGAAGTCAAAAAGAAAACCGAGACTAAACTCTGTGGTGGAAAGAAGGCAAAAAAGAAGGCTCAAAAAAGATAATAAAAGGTGGGAATGAAAAAGCTAACAAATGAATCATTGGAAACTAAACTTGCTCATTTCGTATTTCACTACAGAACAATCCCCCCCACACACTACTACAGGTTCAACACCTGCGGGATTACTGATGAGGCACCATCTTCGAACAAGACTAAGCCTGATATGTCCCAATTTGGAGGGGAAGGTGGAGAAAAGTCAAGAGAACCAAAAAGCAACTCACGATTTGTATAGTCGTGAGTGACAATTTCCTGTCGGAGAAGCAGTATATGTAAGGAGTTTCGGTGGAGGACCCAAGTGGTTACCTGGTAAAGTAAGCTTTGTGACCGGACCATTGTCCTATCACGTGGAAGTGGAGGGTCGGATCACCCGGAAGCACGTGGATCGTTTAAGAAGAAGGGAGATACCCCAACAAAATGATGTTCCACCTGTAACCATTGCTGAACCTGTGGTTCCTGTTGAAATTGCTCAGTCAAGGATAGACATGCCCGATGTCTCTGTCAGAGTGGAAGACACTGAACTGCCTGTGCCTAATGAGGTACCTGATGTTAACGCGGTTCCAGGGAATGTGGTTCCTGCAAAAGAATTGGAAGTCGCGGAGCTACAACGCTCTAAACTGATCAGGAAACCACCTGAAAGACTGAACTTGTAATTTCATGACCTGTGTAAATGTTGTAATGTCTTGATATAAATATTCTTATAAATACAAAATGTACAGAAAAGTTAAAGGGGAGGAATGTAGTAAATATAGTCCTGATAAACGTAGGACTGTAGCTTTAAGAATAACCCTGTGTTGTAAGGTTACATGATCCATGTAAACCAATGAGTTAGCAGTGCAGGGGACCTCTAGGAGGGAGTTATTCTGTAGTTATAGAGTTTGATGCACACGTGTAGCTGCTGCTGCAATGTTTCAATGTTTCCACCAAGAAAATTGCCTGGAAAATCAACTCCCTAACACTAACCCTGAAATCGAGGCTGACAAGATTAACGGCCAGGAGTTTCCTCAGAGTTATGATTGTTCCACTCTTCCAACTTCATCAGAATGGTTCAGGACTTCCACTGTACTTCCATAGAAGGAGAACCAGCTCATAAATCATTTTCGCTTCATAAAATAAATCATTTGTGGAAATTCAAACTGACAACTTAGTTTGAAGGCAAGCTAAGGAACCTTTATTCGAAACCAGTCTTATCCAGTGAGCTCACTGATAAGTGAAGAGCCTGGTTTAAGTGAATTAAGTCCTTCCTTCTGACGCCTGTGCTTTCCGGGTTAATTGAACTGTATCGGATGCCTGTTGAAATGAATAAAAATGTTACCATTAAGGGGCTATGTTTAAATGATGATACTTCTTGCTTTAACCCAAACTGGGGAAAATGTGGACTGTCACAAGGACTCAGGGTAGGATATGAGGTCTCTAAGCCAACGGCTACATTGTTAGAGCTTCACAAAACGTGCATATTTTCTTAATTATTTTCTCCTGGGGCACAAGCTGATGAATGGGTTCGAATATCATCGATGTTCTTTGGATTGAGTTTATCCTGCGGTTGCAAAAAGGCTCGGAAAGTCACACTGTTTCCACGAAGGTTACGAACTCTTCAGTCTAATGCACCGTGCTGCAATTGATCATTCAGATTATAAAATGCGCTGCGGTCTATAAAACCGCTTAGCTCGTAAACCTCCAGTACGTAATGCTTTACTCAGTTCATAAAGTACGATTGTAATATGGTGCTCAGCCTGGAGAGAATGCCTCACTAATGTCTAAATTCTGTCAAGCTTCCTAACATAGTGAGGTAATGAATCCATTAAAGTCTCCCCGTGTAACGCTCTATTCAGTCCAGAATGCTTCTGAATGTACAGCAGTGTTTGATTCTGAAACATCTGCTGAAATAATGCGCTTTCAGTGAATAAGTTGCCCATTCGTAAGTCCCCTGTACATTTATTGCCCCCATACG
Source organism: Cetorhinus maximus (assembly GCF_964194155.1). NCBI lineage: Eukaryota > Metazoa > Chordata > Chondrichthyes > Lamniformes > Cetorhinidae > Cetorhinus > Cetorhinus maximus. Next base: position 12,426,258 of record NC_135908.1, on the reverse strand, counting down.
CCGAGCTGTTCCGATTACAGAACCTCTTTACCCAGAGCCTGGTTAGAAACTGGAGCTTACTGCCGAATGGAGCGCTATATAACACCTTGCAGTGTGAAGCAGCCACCGGGTGGTATGAGGTAGGATTTATATGTGGTCATGGAATATCAAACTCAGGCAATGTTGCTTCTAGAAGCAAACTGCTTTGCCATGGTGGGGGGCAGCTGGGGTCCTGTCAGCCCCTCCAATCCTACCCCTCCCAAAAAAAAAACAACCTAACTCGAATTTGATGAAATTGAATCACTCAACATTGGGCCTGGTCAATACACTTTTAAATAAGAACGAGTTTGTATATTTGGCATGTGTTGTTATGCTTATATCGGATTGTGTGAAGGAGGTGTAATTTAGTTTTAGCATCTCTAATGTTTGCCCTGAGATGGGGGGCCTGCAGCTGAAAGACAGAGGGCGGGATTTTCCACGCCCGCCGGCCGTTGGGATCTTCCGGTCCAGCCGCAAGTCAACGGACACCTGGCCGGGGCGCCGGCGGGTCCCACCCGGGATGGGGCCGCCAGAATGTTAGGGAATCATAGAACTACACAACACAGGAAGAGGCCATTCAGCCCATCGTGCCTGTGTTGGATCGATCTAACTGGAACCCCTCCCCTGCTCTTGCCCCGCAGCCCTGCAAATTTGTCTCTTTCAAGTACTTATCCAATTCCCTTTGGGAAGGCCTGGTTGGATCTGCGTTTGCCACCCTTCCAGGGACTGCATTCCAGGCCACAACAATTTGCAAAGGGGAAAACATTCTCCTCACTCCCCTCTGACTTTTTGTTTTTGTGAATTATCTTAAACGTGTCCTCTGGTTCCTGGATCTCCTACCAGTGGAAACAAACATCCCCCTCTCCACTCCATCGAAACCCCACAATTTTGAACACCTTGATTAAATCTCCTCTTGAAAGTAGCTGATGGCGATCGTGCTGTTGTATGTGTCGACTCTGTGGGTGCGAACAAACAGTCTTGGGGCCAATTGCATTTTACGACTTGGATTGAAACAAAGGAATTCAGACTTTACAATGATAGAAACTATGGAGTGCAACTTGGGTGTGAGGGTAAATGATACGAGAATACCCAAAGAAGATAGCCTGTCCCCAGCTCCTGTGGCATGACCACAATCTATTGCAACACCAAGACACTGCCTGTCGAAGGTTTGGTTTCATTTATTTTTTAGCGGAGATAACGGGAACGTCTCTCCTGGATGGCAAAGTGGTGCAGAGTGAGCAGTATAGCTCAGTTCCACAAGCTCGACACGATGGAAACCAAGTGCTAAACATGGAAGCTTCCTGCTTACGTATCCCAAGGTCCCTTCCTTGACAGACAGAAGGAGGATGGTCACTGAGTTAGGAAGCAGCGATTGAAAGCTTGGTTGAAGGGATGATGGGCCATTGCCAAGGTTGTGGAAGGAGGAGAGAGTGGGAGAAGGGAGGGAATTACTGATGGTAGGATCTGGGTCCCTGACAGCTTTGCCATCAGTGTTGGTATATAAAGCGAGAGCAGAGGGTGATGTACAAAAGGCCAGAGCCAGAAGAATGGTATATTCATGAGGAAGAGTTGCTGCGGGAGATTTCAGAGAGAGGCCACAGACAGATTTATAGATGAGTGTAAACATGATGTGTTAGAGCCAGCGTAACGCCCCTAATAACATAATGCAAACCAAACATGCATCCCTCAATACGCAGCTCCACTGATCAAGCATTGTACTGCACAATAGCTGAATCTATAAATAGTTTGTATGCACTGAGCACTTCAAAATCTCCACATCCAGTGATATTCTACTGTCTGAAACATTCTCTTTTCAAATGCATTGCTCAGCATGATTAAC